>NC_086446.1:569759519-570089519 GCF_028390025.1 Pseudophryne corroboree | reverse complement strand
TCACACTAAAGAAGCAGGACTTGCAGGCTGTAGGAGATGGAGTCATGAGGTATGACTCACAAGCTCCGTGAGGAGCTTCATTTGGCTGGGCATGCTCAGAAGAGCTCCTGCAGCCATCTTACCTAAGGGCACATGGAGTGCAATAAGCACAGCAGAGGGGTATGTGTAACTTTCAGTAATTACTTTGACATATTTTTAATTGAAACCCTGCCAGTATTCTAAGTTGGATAATAAAGGGTATGTGCAACTGCCAATAATTTCTATTTTTTCTCTGACTCCCGTTAATCACACTCGCATTGCCCTTAAGCCCCGCACACATGGGGAGATTTCACTATAGATGTGTGCTGAGCGATCTAGCACGAACGCTCAGCACACTTCTCTCCCCCGCTCAGCTCACAGTGTGATGTGTGCTGAGCGAGGCGGGGCGCTCATTTCACTCAGCTGTGAAATGAGCGATGTGCTATATTGTGCATGCATGCAGGCCAATCTAGCACCGGTGATAGCGACGCGCAGGGAGGTAGGCTATATGTGGAATTCTGGGGGGGGGGGGGGGGGGAGGTTGGCAGGCTGTGTGTGGAATTACTGGGAGGGAGTCTATATGTGAAATTACTGGGGGGAAGGCAGGCTGTGTGTGGAATTGCTGTGTGTGGGGGGGGGGGGGTTGGCAGGCTGTGTGAGGAATTGCTGGAGGGGGAGGCAGGCTATGTGTGGAATTACTGTGGGGGGGAGGGGGGTGGCAGGCTGTCTGTGGAATTGCTGGATGGGAGGTAGGCTATGTGTGGAATTACTGTGGGGGGGGGGGGTGGCAGGCTGTGTGTGGAATTGCTGGGGGAGAGGTAGTCTATATGTGGAATAATATGGGTGGACAGTTTGTAGAATTACTGGGAAGGGGCGAGGGGGGAGGCCAATGAGTGGAATTACTATGGGGAGCAGTGTGTGGCATTACTCTGGGGGCCAAGGTCTTTTATTACTGCAGGGGCTAATGTGTTTCATTACTTCTTGTGGCCAAAGTGCTTTATTACTGCAGGGACCAGTGTGTTTTATTACAGTGGGGGCTAATGTGCTTTATTACTGTGAGGGTGAAAGCCTTAGTTTTATTACAGTGTGGACCAATATATGATGAGATTTGTTATTATATATTATATTTGATTTTTTTTTTTTTAAACTGATGGTGTGCCTTGGCAATTTTAAAATCTTGTTCAGTGTGCCACGGGTTTAAAAATGTTGAAAATCAGTGGTCTAGAAAGTGTAATATGTAACTTGATATTAAATTGACCTAAACATCATCTCCAGGGGGTATTACCAATATTTAATACTTTCATTAGACTAAGGTTATAGGTAATGTTCCCCAGGGTTATGTCTTAGGACCAATGCTGTTTAATTAGCTTTTATAAATAGTACAATAGTGCCAATATACTGTATGATGCCTTTTCTTTGTAAAAGGGCATAAACATACAAGGAGATTGGGCAGTATGTTAGATAATGATAATTAAATGTAAGGTTATGCACTTGTTGAGTAAAACATATGCATTCAGCTTATACCATAGCTGGGACAACTTTCCTCCTCCATTACGCTACTCCTAGCAGCTGGGGACAGGTGGAAGTCCAAGTGGGGAGTAAGAAGAAGACAGGGGAGGGACAGTCCTATTCCGATCTGCCCTGCTGATAGCTATTCATTCCAATACAGCAGGCGGACAATGACTCCATGCGGTCAGGTGCGGTCAGGAGAGAATCAGGGGAGGAGAGAGCAGGGTCTGGGCACAGGCATCACACACAGCAACTGACATGTCTGTCATGTGACTGTCAGTACTGTGGCCAGCTGCTCCCTGTAGATTCGCTTAGGCACAATTTGTGAGTAGCGCCATGGCTGTATCTGTGACCAGAGATGGCCCTAACCAATATGATGCCCTAGGCAAGATTTTGGCTGGTGCCCCCTTGCACTGCCGCTCGTTCCACCTCTGAACCTGCAAAACTTTTCCAGCACCGTCACCACTCACCCATACCAGTCCACATTTTGGTTGTTCCTAACTGCTATATTTTAAATAAGAATAGTGCGCACATTCGGTGCAAAGTCCAAAAAGCCGTGTGTTCTTGCTGGGAATGGGAATGGCCACACAATAGTACCCCCAATTTAAATTACGCCACACAGTACTACAACGTTATTCACATTTTACCATGCAATATTGGGGCAGATGTATTAAGCCTGGAGAAGGGATAAAGAAGTGATAAAACAGTAATAAAGGTGATAACACACCAGCCAGTCAGCTCCTAACTGTCATTTTTCAAATCTGTAATGATTGGCTTTTGCGTTATCACCTTACGTTTATCACTACTTTATCACTTCTTTATCCCTTCTCCAGGCTTCATACATCTGCCTCAGTGTCCCTAATTCACGTTACATCACACAGTAGTACCACTTTACCTTATAAACGTTACTCATCACATTAGTGCCCCTTATTCACATTATATCACACTGAATTGCTCTTTATTCACATTACACCACACCATATTACTATTTATTCACATTAGACCACACAGTAGTGCCCTTTCTATACGTTACGCCACACAGTAGAGCACCTTATACACATAATGCCACACATTAGTAATGCATTTATACGCATAATACTACACAGTAATGCCCCTTACACATATGACATACATTATGAATGTCCTTATAAACATAATGCACCTTACACATTATGCTAACCTTTATTAATGCCCTTATACACATAATGACACACATAATATCCCTTACACATATGACACACGTTATTAATGTCCTTTTAAACATAATGTGCTTTACAGATTATGTCAACCTTTATTAATGCCCTTATACAGATAATGTCCCTTACACATATGCTCCACATTATGAATGCATTTATACACGACACACATAATGCCCCTAACACATATGCTGAACACTACTGCACAACCAACCCAGCCGCACACAGCACTCACATGACTGCTAACACCATGACCTCTTCCTCTTGGATACAGATGTGTCCTCATACATCTTGCCTCAATACGTAATGCAGCAGGAGATGACTGGCATGAGTCAGCTGGCAGCTCTGATAATATCGGGCACCTTTTTTTAATGAAAATGCGTCTTATTTGCATTACTATATGGCTAGGATGCACAAGCAGCTTCTGTTGATTAAAATGATATGCGGCATGCATATATTGTGTGTGTGACTGCGGCTGTATCTGCATATGAAATGCTATGTTACAGTGATTTCCAGGAATACATTGTAAACTAGCATTTCGTATACAGATACAGCCACAGTCACACACAGAATATAGGCATGCCACATATCATTTTAATTAGCAGAACCTGCTTGTGCCCCTAGGCATACCAAATGCCCTAGGCATTTGCCTAGCTTGCCTATGCCTTGGGCCTGCTCTATCTGTGACCACTGGTCGCTTATTGCAAGGTGACGGTGGAAGCTGGGACTATGGAGAGGTGTCCCTTTCAGAGTTGGAGCCCAGAGGTGACCGCCTCCATTGTCTCCGGCAGTTCCGCTACTGATATATACATACATACTTTGACTTGTAAATAGATAGATAGATAGATAGATAGATAGATAGATAGATATTTTGATATATAGCACTGGCCAGGAAAGGGTGGATTTTTTTTATTTGAAATGCTGTGGGTATATTAAATTAGATAATGAAGGGCATGTGTAACTGTCAATAATTTCTATTTCCCTCTGATTCTTGTTACTCACACTTCAATGCTGCAGCCTCTGCATTGCACTAAGCTGCCCTTATCTTAGTCTAGTCGCTAACCTTATGTGAATAGCTTTTCCAGTGATATCCCCCTACTGCTGGTGAGCTGTGTGTGGCCAGGGCTCTGGGTGACTATGAGACAGGGCGATAGCATCAAAGTACTGGTATAGGCAGTTGCTACCATTATGACATCACAGCATGACCTCACAGACAGACAGGACAGACAGACAGACAGACACACAAACAGACCAATGCATTTTGGGCCTAATTCAGACCTGATCGTAGCAGCAACTTTGTTAGCAGATGGGCAAAACCATTTGCAGTGCATGGGGGGGGGGGGGGGGGGGGGGGGGAATATAACATGTGCAGAGAGAGTTAGATTTGGGTAGGTTATTTTGTTTCTGTGCAGGGTAAATACTGGCTGCTTTATTTTTACACTGCAATTTTAGAATTCAGTTTGAACATACCCCACTCAAATCTAACTCTCTCTGCACATGTTTTATCTGCCCCCCACCTGCAGTGCACATGGTTTTGCCCATCTGCTAACAAAGTTGCTGCTATGATCAGGTCTGAATTAGGCCCTTTCTCTATGCATTTATGTGATTTAGGCCCTGGCCCCGCAGGGTTGGATTTTTTTCACCTGAAACCCCGCCAGTATTTCAAGTTAGATAATGAAGTGTATGTGTACCAAGTTTGGTCCCGATCCATGAAGGCATGTAGGAGCCTACGAAGAACAAAAATACAAATATACATATTAGAGATGACTGGGTTCATGTCTCCGTCCTCAGTGTCTGTGCGGGAGGGAAAGTGGGGTGGCGATTCCAGTGCTGTCTTGTGCTGCTCAGTCCAGTGTAGTGTCTTGTGCTGCATCAGTCCAGTCACAGTGGTGGTGTCCTCTGCTGCCGTATGTCCAGTGTAGCTGTATAAGTCCAGTGCAGTGGTGCTGTGTTGTCCTGCATCAGTTCAGTGGTAGTGTCTACTGTCTTGTGCTGCATCAGTCCAGTCACAGTGGTGGTGTCCTCTGCTGCCATATGTCCAGTGCAACTGTATAAGTCCAGAGCAGTACTGTGTGCTGTGCTGCATCAGTCCAGAGGTGGTGTCTTTTGCTGCATTAATCCAGTCACAGTGGTGGTGTCCTCTGCTGCCGTATGTCCAGTGTAGCTGTATAAGTTTAGTGCAGTAGTGCTGTGTTGTCCTGCATCAGTACAGTCGTAGTGTCTTGTGCTGCATCAGTCCAGTCACAGTGGTGGTGTCCTCTGCTGCTATATGTCCAGTGCTGCTGTATAAGTCCAGTGCAGTAGTGCTGTGTTGTGCTGCATCTGTCCAGTGGTGGTGTCTTGTGCTGCATCAGTCCAGTCACAGTGATGGTGTCCTCTGCTGCCGTATGTCCAGTGTAGCTGTATAAGTCCAGTGCAGTGGTGCTGTGTTGTCCTGCATCAGTACAGTCGTAGTGTCTTGTGCTGCATCATTCCAGTCACAGTGGTGGTGTCCTCTGCTGCCATATGTCCAGTGCTGCTGTATAAGTCCAGTCCAGTGGTGCTGTGTTGTGCTGATTCAGTCCAGAGGTGGTGTCTTGTGCTGCATCAGTTCAGTCACAGTGGTGGTGTCCTCTGCTGCCATATGTCCAGTGCTGCTGTATATGTCCAGTCCATTGCAGTGGTGCTATGTTGTCCTGTATCAGTCCAGTGGTGGTGTCCCTGTGCTGCTGTATAAGTCCACCGGTACTGCCGCATATGTCCAGTGATACTGGCGGATATGTCCAGTGATAATGACGATAAGTCCAGTGATACTGCCGTATAAACCCAGTGGTACTGGCGTATGAATCCAGTCCAGTGATACTGCCGTATAAGTCCAGTGATACTGCCGTATATGTCTAGTGGTAGTGCCGTATAAATCCAATGATATTGCCGCTTATGTCCAGTGATACTGCCGCATATGTCCAGTGATAATGCCGTATATGTGTAGTGATATTGCCGTATATGTCCAGTGGTACTGCCGTATAAATCCAGTGATACTGCCGTATATATCCAGTGGTACTGCCATATAATTCCAGTGATACTGCCGTATATGTCCAGTGGTACTGCCGTATAAATCCAATGGTACTGGTGTATAAATCCAGTCCAGTGATACTACCCTCTATGTCCAGTGATACTGCAGTATATGTCCAGTGGTACTGCCGTATATGTCCAGTGGTGCTGCTATATAATTCCAGTGGTATTGCCGTATAAATCCAGTGGTACTGGTGTATAAATCAAGTCCATTGTTATTGCCATATATGTCCAGTGGTACTGCCGTATATGTCCAGTGGTACTGCCGTATATGTTCAGTGGTACTGGCATATAAATACAGTCCAGTGATATTGCCGTATATGTCAAGTGATACTGCCATATATGTCCAATGCTACTGCCATATATATGTCCAGTGGTACTGCCATATAATTCCAGAGATAATGCTGCATATGTCCAGTGATACTGACGTATAAATCCAGTGGTACTGGAATATAAACCCAGTCCAGTGATACTGCTGTATAAATCCAGTGATACTGCCGTATATGTCCCGTGGTACTGCCATATAATTCCAGTGATACTGCTGTATATGTTCAGTGGTACTGCCATATAAATCCAGTGGTACTGGCATATAAATCTAGTCCAGTGATACTGCCATATATGTCCAGTGATACTGCCGTATATGTCCAGTGGTACTGGCGTATAATTCCAGTGGTACTGCCGTATAAATCCAGTTCAGTGGTACTACTGTATAAGTCCAGTGGTACTGCCATATAATTCCAGTGATACTGCCGTATAATTCCAGTGGTACTGGCATAAAAATCCAGTCCAGTGGTACTGCTGTATAATTCCAGTGATACTGCCGTATAAGTCCAGTGGTACTGCCGTATAAATCCAGTGGTACTGGAATATAAACCCAGCCCAGTTATACTGCCGTATAACTCCAGTGATACTGCCGTATATGTCCAGTGGTACTGCCATATAATTCCAGTGATACTGCCGTATATGTTCAGTGGTACTGCCGTAAAAATCCAGTGGTACTGGCATATAAATCTAGTCCAGTGATACTGCCATATATGTCCAGTGATACTGCCGTATATGTCCAGTGGTACTGGTGTATAAATCCAGTGGTACTGCCGTATAAATCCAGTGATACTGCTGCATATGTCCAGTGATACTGACGTATAAATCCAGTGGTACTGGAATATATATATAAACCCAGTCCAGTGATACTGCCGTATAATTCCAGTGATACTGCTGTATAATTCCAGTGATACTGCCGTATAATTCCAGTGGTACTGGCATATAAATCCAGTCCAGTGGTACTGCTGTATAATTCCAGTGATACTGCCGTATAAATCCAGTGGTACTGCCGTATAAATCCAGTGGTACTGGCATATAAATCCAGTCCAGTGATACTGCCGTATAATTCCAGTGATACTGCTGTATATATCCAGTGGTACTGCTGTATAAATCCTGTGGTACTGGCGTATAAATCCAGTCCAGTGGTACTGCCATATAAATTCAGTGGTGCTGTCCTGTGCTGTATATTATTTACTCCAAATAAAGGGGTTATTAATATTTAATCCAAATAATTTTTACAGGGTTTGCCCTGTGTGGTGTAGAGGTACACTCTCCTTTGCTGCATTTTGTTATATAACTCCAGAAAAATAATGGAGAACAAAAATTTGGAGGATAAAATAGGGAAAGATCAAGAACCACTTCCTCCTCCTGCTGCTGCTGTTGTTGCTGTTGTTGCTGATCGTCATCCCAGAGGGGAAGTCGGAGGACCACTTGTACTACTTCAACTAAGCAAATGACTGTCCAACAGTACTTTGCGAGGAAGATGAAATATGACAGGAGTAATCCTGTTGCAAAGCGGATAAGTGAGGCCTTGACAGCTATGTTGGTGTTAGACATGCATCCGGTATCCGCCAGTGGGACTGCAGTGCCAACCCTAGATGGGCCAGGTGTTTGTGCCGCACACTTGTGTCGCTTAGCTTAGCAATACAGCCACCTAATTGCACCTCTTTTACTTCTTTGCATGATGTGCTATTTGGGGACTAGTTTTTGTTTAAGTGCCATCCTGTCTGCCACTGCCGTGCCATCCTAGATGTGCCAGGTGTTTGTGCCACACACTTGTGTCGCTTAGCTTAGTCATCCAGTTACCTCATTGCACCTCTTTTTTTTCTTTGCATCATGTGCTGTTTGGGGCTTATTTTTTAAATCTGCCATCCTGTCTGCCACAGCAGTGCCACTCCTAGATGTCGCTTAGCTTAGTCATACAGCCACCTCAATGCAACCTTTTGGCCTAAAAACAATATTGTGAGGTGTTCAGAATATACTGTACATGAGTTGAAATGAATGCTACTGAGGTTAATAATACCGTAGGATCAAAATTACCCCCAAATTCTGTGATTTTAGCTGTTTTTATGTTTTTTTCAAAACTCATCCAGATCCAAAACCAAAACACGAAAGGGTGGTTTTGGGAAAACCTATCCAGACATAAAAAAAAGCATGGAACCAGAACCAAAACACAAAAAGTGCTGGCAGCACATCTCTAATACATACACATACATACTTTGAAAGGTTTGGGTTTTTTATAAGGGAATGTATAACTGTCAATAATTACTTTTACTTTATATATATATATATATATATATATATATATCCACCGCAATCAGCTGGCACTCCAATCAAATAACAACTGCTCCGGTGCCCAGTAATAGAATAAAAATATGTCCAAGAAGTAACTGGCACTCAGGAGTCTGGATAAATGTTCAGAAAAGCATTTTTATCCAAGTCAACGTTTCGGGGGTCTTAGCCCCGTCGTCAGGACAGAACAGCATACACAAAACATATACAACAACTTACCCCACCTTTGTACACCACGGCGTGTGTGTCCGCCCGTGGTCCTTCCCCTGGCTGCCGCCCACCGGAAGTCACGATCCTTTGTCACACCGGCTTCCGCTCCTGGCGTTGCTAGGCAACCACCAGTGTGCGTTCCACTCACCTAAGCGTGTGCGCTCCACCGGGCGGAAGTGTCTCGGACATCTCACGGAGGATCGTGACTTCCGGTGGGCGGCAGCCAGGGGAAGGACCGCGGGCGGACACACACGCTGTGGGGTACAAAGGTGGGGTAAGTTGTTGTATATGTTTTGTGTATGCTGTTCTGTCCTGACGACGGGGCTAAGACCCCCGAAACGTTGACTTGGATAAAAATGCTTTTCTGAACATTTATCCAGACTCCTGAGTGCCAGTTACTTCTTGGACATATAGATATATATATATATATATATATATATATAGGATCACTGTGACATAAAATGAATGAGACTCGTACCGAGGTCCTCACCCGTGTGGACTGGTTACCACATGATGTATACAAAGTAAATGCTTCAATCTCTCCCTGCCGGTAAGAGCTGTGCTGCACTGGGAACCTCGGTACGAGTCTCATTCGTTTGATCTGGATTCTATGTCACAGTGATCCTATGTGTTAATGTGGATCCTCTGTTAAAGGGATTTTACCTGTCTTAAATAAAAGTGATTTGCACTATGTGCGCCCCCTCCTTTTGTTTCTGTATCTAGAGTTTCTCACTCCAGGAGTCCAGAGTTTCTACAGGAGGGGTGCAGCGTTTTTTTTGAAAGACTAGAATCCCAGAGTTTTGACGACCTTGAGGATTCTTTTCCATTTTCTAAGTGGAAACTGAACATCGACCAGCGCACCTGTACACCATTTTGTTGACTATATATATATATATATATATATATATATATATATATATATATATATAATAGAAGAGAAGAGAAGAGAAATGGAGTCAGCTGGCAGCTCTGATAATATCGGGCACCTTTTTTTTATGAAAATGCGTCTTATTTGCATTACTATATGGCTAGGATGCACAAGCAGCTTCTGTTGATTAAAATGATATGCGGCATGCATATATTCTGTGTGTGACTGCGGCTGTATCTGCATATAAAATGCTATGTTACAGTAATTTCCAGGAATACATTGTAAACTAGCATTTCGTATACAGATACAGCCACAGTCACACACAGAATATAGGCATGCCGCATATCATTTTAATTAGCAGAACCTGCTTGTGCCCCTAGGCATACCAAATGCCCTAGGCATTTGCCTAGTTTGCCTATGCCTTGGGCCTGCTCTATCTGTGACCACTGGTCGCTTATTGCAAGGGGACGGTGGAAGCTGGGACTATGGAGAGGTGTCCCCTTCAGAGTTGGAGCCCAGAGGTGACCGCCTCCATTGTCTCCGGCAGTTCCGCTACTGATATATACATACATACATACTTTGACTTGTAAATAGGTAGATAGATAGATAGATAGATAGATAGATAGATAGATAGATATATAGCCCTGGCCAGGAAAGGGTGGATTTTTTTATTTGAAATGCTGTGGGTATATTAAATTAGATAATGAAGGGCATGTGTAACTGTCAATAATTTCTATTTCCCTCTGATTCTTGTTACTCACACTCCAGTGCTGCAGCCTCTGCATTGCACTAAGCTGCCCTTATCTTAGTCTAGTCGCTAACCTTATGTGAATAGCTTTTCCAGTGATATCCCCCTACTGCTGGTGAGCTGTGTGTGGCCAGGGCTCTGGGTGACTATGAGACAGGGCGATAGCATCAAAGTACTGGTATAGGCAGTTGCTACCATTATGACATCACAGCATGACCTCACAGACAGACAGGACAGACAGACAGACAGACAGACACACAAACAGACCAATGCATTTTGGGCCTAATTCAGAACTGATCGTAGCAGCAACTATGTTAGCAGATGGGCAAAACCATTTGCAGTGCATGGGGGGCAAATATAACATGTGCAGAGAGAGTTAGATTTGGGTAGGTTATTTTGTTTCTGTGCAGGGTAAATACTGGCTGCTTTATTTTTACACTGCAATTTTAGATTTCAGTTTGAACATACCCCACCCAAATCTAACTCTCTCTGCACATGTTTTATCTGCCCCCCACCTGCAGTGCACATGGTTTTGCCCATCTGCTAACAAAGTTGCTGCTATGATCAGGTCTGAATTAGGCCCTTTCTCTATGCATTTTTGTGATTTAGGCCCTGGCCCCGCAGGGTTGGATTTTTTTCACCTGAAACCCCGCCAGTATTTCAAGTTAGATAATGAAGTGTATGTGTACCAAGTTTGGTCCCGATCCATGAAGGCATGTAGGAGCCTACGAAGAACAAAAATACAAATATACATATTAGAGATGACTGGGTTCATGTCTCCGTCCTCAGTGTCTGTGCGGGAGGGAAAGTGGGGTGGCGATTCCAGTGCTGTCTTGTGCTGCTCAGTCCAGTGTAGTGTCTTGTGCTGCATCAGTCCAGTCACAGTGGTGGTGTCCTCTGCTGCCGTATGTCCAGTGTAGCTGTATAAGTCCAGTGCAGTGGTGCTGTGTTGTCCTGCATCAGTACAGTCGTAGTGTCTTGTGCTGCATCAGTCCAGTCACAGTGGTGGTGTCCTCTGCTGCCATATGTCCAGTGCTACTGTATAAGTCCAGAGCAGTACTGTGTGTTGTGCTGCATCAGTCCAGAGGTGGTGTCTTTTGCTGCATCAGTCCAGTCACAGTGGTGGTGTCCTCTGCTGCTATACTGTATGTCCAGTGCTGCTGTATAAGTCCAGTGCAGTAGTGCTGTGTTGTGCTGCATCTGTCCAGTGGTGCTGTCTTGTGCTGATCAGTCCAGTGTAGTGTCTTGTGCTGCATCAGTCCAGTCACAGTGGTGGTGTCCTCTGCTGCCGTATGTCCAGTGTAGCTGTATAAGTCCAGTGCAGTGGTGCTGTGTTGTCCTGCATCAGTACAGTCGTAGTGTCTTGTGCTGCATCAGTCCAGTCACAGTGGTGGTGTCCTCTGCTGCCATATGTCCAGTGCTACTGTATAAGTCCAGTGCAGTGGTGCTGTGTGTTGTGCTGCATCAGTCCAGAGGTGGTGTCTTTTGCTGCATCAGTCCAGTCACAGTGGTGGTGTCCTCTGCTGCTATATGTCCAGTGCTGCTGTATAAGTCCAGTGCAGTAGTGCTGTGTTGTGCTGCATCTGTCCAGTGGTGCTGTCTTGTGCTGATCAGTCCAGTGTAGTGTCTTGTGCTGCATCAGTCCAGTCACAGTGGTGGTGTCCTCTGCTGCCGTATGTCCAGTGTAGCTGTATAAGTCAGTGTACCTGTATAAGTCCAGTCCAGTGGTGCTGTGTTGTGCTGCATCAGTCCAATGGTGGTGTCTTGTGCTGCATCAGTCCAGTCACAGTGATGGTGTCCTCTGCTGCCATATGTCCAGTGCTGCTGTATAAGTCCAGTCCAGTGGTGCTGTGTTGTGCTGCATCAGTCCAGAGGTGGTGTCTTGTGCTACATCAGTTCAGTCAATGTGGTGGTGTCCTCTGCTGCCATATGTCCAGTGCTGCTGTATATGTCCAGTCCATTGCAGTGGTGCTATGTTGTCCTGTATCAGTCCAGCGGTGGTGTCCCTGTGCTGCTGTATAAGTCCACCGGTACTGCCGCATATGTCCAGTGATACTGGCGGATATGTCCAGTGATACTGACGTATAAGTCCAGTGATACTGCCGTATAAATCCAGTGGTACTGGCGTATGAATCCAGTCCAGTGATACTGCCGTATAAGTCCAGTGATACTGCCGTATATGTCTAGAGGTAGTGCCGTATAAATCCAATGATACTGCCGCTTATGTCCAGTGATACTGCCGCATATGTCCAGTGATAATGCCGTATATGTGTAGTGATATTGCCGTATATGTCCAGTGGTACTGCCGTATAAATCCAGTGATACTGCCGTATATATCCAGTGATACTGCCGTATATGTCCAGTGGTACTGCCGTATAAATCCAATGGTACTGGTGTATAAATCCAGTCCAGTGATACTACCCTATATGTCCAGTGATACTGCAGTATATGTCCAGTGGTACTGCCGTATATGTCCAGTGGTACTGCCGTATATGTCCAGTGGAAATGCCGTATATGTCCAGTGGTACTGCTATATAATTCCAGTGGTATTGCCGTATAATTCCAGTGGTACTGGCGTATAAACCAAGTCCATTGTTATTGCCATATATGTCCAGTGGTATTGCCGTATATGTCCAGTGGTACTGCCGTATATGTCCAGTGGTACTGACATATAAATACAGTCCAGTGATATTGCCGTATATGTCAAGTGATACTGCCATATATGTCCAATGCTACTGCCATATATATGTCCAGTGGTACTGCCATATAATTCCAGAGATACTGCTGCATATGTCCAGTGATACTGACGTATAAACCCAGTCCAGTAATACTGCCGTATAAGTCCAGTGGTACTGCCATATAATTCCAGTGATACTGCCGTATTAATCCAGTGGTACTGACATATAAATCAAGTTCAGTGATACTGCCATATATGTCCAGTGGTACTGGTGTATAAGTCCAGTGGTACTGCCGTATATATCCAGTGATACTGCTGCATATGTCCAGTGATACTGACGTATAAATCCAGTGGTACTGGAATATAAACCCAGTCCAGTGATACTGCCGTATAATTCCAGTGATACTGCCGTATAATTCCAGTGATACTGCCGTATAATTCCAGTGGTACTGGCATATAAATCCAGTCCAGTGGTACTGCTGTATAATTCCAGTGATACTGCCGTATAAGTCCAGTGATACTGCCGTATAATTCCAGTGGTACTGCCGTATAAATCCAGTGGTACTGGCATATAAATCCAGTCCAGTGATACTGCCGTATAATTCCAGTGATACTGCTGTATATATCCAGTGGTACTGCTGTATAAATCCTGTGGTACTGGCGTATAAATCCAGTCCAGTGGTACTGCCATATAAATTCAGTGGTGCTGTCCTGTGCTGTATATTATTTACTCCAAATAAAGGGGTTATTAATATTTAATCCAAATAATTTTTACAGGGTTTGCCCTGTGTGGTGTAGAGGTACACTCTCCTTTGCTGCATTTTGTTATATAACTCCAGAAAAATAATGGAGAACAAAAATTTGGAGGATAAAATAGGGAAAGATCAAGAACCACTTCCTCCTCCTGCTGCTGCTGTTGTTGTAGCTGTTGTTGCTGATCGTCATCCCAGAGGGGAAGTCGGAGGACCACTTGTACTACTTCAACTAAGCAAATGACTGTCCAACAGTACTTTGCGAGGAAGATGAAATATGACAGGAGTAATCCTGTTGCAAAGCGGATAAGTGAGGCCTTGACAGCTATGTTGGTGTTAGACATGCATCCGGTATCCGCCAGTGGGACTGCAGTGCCAACCCTAGATGGGCCAGGTGTTTGTGCCGCACACTTGTGTCGCTTAGCTTAGCAATACAGCCACCCAATTGCACCTCTTTTACTTCTTTGCATGATATGCTATTTGGGGACTAGTTTTTGTTTAAGTGGCATCCTGTCTGCCACTGCCGTGCCATCCTAGATGTGCCAGGTGTTTGTGCCACACACTTGTGTCGCTTAGCTTAGCCATCCAGTTACCTCATTGCACCTCTTTTTTTTCTTTGCATCATGTGCTGTTCGGGGCTTATTTTTTAAATCTGCCATCCTGTCTGCCACTGCAGTGCCACTCCTAGATGTCGCTTAGCTAAGTCATACAGCCACCTCAATGCAACCTTTTGGCCTAAAAACAATATTGTGAGGTGTTCAGAATATACTGGACATGAGTTGAAATGAATGCTACTGAGGTTAATAATACCGTAGGATCAAAATTACCCCCAAATTCTGTGATTTTAGCTGTTTTTATGTTTTTTTCAAAACTCATCCAGATCCAAAACCAAAACACGAAAGGGTGGTTTTGGGAAAACCTATCCAGACATAAAAAAAGCATGGAACCAGAACCAAAACACAAAAAGTGCTGGCAGCACATCTCTAATACATATACATACATACTTTGAAAGGTTTGGGTTTTTTATAAGGAAATGTATAACTGTCAATAATTACTTTTACTTTATATATATATATATATATATAAATAAATATATATATATATATATATATATATATATATATATATATATAGACAAGCGTCCAGAGATTTGGAGGTGCACTCATCCAGTAAACGATATTCAGCGACTTTTCTTTGTTCACAATATCTTTATTAGTAGAAATTCGGCCTATTTGGTCGACGTTTCGATCCTCAGTTGTAGGATCTTTATCAAGACAAGCTTCACTTTATAAACTAAACAATGCTCAAAAGCATCATATATTGATTTTCGACTAAATCAATATATCAGGTTCACGTGGCTGCTTAGGCTGTTAGGACCTGACCACCATCGTGAACCACTGAGTTGTCTAAGCTGTCTCCATTAGTGTGAGTTTTATAACCACACATAATCTACTTTTGAATGTGGCCTTACTATGTAACCCTGATTTAGGGTTTAAACAACACTTATACTGAGGTAGTTATAATATGGTGACTAAAATGGAGTATAAGCATATATATTATTCATATAAAAGTTAATGGATGTTGTAATACTGTATGCATGTTTTGAGGTAAATAATACAGTTCACATATATGTAATTGTATGTACATTGATGTAAATGTAGTGGTGAATACAATGAAGGCTTATTTTATGGTTTCACAGTGTATCTAAAGGGTTAATGTCCTTGTGCTCCTAACTGTCAATCACCTAGTGAGGTGACTGCCAGTGGGCGGGGCATCACCTCAGAGTGGGTCATGTGACTACTAGAGAGGGGTGGAGAGGTGCTGTGAGTGTAGCTGAGAGAGAGACTGCATATCCCTTGGTGAGAGGACATAGTTTTTTGCTGCTCCGGCCGTCGCCCGCATTAAAGCTGAGCGGTATACATTGCGGCGGCCGGAGGGGGCTTAGTGTGTGTAGCCAGAACAGGGCTTCCTTACTCTAAAGGTGGTGACAGCAGCATTGAGACTCAGAACTGTTCATAGAACCCAAGATCAGCGCTAGTCAACTCACCCAGCAGTATTGGAAGGGCACATCTGTGACAGGGAGACAGAGAGGGTTCCTTCCTACCTATTACCGGCACAGACTCTGACAGCCACAACAAAGAAGCCAGGACCAGCAGCAGAGGCTCCATTCTGTGTGGCTGTAAGTGTAAGGGAGGAGTCGGGGGAGCATCCTGCTGTTGCATCACTAGATCGTAGAAGTGTGAGTGTATAATCCAGCCATTTATATTACCCCTACACTAAGCACAGCAAGCCATAGGTGACTATTGTACATAGTCAATTTCATATTGGGACTAAGGACTCCAGGGCTAGGCCGCAATAATGGCTATTAAGCAGGAGGATAGTAATGGGTCACAGTAGTCAGAGTGACCTATAATTACAGTTCCATGTATGGCTTAATCATAGTGCTAAGGAGAAGGTAGAAAGCACTGGATATATATATGTAACAGGAGGAGTGGAGTGAAACTTGAACTGTTTAACGCTTCATAAATAGTTTTAAAACTCCCCCATATATCAGCATCACATCAGTCAAAGGAGAGCCAGAGACATTGTTCCGCAGCGTTAAATAGAAAGTAACACCCTAAAGCTGCCACCTAATGTGTGTATTTATGCCCCTGAATTAGCAGAATTAGAGTCAAGGACATTAAAGGTAGCCATACTACAGTGACATTGGATGAATGTTAAAGCCTCTTAGCCACAAAGGATTAGACTATCATCCCGATTCAAGGACTAGCTTGTGGCACTGTAATACAACTGTGTTATATGTATATTCGTGAACCCGTAAGAAGGACTGACACGTAAGAGACTATTAGTTTTAAAGTTAAAGGATTTGAGCTCGCTGTGACTATGATAAGAGAAACCATCTCTTGCAGATATATTTAATATAGACTCATCCTAAGAGACAACAATAATTTGAGGCATACAGGAATCGAAAAGCTATATATGCTCTGAACTATAGAAAGCATCAGCTACTTCAAATGGACACAAGGACGCAGCATAACAAAGGTTTATCATACCAGCTTCTTAGGAGTTTAGTTTAATACTGGACAACTACAGTAACATTTTTACTGAGGAAAGGATACAGATTCCTTGGTAATCAACTGTTGATGTTACTATCTATGAGCTAAATAGATACTTTCTGTTATCTGCCAAGGAGGAACTATAAGTAACCTTATAGGAGAAAGTAATCGCTACCATAAGTAGACTGAGCCAAACATCTTTCTCTTTAACTGAAGGGAGAACTGATAGTTGATACTAAAACATAGTGTCAGACATTCTGTATTAACTGCTGTTATTTTTAGGAAGTTTATGGGCCCTTATAGTGCACTATCATATTAAGAGTACCCGGGTCACTCTAACACCTAAGGGTGTGTTGAAAAGAAAAAGGATTTGTTGTATTGCATGCAGGTACTGTGTATAGGCCTAATTGACCGGGGGTTAGCATGGATTAATGACTTAAAGGGGAATGTGTAATTGATGAAATGTTAGTGTATACTTAATCCATTTGGTACTGGTCATTAAAGTGTTATACTTGCCATGTGTGTCTGGTCCGTCTGGAAGTTGATCTGAAGATCCTGGAAGAAAGAGACAGGTATATTAGATAATATATCTATGATATAAGGGAATCATCCCCTAAGGATAGAGATCAGGCTTACTCAAGCAAGCCTTAACGGTAGTTAAATACTACACATAGCTTGAGTGGAGGCACAGCTATTAGGTAACCATCCCTTAATAGAATACATAGACAGCTCTCGTTCAAGGTATTGAGGGTAGGGTTACATTTGGAGGCACCGCGTGAGATAGAAGTTACACTCTGGCCCTGTTACACCACAGGTGTCAGCTGCCATTAATTATTATTGATAAAGTCCTCACATCCCTAAAAATAAAATACAAATATGGGAAAGAAGCAAAGGAACAGGGAGAAGGTTGGACATAAAGCCATTGCTGTATCAGTTGGGAGAGTTGAAGCCAATAGAGAATGTAAAAGTATGGACAAACAAGAGTACCATAAGGGACCAGGCTTAAAGGAAGAGGTGACATGCAAGTTTGTGGGAACTTTTGTAAATAACCTAGGTGTGAAAAATGAAAAAATATTAGATGTCCCTGTAGAGTTGGAGAAGAGAAAGAAAAAATCAAAGGACAAGAAAGTCAGACTTGATCCCCACCTAAAGGATAGTGAGGGAGGTGTTAGTGACAACCTTGCTCATACTTTGGTCGCTAACATGGATTATGGAATGAAAGGAGATAAGAATGTTCTACCACTGAAAGAGAGAGTTCCAGGGGAAGTGAAGATAGATGTAGGTAAACAGAGATTAGAAACTGTGCTAAAGCAAATAGCTGAGGATTATAAGAAACATGGACAATTAGTATTAGCTCTTCCAAAAGATCAACAGAAGGACCTGCTTTCCCTGTTTCCAACTTCCATTGAGGAACCAACAAGAAGAGATAGCCCAGTGGATCTACAGACCCCGATAGAGGTGATAAGACATATAGCACTGGACAGGTCTAAACATATTTATCAGTTGTTGGAGGTTCTAGATGAAACCCGATGGAAGCTAAAAGAAGAACAGATGTTTAACACCAAAATTGATGAGAGGAACAAAGAGCTTGAAAGAGAACTTTGGTTTATACAGAGAGAGATGGAAACCATGGCATCTGATGAAAGACAAACCAGAGTGGATCAGGAGCAACAAAAGTTGATAATGTACCAGCAGCAGGAAGACAATATTCATTCTCTGGAATCAAAAATAACTGAGTTGTCTGAATTATTGGAAGTGGGTAAAGAAACTGAAAAGGAGGATCATATTTGTCTGAATGAAATGTAAGAAAGACTGTCTCAGCTAGAATCTGAGAATAAAATACTCAAGGATGCCAACTTCCTAAACAACTGTCCTGAAGACCGTATCCATGAATTTTCTATGCGACCGGATACTAAGGACATAGCATTACAGACTGAGGTAGTGGATGGTATATTGCTGAGACAATCTTCTATGAATAAAGTTGATAGTAAAGGGACACAGTATATGTCTCTTAAAATGACTGGCACAGTAATATGGTTCCATGTGAAGAAAGGCTATGGCTTCATTAAAAGGCATGACACCGGAGAAGACATATTTGTACATTGGACATCCATAACGAAGAATAACCCCCTAAAACTGTTGTACAGTGTAGGAGATGGAGAGAAAGTAGAATTTGAAGTTTTGGAAGGGGAAAAGGGTGTACATGCAGCAAATGTGACTGGCATAGGTGGAGTACCAGTGAAAGGGAGTCGATTTGCTCCAAACCGACGAGGATCATACAGTTATTGTTATCAACCGCGAGAAAAAGCGGTTGATGAAGGAAGTGCATATTCAGAACAAAGGCATGGGAGAGATCCAGCTCCATGTCATCCTTCTACAACCTTACATTACCGACCTCTCTCGAGATTCAATGGTAGAGTAAATCAGTCCCAGGATCAAGAAACGGAAAATTCAGATGCTAAAGACTTGATAACTTTAGAAGCTTCGTCAGAGAAAGAAACTAGTCTCAGTGAAAATCGTAGTGAGGTACATGATAACTTTACCCTAGCACAATCTCTTAAATCTTCCATCCGAAGTCCAGTACTAAAAGAAGTCAATAAATCAGGTGTAGAAGAGCAAGGGAAACCAGCACGATCAGAGAACACTATCCCTGGGAGGCATGAAGGCTATGTAGTTCCATCCCTCCCTATTTGGCCAACAGTTAAAATGGTTGAGATGAGGTGGCTTGCTAATGGATGTGAATGAATATATACTATTTTAGCATAGTGAGTAAGGTAGATGGTGCATTGGCACCTAAAGATGTTAAACAGTGACAATGCACCAGGGGGAGAAATGTAACCCTGATTTAGGGTTTAAACAACACTTATACTGAGGTAGTTATAATATGGTGACTAAAATGGAGTATAAGCATATATATTATTCATATAAAAGTTAATGGATGTTGTAATACTGTATGCATGTTTTGAGGTAAATAATACAGTTCACATATATGTAATTGTATGTACATTGATGTAAATGTAGTGGTGAATACAATGAAGGCTTATTTTATGGTTTCACAGTGTATCTAAAGGGTTAATGTCCTTGTGCTCCTAACTGTCAATCACCTAGTGAGGTGACTGCCAGTGGGCGGGGCATCACCTCAGAGTGGGTCATGTGACTACTAGAGAGGGGTGGAGAGGTGCTGTGAGTGTAGCTGAGAGAGAGACTGCATATCCCTTGGTGAGAGGACATAGTTTTTTGCTGCTCCGGCCGTCGCCCGCATTAGAGCTGAGCGGTATACATTGCGGCGGCCGGAGGGGGCTTAGTGTGTGTAGCCAGAACAGGGCTTCCTTACTCTAAAGGTGGTGACAGCAGCATTGAGACTCAGAACTGTTCATAGAACCCAAGATCAGCGCTAGTCAACTCACCCAGCAGTATTGGAAGGGCACATCTGTGACAGGGAGACAGAGAGGGTTCCTTCCTACCTATTACCGGCACAGACTCTGACAGCCACAACAAAGAAGCCAGGACCAGCAGCAGAGGCTCCATTCTGTGTGGCTGTAAGTGTAAGGGAGGAGTCGGGGGAGCATCCTGCTGTTGCATCACTAGATCGTAGAAGTGTGAGTGTATAATCCAGCCATTTATATTACCCCTACACTAAGCACAGCAAGCCATAGGTGACTATTGTACATAGTCAATTTCATATTGGGACTAAGGACTCCAGGGCTAGGCCGCAATAATGGCTATTAAGCAGGAGGATAGTAATGGGTCACAGTAGTCAGAGTGACCTATAATTACAGTTCCATGTATGGCTTAATCATAGTGCTAAGGAGAAGGTAGAAAGCACTGGATATATATATGTAACAGGAGGAGTGGAGTGAAACTTGAACTGTTTAACGCTTCATAAATAGTTTTAAAACTCCCCCATATATCAGCATCACATCAGTCAAAGGAGAGCCAGAGACATTGTTCCGCAGCGCTAAATAGAAAGTAACACCCTAAAGCTGCCACCTAATGTGTGTATTTATGCCCCTGAATTAGCAGAATTAGAGTCAAGGACATTAAAGGTAGCCATACTACAGTGACATTGGATGAATGTTAAAGCCTCTTAGCCACAAAGGATTAGACTATCATCCCGATTCAAGGACTAGCTTGTGGCACTGTAATACAACTGTGTTATATGTATATTCGTGAACCCGTAAGAAGGACTGACACGTAAGAGACTATTAGTTTTAAAGTTAAAGGATTTGAGCTCGCTGTGACTATGATAAGAGAAACCATCTCTTGCAGATATATTTAATATAGACTCATCCTAAGAGACAACAATAATTTGAGGCATACAGGAATCGAAAAGCTATATATGCTCTGAACTATAGAAAGCATCAGCTACTTCAAATGGACACAAGGACGCAGCATAACAAAGGTTTATCATACCAGCTTCTTAGGAGTTTAGTTTAATACTGGACAACTACAGTAACATTTTTACTGAGGAAAGGATACAGATTCCTTGGTAATCAACTGTTGATGTTACTATCTATGAGCTAAATAGATACTTTCTGTTATCTGCCAAGGAGGAACTATAAGTAACCTTATAGGAGAAAGTAATCGCTACCATAAGTAGACTGAGCCAAACATCTTTCTCTTTAACTGAAGGGAGAACTGATAGTTGATACTAAAACATAGTGTCAGACATTCTGTATTAACTGCTGTTATTTTTAGGAAGTTTATGGGCCCTTATAGTGCACTATCATATTAAGAGTACCCGGGTCACTCTAACACCTAAGGGTGTGTTGAAAAGAAAAAGGATTTGTTGTATTGCATGCAGGTACTGTGTATAGGCCTAATTGACCGGGGGTTAGCATGGATTAATGACTTAAAGGGGAATGTGTAATTGATGAAATGTTAGTGTATACTTAATCCATTTGGTACTGGTCATTAAAGTGTTATACTTGCCATGTGTGTCTGGTCCGTCTGGAAGTTGATCTGAAGATCCTGGAAGAAAGAGACAGGTATATTAGATAATATATCTATGATATAAGGGAATCATCCCCTAAGGATAGAGATCAGGCTTACTCAAGCAAGCCTTAACGGTAGTTAAATACTACACATAGCTTGAGTGGAGGCACAGCTATTAGGTAACCATCCCTTAATAGAATACATAGACAGCTCTCGTTCAAGGTATTGAGGGTAGGGTTACAACTAGCCATGCAGCCTTGATACTGTCTGAACCTGATATATTGATTTAGTCGATTTAGTCGAAAATCAATATATGATGCTTTTGAGCATTGTTTATAAAGTGAAGCTTGTCTTGATAAAGATCCTACAACTGAGGATCGAAACGTCGACCAAATAGGCCGAATTTCTACTAATAAAGATATTGTAAACAAAGAAAAGTCGCTGAATATCATTTACTGGATGAGTGCACCTCCAAATCTCTGGACGCTTGTCTGAATATTGTGGGCCTACCTGACATTGGAGAACACCACTAGGAGCACCCCACTGTTGTTATTTTCCTTGATGCGAGTGCAGGATTATACATGTTCTATATATATATATATATATATATATATATATATCCACCGCAATCAGCTGGCACTCCAATCAAATAACAACTGCTCCGGTGCCCAGTAATAGAATAAAAATATGTCCAGGAGAGGTAACTGGCACTCAGGAGTCTGGACAAATGTTCAGAAAAGCATTTTTATCCAAGTCAACAATTCGGGGGTCTTAGCCCCGTCGTCAGGACAGAACAGCATACACAAGACATATACAACAACTTACCCCACCTTTGTACCCCACGGCGTGTGTGTCCGCCCGCGGTCCTTCCCCTGGCTGCCGCCCACCGGAAGTCACGATCCTTCGTCACACCGGCTTCCGCTCCTGGCGTTGCTAGGCATCCACCAGTGTGCGTTCCACTCACCTCAACGTGTGCGCTCCACCGGGCGGAAGTGTCTCGGACATCTCACGGAGGGAGCACATCATATGGGCGGTCCTGGCGACACCTCTAAAAAACATGCATAACTTTATTAAGTATCAAAACGAGCTCTTGTTGAAAGAATCAAGATGGATTATCCGGTTAGGATGTATAGCCCCTAATGGGTTAAATGAGAAGATTAATTGGAATACTATTTAAATTCATTCGGGTACCCTTTACATTATTTATGATGTATAGTGCTGGTAGCTGAGACATTATCCATATGCTTTGGTGTTATGTATGTATTTGATTAACTTTTTTTAATTTTAATTTTGATACTTAATAAAGTTCTGCATGTTTTTTAGAGGTGTCGCCAGGACCGACCATATGATATGCTCCCTCCGTGAGATGTCCGAGACACTTCCGCCCGGTGGAGCGCACACGCTTAGGTGAGTGGAACGCACACTGGTGGTTGCCTAGCAACGCCAGGAGCGGAAGCCGGTGTGACGAAGGATCGTGACTTCCGGTGGGCGGCAGCCAGAGGAAGGACCACGGGCGAACACACACGCTGTGGGGTACAAAGGTGGGGTAAGTTGTTGTATATGTTTTGTGTATGCTGTTCTGTCCTGACGACGGGGCTAAGACCCCCGAAACGTTGACTTGGATAAAAATGCTTTTCTGAACATTTATCCAGACTCCTGAGTGCCAGTACCTTTTTGGACATATATATATATATATATATATATAGGATCACTGTGACATAAAATGAATGAGACTCGTACCGAAGTCCTCACCCGTGTGGACTGGTTACCACACGATGTATACAAAGTAAATGCTTCAATCTCTCCCTGCCGGTAAGAGCTGTGCTGCACTGGGAACCGGGACCTCACACCGCGCCAGTGGCTTACGGGACAATGCCGCAGCTCATCGGGACACCATCACAGGCAGGTGGCACAGACCGGTGGTCAGCTAGGAGATGGGTACGTCTAGCAGGCCTCTCCTCTACTAGTTTCGCATGTAGCTTCGCTGGCGGGGTGTGAGGTCCCGGTTCCCAGTGCAGCACAGCTCTTACCGGCAGGGAGAGATTCGAGCATTTACTTTGTATACATCATGTGGTAACCAGTCCACACGGGTGAGAACTTCGGTACGAGTCTCATTCGTTTGATGTGGATTCTATGTCACAGTGATCCTATGTGTTAATGTGGATCCTCTGTTAAAGGGATTTTACCTGTCTTAAATAAAAGTGATTTGCACTATGTGCGCCCCCTCCTTTTGTTTCTGTATCTAGAGTTTCTCACTCCTGGAGTCCAGAGTTTTTACAGGAGGGGTGCAGCGTTTTTTTTGAAAGGCTAGAATCCCAGAGTTTTGACGACCTTGAGGATTCTTTTCCATTTTCTAAGTGGAAACTGAACATCGACCAGCGCACCTGTACACCATTTTGTTGACTATATATATATATAGAGAGAGATAAAGAGCGCATGCTATGAATTGTAAAGGCAGCAAGAAAAGATGGGGAGGTGGATGTCATTGTCCACCTAGGGACAAATGACCTGGCAAATGCTGAACTCTTGGCTGTAAAGGATGAATTTAGGAAGTTAGGGACTGCTCTGAAGCAGGTGGCAACCACTGTATCTTTTTCAGAAGTATTGCCAGTACACAGAGGGGAAGACAGAACTCATTGCATCAGAAACTTCAATGTTTGGCTAAGGACATGGTGCAATGAGGAGAGATTTGGATTTATAGGCCACAGTCACACCATCTGGCAAGATAGGAGCTTATACAAAAGTGACGGCCTGCACCCATCTTCAAGGGGAACAAGAATACTAACTGAACAGTTTGGATGCTTCATCAAGAACTATTTAAACTAACAAAGGGGGGCAGTGAACCAAACAGGAATAAAGAAATCTGCTCCCCCAACACAGAGGTATTGTTTCTGCAGGCAAAGGGAATAGGAAGCATATCCACAGCAACAGAAGATAATTCAGATCAAAACCAAATAAAAATAGGCAGAGAGAAGAACATAGCTAGGAACAGAAAAAGCACAAACAAAACTCTAAAAGCTATGTGTGCAAATGCTAGGAGCTTAGGAAATAAAATCCCAGAACTAACTGCAATAATGACAAGGGATGATCTAGACATTGTGGCAATTACAGAGTCATGGTACAATGAAAATCATGACTGGGACATAGCTATACCGGGATATACTTTATTTAGGAAGGACAGAATTGGAAAAATCAGAGGACGGGTAGCAATGTATGTAAAAAATGCCATAAATACTACATTAATACAAAGTATTGAAGAAAAAACTGAGGCCCTTTGGGTGACCATAGAAACAGGGGAAAAGTTGATTATTCGTATTGGCGTGATATACAGGCCACCAGGTCAGGAAGAGGAACTTGACAAAACCTATTGCAGGACATAACTAAAATGGCATTAAAAGGAGAGGTAATATTCATGGGAGACTTTAATCTTCCTGATGTAAACTGGGAGGTGTCTGTTGCTAGTTCCACTAGAAGTAGGAACATTTTAAATTCCCTTCAGGGAGCATCCCTCCACCAATTGGTGAGGGAGCCCACTCGGAAAGACGCAATATTAGACTTAATACTTACAAATGGAGACAGATTATCGGACGTAAAAGTGGGTGAAAACCTGGGATCCAGTGATCATCAAGCAGTATGGTTCAGCATTAAGACAGAGACTGACTCGTCCCATACAAAAACAAAGGTGTTGGATTTTAGGAAGGCTGATTTTGTAGGGATGGGAAAATGTGTAAGCGATTCTTTGGCAGAGTGGAGGAACTTGGAAACAGTGCAGGAGAGGTGGGAAACATTAAAATGTGCAATATTGAAGGCAACAGACCTTTGTATCAAAACTGTTAGTAAAAACACAAGGAAAAGGAAGCCAGTGTGGTTTGCAAAAGAAGTAGCAAATAGTGTGGGAGCAAAAAAGATGGCTTTTAGGAAATATAAGCAGACACAAAATAATGAAGACAAAAAGATATATCTTGTTAGACAGAAGGAGACAAAGAAGGTAATCAGATGTGCAAAGGCACAAGCTGAGGAGAAAATGGCCCAGTCAGTGGGTAAAGGAGGCAAAACTTTTTTTAGGTATATAAGCGAAAGGAGAAAAACAAAAGGCGGAATTATAAAACTAAAGACGGACACTGGGAGTCTTGTTGAAGGAGACAATTTAATAGCAGATCATCTTAATGATTATTTTTGCTCAGTATTTACTACTGAAAGAGAGGGGAAGGGGCCACAGTTAAGTTGCAGGGATATTCAGGAAAATGAAACAAGTACATTTACAGAGGAGAAGGTCCTAACAGAACTCTCAAAGCTGAAAGTGGACAAATCTATGGGGCCAGATGGGATACATCCAAGGATACTAAAAGAACTTAAAGAGGTGCTGGTAGCACCATTGACAGAATTATTCAACCAGTCATTAGCTACAGGAGTAATTCCAGGGGACTGGAAAAGAGCAAACGTGGTCCCACTGCACAAAAGTGGAAGCAAGGAAGAGGCAAACAACTACAGACCAGTGAGTCTTACATCAGTAGTAGGGAAATTGATGGAAACACTCTTAAAAGAAAGAGTTGTAGATTATCTCAAATCCGGCAATTTGCTGGATCCCAAACAGCATGGATTCACTGGGGGGAGATCATGTCAAACAAATCTTATTGATTTTTTTGATTGTGTGACTAAAGTGATGGATAAAGGTGGAGCCATGGATATAGCTTATCTAGACTTTAGTAAGGCTTTTGACACAGTTCCACATCGCAGACTGCTAAATAAACTTGAAAGTTTGGGATTGGATATTAGGATTATTGAATGGATAAGATCTTGGTTGAAGGATAGAAAACAGAGAGTTGTGGTAAATGGAGTGCATTCACAGGAGGGAAATATTACCAGTGGAGTACCCCAGGGATCTGTACTTGGACCAGTGCTTTTTAATATCTTTATTGGTGACATTGCAAATGGCATTAAAGGGAAAGTATGCCTTTTTGCAGATGACACAAAGGTATGCAACAGGGTAGACACACCAGGTGGGGTAAAACAAATGATTGAGGATCTAGGTAGACTAGAGGAATGGTCAAGAGTCTGGCAATTACAGTTTAATGCCAAAAAATGCAAAATCATGCACTTGGGTCTCAAAAATCCTAAAGCTAAATACAGTATTAATGGCACTATACTGGAAACTACTGAGGAGGAAAGGGATCTAGGAGTCACTATTTCAGATGACTAAAGGCAGGTAAGCAATGTAACAAGGCAATGAGGAAGGCTAGTCAGATGCTTGGCTGCATTGGGAGAGGAATCAGCAGCAGAAAGAAAGAAGTAATAATGCCACTGTATAGGTCATTGGTACGGCCTCATCTAGAATACTGTATTCAGTTCTGGAGGCCATATCTTCAAAAGGATATTAATACATTAGAAACTGTACAAAGGAGGGCAACTAAAATGGTGCATGGCCTACATCACAAAACATACACAGAAAGACTGAGAAATCTCAATATGTATAGTTTGGAGCAGAGAAGGGAAAGGGGGGACATGATAGTAACTTTCAAATATATCAAGGGTTTTAACAAAGTCCAGGAGGGAAACATTCTCCAAATGAAGAGAAGCAATAGGACACAAGGACATGCACTGAGACTGGAGGGGGGGAGGTTCAGGGGAAATTTGCGGAAAAATTATTTCACAGAAAGGGTAGTGGACAAGTGGAATAGCCTCCCATCAGAGGTGGTAGAGGCTAAGACAGTAGAGCAATTTAAACATGCATGGGATAGACATAAGGATATCCTTACAAAGAAATAAGGATCAAATAAGGTTAGAGATAAAAATAATATTTAAAAAAAAAAAAAAAGGGGCAGACTAGATGGGCCAAGTGGTTCTTATCTGCCGACAAATTCTATGTTTCTATGTAATAGAAGAGAAATGGAGGGCGCAGGTATGAGTAAAAAATTTATAATTCCATTTATTATAAAAACATGCTCACATACATCTCAGCTTTAGATGGTAAACTTGGTTCTCCGTGCGGCGGTCGAGCCTCCGGAAAGCTCCCTCCCGCACTCGCTTGTACAGCTTTTTAACCATACTAATATATATATATATATATATATATATATATGGTGAAGAATAAGGGTGGCACTCACGCAGACTGGTGCAGGTGTAGAAAAGTCAGTTTATTGTTCCGACATGTTTCGGGGACTAGCCCCGTCCTCAGGGCCTTAACAACCCAAACTGAACATGAGACAAACATATATACCCAAACCAAAGACAAAACAATCATGATAAAATGCCACTCACCTGCTCCACGGCGCCATCCTGTTTGTCCGGACGCCAAACAGCGCTGTCACGTCGCTCACCACTGGCGTCATCCAGTCGTGCCGCGTCACTGTCACCTAGGTAACCAGACGCTCCTCACGCTGGGCACCGGAGGATACTCAGTGTTCCCACGCTGACGGCCCGTGATGTCATCAGGCGGCGCTTCATAGTGCGGTTACCGTGGCAACTAGAGCTAAAACATATACAACAAAAACAAAAACAGAGATATATACATAAGTGCATAAAACCAAAGTATTACGACCCTACCACCTTGGTCGGCAGTATAAGATACCAATCAATTGAATGTTAAATTCATAACAAAATAACAGCAGAGATGGAGCAAAATACTGACCGAGTATATAACAAGACTAAATCTACATGTGCTACTAGTATATTATGCTA
This sequence comes from Pseudophryne corroboree, assembly GCF_028390025.1. NCBI lineage: Eukaryota > Metazoa > Chordata > Amphibia > Anura > Myobatrachidae > Pseudophryne > Pseudophryne corroboree. The sequence continues at coordinate 570,061,208 of NC_086446.1, read as the reverse complement.
ACAAATTTAACCATTGTTGATTAACTAAGGACTGAGCTTATATGGGTAAATAATTACATCTCTAATATAGCACTTTACAGAAAACTCTGAAGGCCAAGATTTTCATTCAGGCCTCGAGGGGATAGGGTTCCCAATTTATAAATCCATCTAGACTCATGTTGCAATAACACTCGATCCCTATCTCCCCCTCTTAGAGTCTTCGGGACTTGATCAATCAAGATGGCCCTAATACTTGCCACCCCATGCTTAAATTCCAAACAGTGACGGGCAAAAGGTTGGTCACTGTGACCTTTCTCTAATGCTTTTTTGATGGCACTTCTATGAAGGGCCATGCGTTCGCGAAACTGACGTATGGTCTTGCCCACATAAGCCAGACCACACGGGCACGTCAAAAGGTACACCACATGTGTGGAAGTGCATGTGAGGCGATGTTTGATAGAGATCTTCTTTCCAGTTAACGGATGGTTAAATGTATTACCTATCATTAGTGTATTGCAGGTAGCGCAACCCAAGCACCTAAAGCAACCCAATTTGGTTCTCAAAAAATGGGTTTCCTGTGCACCTGTGAGTTGGGTAACATCTAATTTAACCATATGGTCGCCGATATTACGGCCCCTAGTGTAACTAGGCAACAAGGAAGTATGGGCCAATGATGACAGAGCTCCCTCCGTCTGTATAATTGGCCACAATGCTTTGGCCTTTCTAATATTCCTATTAGTAGCCGTGGTGAATCTACTAACCCTGGGCAATTTGGGGTTGTCGGTCCTATGGGATTTGGTTATGGATCTCAATGCTTGTTCACGGGGAATACTAAGGGCCTTTGCTTTTGCCTTTTCAAGTTCCCTTAAAGGGTAACCCCGTTGAGCAAATTTGAACAGCATATTATCCATGGCTATCTCAGTGTCACTGGGATCAGATGTAATGCGTCTTACCCTCATGAACTGTGAAAAGGGTAATCCCCTTTTCAATGAGCTAGGGTGGAAGCTGCGATAGTCAAGTAGCATGTTTCTATCTGTCTTCTTAACAAATAGAGAAGTTAACAGCTTACCCTGATTATTGGTAATGGCCACATCTAGGTAATTAACCGTGGTACCATCAATAATAAATGTGAATTGTACTGGATGCTGGGTCGCGTTATGATCCTCCCACAAGTTAACTAACTCTTCTCTGGAACCCTGCCATACTATTATCAAATCGTCAATATACCTTCTGAAGTAAATAACCTTAGATTTAATGGTAGAATTCAAGTAAAACATTCTGGTCTCAACCTGATGCATAAATGCGTTTGCGTACGACGGGGCCACAGCAGACCCCATCGCACACCCCGCAAGTTGTAAAATAAATCTACCGTTAAAGATAAAATAATTCCGTTTTAAGATTTTATCCAAGAGGGACAAAAAGAATGATATCTCTGGACCTTGGTAACTGGCATTATCTTGGATAAGGGCCCTCACAGCTTCAATACCCGCCTCATGCGGTATGCACGTATATAAACTCGTGACATCCGAGCTGCACAGCAACACCCCCTCAGGTAAATCACCTAGGGCCTGTAGCTGTAGCAGGAGGGATGTGGTATCCTTTAAATATGAGGGAAGGGATTGGATACAGGGATTTAAAAAGGCGTCAAGATACACAGAAATAGGGTGGTATAAGGACCCCCTGGCAGACACTATGGGTCTGCCAGGGGGGTCCACCAAGGATTTATGGACCTTGGGCACAGTGTAAAACAGTGGGGCTATAGGGTGCTCGATAGTAAGAGCCCTCACTGTTTCCTCTGCTATTATGCCTTGGTTTTTTGCTGTTAACAAAAATGCATCAAGCTCCCTCTTATACTCTTTAGTAGGGTCCATCGTGAGCCTCTTGTAAACCTTGGTGTCTTTAAGTTGACGTTCACATTCATGTACATATTCATCAAGGTTTTGAATCACGATGGACCCGCCCTTATCTGCTTTACGGACTACTATGTCCGTTCTAAGGGACAAATTACGTAACGTGCTCATCTCTAGTCTGGATAGGTTGAGGTGGACCTGATCAGTAGTTAACATAGTGTCCTCAGTCTCTAACATCCGTAGAAACGTCCTGATTGAAGGGTTCAGGCTAGGAGGGTCAAAGTTGGATCGAGGAGCTATCTTGCGTAACTGTGTAGGGATGTGTGACTCTGAATTGTCCACAGGCCGCGAATTGAAATATTCTTGCCGTCTCAAAGTTCTACCTAAACGGTGTAACTCCACTTTCCTCTCCAAAGGATCCGGGAGGACCGTGGGCCCAAAGGACAGTCCTTTCGCTAATACCTGGTATTCTTGATCAGTTAGTGGTACTGAAGATAAATTAAAAACCAATTCTTTTAGGCTCGCGGCGGTTTTTGAGCGAATGATCCTTTGATTTTGTTTCGCCCTCCGCGTCCTCGCCCTCTTCCTGGTTGGGGAGTACGATTGGACCGGGTACGTATTCCCTGCGCTCCATGGCCTAAAGGGAAGGTCCCTTCAGACTGAGACGTACCACCAGAAGGACCTTCGGAATCACTGGCTGAGGTGCTGATCCCCATCTGTTGTTCCCTCCGCCAACGTGAATTAGATCGCCAATTAGGTTGTTTGTAGTCCTGTGATGCCCGAGTACCTCCTAGCCAAGGATATACTTGTCTTTGCTGATAGTCTCTCTGTACTGTAGCAAGTTTATCCTTTTTAAATCGCACCAGATCCTGCCGGTATTGTTCAATTTGGGTGCCCAATTTAGCGACCCAATCCGTTTGAGTGTCCAGCTGTAATACGGGCTTGTGTTCACCCTCAAACTGTACCAGTTGTTCTCTTACTAGGTTGAGCTCCCTGGTACTCTTCCACAACCAGCAACAGTAGGTCCATGGAGCATTTGTTCAGGATCGCAACCCACCGCCGACAGAAAGCTGTGTTGAATCGTCCTATGGTCGGTGAGTTGCGAATCCTGAACCCACGAGGTATTAAGTTATTCCGATAGTAGTCGGACAGAGAGATTCCATGGTAGAGGAAATCCACCTCCCTCTGTTTCAATCTCAACCATTTTTTATATAATTCATCGCAGGTGCTCCTAATGGGATCATCATCCAGACGCCTCTCTATTAGTATAGCGCTAGCCTCTATATCAGAGAAGCTAAGGCGTTCGCTGGCATCCTTCTGTATAAGCTCCAATGCAGATTCAATAGCTGCGTTGTTATCCATATTAATTCACTTTAATGGCATCTGCTATTACCTCACTCTGCGGTAAGGCCGTATATACTTGCAATCAAACACCAAGTGAACTATTTTTTAAACACCAAGTGAACTATTTTTTAAAAAACGGAAAAGCTGGCAGGCTCTTCATGAAAGTAAATGTCCTGAGTAAGAGACAAAGAGAAACAGGAGGTGCCTTGGCATGGAAAGATGTAACAAGTAGATGAATCATCCAACAGACAGCCTTCCAATGATATACTTGCAGATAATCCCGGCACTCTTCTTATAAAGGTGTAAAATGCTGCGGTGCCCTCCCAGAGGTATTGCTCCTCAATGAATATGGTGAAGAATAAGGGTGGCACTCACGCAGACTGGTGCAGGTGTAGAAAAGTCAGTTTATTGTTCCGACATGTTTCGGGGACTAGCCCCGTCCTCAGGGCCTTAACAACCCAAACTGAACATGAGACAAACATATATACCCAAACCAAAGACAAAACAATCATGATAAAATGCCACTCACCTGCTCCACGGCGCCATCCTGTTTGTCCGGACGCCGAACAGCGCTGTCACGTCGCTCACCACTGGCGTCATCCAGCCGTGCCGCGTCACTGTCACCTAGGTAACCAGACGCTCTTCACGCTGGGCACCGGAGGATACTCAGTGTTCCCACGCTGACGGCCCGTGATGTCATCAGGCGGCGCTTCATAGTGCGGTTACCGTGGCAACTAGAGCTAAAACATATACAACAAAAACAAAAACAGAGATATATACATAAGTGCATAAAACCAAAGTATTACGACCCTACCACCTTGGTCGGCAGTATAAGATACCAATCAATTGAATGTTAAATTCATAACAAAATAACAGCAGAGATGGAGCAAAATACTGACCGAGTATATAACAAGACTAAATCTACATGTGCTACTAGTATATTATGCTAACAAATGTAACCATTGTTGATTAACTAAGGACTGAGCTTATATGGGTAAATAATTACATCTCTAATATAGCACTTTACAGAAAACTCTGAAGGCCAAGATTTTCATTCAGGCCTCGAGGGGATAGGGTCCCCAATTTATAAATCCATCTAGACTCATGTTGCAATAACACTCGATCCCTATCTCCCCCTCTTAGAGTCTTCGGGACTTGATCAATCAAGATGGCCCTAATACTCTCCACCCCATGCTTAAATTCCAAACAGTGACGGGCAAAAGGTTGGTCACTGTGACCTTTCTCTAATGCTTTTTTGATGGCACTTCTATGAAGGGCCATGCGTTCGCGAAACTGACGTATGGTCTTGCCCACATAGGCCAGACCACACGGGCACGTCAAAAGGTACACCACATGTGTGGAAGTGCATGTGAGGCGATGTTTGATAGAGATCTTCTTTCCAGTTAACGGATGGTTAAAAGTATTACCTATCATTAGTGTATTGCAGGTAGCGCAACCCAAGCACCTAAAGCAACCCAATTTGGTTCTCAAAAAATGGGTTTCCTGTGCACCTGTGAGTTGGGTAACATCTAATTTAACTATATGGTCGCCGATATTACGGCCCCTAGTGTAACTAGGCAACAAGGAAGTATGGGCCAATGATGACAGAGCTCCCTCCGTCTGTATAATTGGCCACAATGCTTTGGCCTTTCTAATATTCCTATTAGTAGCCGTGGTGAATCCGCGTGAGGCGGGTATTGAAGCTGTGAGGGCCCTTATCCAAGATAATGCCAGTTACCAAGGTCCAGAGATATCATTCTTTTTGTCCCTGTTGGATAAAATCTTAAGACGGAATTATTTTATCTTTAACGGTAGATTTATTTTACAACTTGCGGGGTGTGCGATGGGGTCTGCTGTGGCCCCGTCGTACGCAAACGCATTTATGCATCAGGTTGAGACCAGAATGTTTTACTTGGATTCTACCATTAAATCTAAGGTTATTTACTTCAGAAGGTATATTGACGATTTGATAATAGTATGGCAGGGTTCCAGAGAAGAGTTAGTTAACTTGTGGGAGGATCATAACGCGACCCAGCATCCAGTACAATTCACGTTTATTATTGATGGCACCACGGTTAATTACCTAGATGTGGCCATTACCAATAATCAGGGTAAGCTGTTAACTTCTCTATTTGTTAAGAAGACAGATAGAAACATGCTACTTGACTATCGCAGCTTCCACCCTAGCTCATTGAAAAGGGGATTACCCTTTTCACAGTTCATGAGGGTAAGACGCATTACATCTGATCCCAGTGACACTGAGATAGCCATGGATAATATGCTGTTCAAATTTGCTCAACGGGGTTACCCTTTAAGGGAACTTGAAAAGGCAAAAGCAAAGGCCCTTAGTATTCCCCGTGAACAAGCATTGAGATCCATAACCAAATCCCATAGGACCGACAACCCCAAATTGCCCTGGGTTAGTAGATTCACCACGGCTACTAATAGGAATATTAGAAAGGCCAAAGCATTGTGGCCAATTATACAGACGGAGGGAGCTCTGTCATCATTGGCCCATACTTCCTTGTTGCCTAGTTACACTAGGGGCCGTAATATCGGCGACCATATAGTTAAATTAGATGTTACCCAACTCACAGGTGCACAGGAAACCCATTTTTTGAGAACCAAATTGGGTTGCTTTAGGTGCTTGGGTTGCGCTACCTGCAATACACTAATGATAGGTAATACATTTAACCATCCGTTAACTGGAAAGAAGATCTCTATCAAACATCGCCTCACATGCACTTCCACACATGTGGTGTACCTTTTGACGTGCCCGTGTGGTCTGGCCTATGTGGGCAAGACCATACGTCAGTTTCGCGAACGCATGGCCCTTCATAGAAGTGCCATCAAAAAAGCATTAGAGAAAGGTCACAGTGACCAACCTTTTGCCCGTCACTGTTTGGAATTTAAGCATGGGGTGGCGAGTATTAGGGCCATCTTGATTGATCAAGTCCCGAAGACTCTAAGAGGGGGAGATAGGGATCGAGTGTTATTGCAACATGAGTCTAGATGGATTTATAAATTGGGGACCCTATCCCCTCGAGGCCTGAATGAAAATCTTGGCCTTCAGAGTTTTCTGTAAAGTGCTATATTAGAGATGTAATTATTTACCCATATAAGCTCAGTCCTTAGTTAATCAACAATGGTTAAATTTGTTAGCATAATATACTAGTAGCACATGTAGATTTAGTCTTGTTATATACTCGGTCAGTATTTTGCTCCATCTCTGCTGTTATTTTGTTATGAATTTAACATTCAATTGATTGGTATCTTATACTGCCGACCAAGGTGGTAGGGTCGTAATACTTTGGTTTTATGCACTTATGTATATATCTCTGTTTTTGTTTTTGTTGTATATGTTTTAGCTCTAGTTGCCACGGTAACCGCACTATGAAGCGCCGCCTGATGACATCACGGGCCGTCAGCGTGGGAACACTGAGTATCCTCCGGTGCCCAGCGTGAAGAGCGTCTGGTTACCTAGGTGACAGTGACGCGGCACGGCTGGATGACGCCAGTGGTGAGCGACGTGACAGCGCTGTTCGGCGTCCGGACAAACAGGATGGCGCCGTGGAGCAGGTGAGTGGCATTTTATCATGATTGTTTTGTCTTTGGTTTGGGTATATATGTTTGTCTCATGTTCAGTTTGGGTTGTTAAGGCCCTGAGGACGGGGCTAGTCCCCGAAACATGTCGGAACAATAAACTGACTTTTCTACACCTGCACCAGTCTGCGTGAGTGCCACCCTTATTCTTCACCATATTCATTGAGGAGCAATACCTCTGGGAGGGCACCGCAGCATTTTACACCTTTATAAGAAGAGTGCCGGGATTATCTGCAAGTATATATATATATATATATATATACATACAGGTTGAGTATCCCATATCCAAATATTCCGAAATATGGAATATTCCGAAATACAGACTTTTTTGAGTGAAAGTGAGATAGTGAAAACTTTGATTTTTGATGGCTCAATGTACACAAACTATGTTTAATACATAGTTATTAAAAATATTGTATTAAATGACCTTCAGGCTGTGTATATGAAACATGAATGAAATGTGTGAATGTAGACGCACTTTGTTTAATGCACAAAATTATAAAAAATATTGGCTAAAATTACTTTCAGGCTGTGTGTATAAGGAGTATATGTAACATAAATGCCTTCTGTGCTTAGATTTAGGTCCCATCGCAATCATATCTCATTATGGTATGCAATTATTCCAAAATACGGAAAAATCCCATATCCAAAATACCTCTGGTCCCAAGCATTTTGGATAAGGGATACTCAACCTGTGTGTGTATATATATATATATATATATATATAGAGAGAGAGAGAGAGAGAGAGATACAGAGATACATTTAGATATACAGTATGGCCCTGGCCCCAAAAGAGGTGGATTTTTTTTTAATTGAAAACCTGCCAATATTTTATGTTGGATAATAAAGGGTATGTGTACCAAGGGGGTTATTCAGAGTTGTTAGCAAACCTCAAAAGTTAGCAATTGGGCAAAACCATGTTGCACTGCAGGTGAAGGAGATGTAACATATGCAGAGAGAGTTAGATTTGGGTGGGTTATATTGTTTCTGGGCAGGGTAAGTACTGGCTGCTTTATTTTTACACTGCAATTTAGATTTCAGTTTGAACACACCCCACCCAAATCTCTCTGCACATGTTACATCTGCCCCACCTGCAGTGCAGTATGGTTATGCCCAATTGATAACTCTTTTGGTTTGCTAACAACTCTGAATAACCCCCCAATTTTGGTCCAGATTTATCAAGGCATGTAGGAGCCTATGAAGACCAAACATACAAATATAGATATAGACATACATATTTTGACTTTTACAGATAGATAGATTTTGGCTATGTACAATTTTGACTGGGATGTGGTTATGTCAATGCCGTAACTAGACATTTTAGCGCTGTGTGCAAGAAACAGCATCTGCGCCCCCCATATGGAAAACAGGTCTAGTGTACACCTTAGGCGCACGTAAAAAATATAGGGGCCTGCCTTCATTGGGAAGGGACGTGGCCACAAAATAATACCAATTCATATTACACTGTACAGAAGCCTCCATTATTCAAATTACGCCTCACAGTAGCACCAGGTATAGCCCCTGTCACACATTACGCCACATAGAGTCCCTGTCACACATTACATTAGGTAGAGTCCCATTTTACACATTACTGCAGGTAGAGCCCCTATCACACATTATGCCAGGTAGAGCCCCCTTTTACACATTACGGTAGGCAGAGCTCCCTTTTACACTTTACGGCAGCAGAGTCCCCATTTTTACACATAGGCAGGCAGAGTACCCATTTTACACATTACGGCAGCAGAGTCCTCCATTTTACACATTAGTCAGAGTCCCCCTTTAGCACATTATAGCAGCAGAGTCCCCCTTTTTACACATTACGACAGCAGAGTCCCCCATTTTTACACATTAGGCAGTCCCCCTTTTACACATTATGGCAGTAGAGCCCCCTTTTTATGCATTAAAAGAGAGGACATAAAGAGTGAGAGAGTCAGTCAGGGCATATATACATTCGCACTCACCCTTGCCGGGGAGGGGGTGTGGGGGGGCACACTCTCCCTGCAGTGCTGAAGCTGGCTCTGAGCTGTGCTGCTGCTGGTGCCAGGATCCCGGACTGCGTGGGTGGAGGCCGGCAGGACTCCTCCTCAGTACCAAGGGCTCAAGAAGGCTGCAGACCTGGCTGGTGCTTGTGGGTGGGTGGGCGCCGTCGCTGGGGCTGCTGCTGTTCCTCAATCTTCTCCGCTCCTCTGTCCCCACATGCCGCCGCTGGGGCTGCTGCTGCTCCTTGATCTTTGCTGCTCCTCTGTCTTCTCCCACCACCGCATCCGCTCCCAGAATGCCGTGCGCGATGACGTTGCGCCCGCACCGGCATTTTGGGAAGGTGGGGGGAAAGAGGAGATAACAGAGAGAGGCGGTGGGAGTGTCGAGTGCAAGGCGAGGCTGCTCACAAAGGCAAAGGGACAGCCAGACCGGCCATGCATATACTTAGCCACATTTCATGTTCACCGCTCTGGAACTGTCCTGCCTCTTACTATATTCAGTGTCGTGGCTACCGGCTGACTTCTGGCTTACCCCGCAGCGCAGCAGGGGGACTCTCCATCACCAGCAAGATGCGCTTCCTCTACAAGTGCGCTGTGTGCAAGGCACACTCTAGTTACGGCCCTGGGTTATGTGACCGGCTGAACCGACGCTGGGATCCGACCACTGAATAGCCCACCGGTTGGCATGCCGACCAACAGGGACTATTCCCACTAAAGTCAAAATTGCCTTGCCTGCGCAGTGTATTTTTTCTTGTGATACCGACCCAGAGGGAACGCAAATCAGTATCACAAGCTGTATACACACGGTGCGATATGTGCTAACTTTTCTTACAATTTTGACTATATAGTCAAAATCGTAAGCACACATTGCACCCATCACGCCGTGTGTATAACCTTTACAGTTTAAATTCCCTAACACATACACCCATACCTCCCAACTGCCTCGCTGAAAAGTGTGTCTTTTGGGGCACAGTCCCGTTGTCAGAGCCGGCCCTAACCAATATGATGCCCTAGGCAAGATTTTGTCTGGTGCCCCCTAGCACCACTGCTCGTTCCACCTCTGAACCTGCACCCCTTTCCCAGCACCATCACCCCCCACCCATAGCAGTCCTTTTTTTTTCTTCCTACCCCCTGTAATTTAAATAAGAACAGTGTGCACATTCGGCGCACAGCCCAAAAAGGTATGTGTTTTTGCTGGCAAGGGGCATGGCCACACAACAGTACCCCTAATTCAACTTATGCCTCACAGTAGTGCAACTTTATTCACAATTTATAATGCGATAGTGTCCCTTATTCACATTACATCACACAGTAGTACCACTTTACCTTATATACATTACTCCTCACAGTAGTGCCCCTCATTCACATAACATCATACTGAATTGCTCCTTATTCACATTCCACCACACCATATTGCTCTTTATTCTCATTACACCACACCATATTGCTCCTTATTCACATTACACCACACCATATTGCTCTTTATTCACATTAGACCACACAGTAGTGCCCTTTCTATACGTTACGCCACACAGTAAAGCACCTTATACACATAATGCTACACACTGGTAATGCCCTTATACACATAATGACACACATAGTGCCCCTTACACATATGTTACATGTTATTAATGCCCTTATACACATAATGACGCATATAGTTCCTGGCATGAGTCAACTGGCAGGTCTGCATTTTATGAAAATGCATCTTATTTGCATTGCTATGTGGCTAGGATGCACAAGCATGACTATATACTGTGTGCGACTGTATCTGCATACGAAATGCTACACACAGAAAATACGCATGCCGCATATCATTTTAATCAGCAGAAGCTGCTTGTGCCCCTAGGCATACCAGATGCCCTAGGCAATTGCCTAGTGTGCCTATGCCTAGGGCCGGCTCTGCCCGTTGTCCCATAGATTTGGGGTGGTAGTCACGCCACCAAAATGCTATGCACCAGGGTGTGTCGCCTCGCGAACATGAGGCCATGACCTCTTTTACACACACACATGAGGCTTTGGCAACTGGCAACGTATCCAAGTACCACATTTTAAAATGTTAAGAAGTATGTATATACACCAGTGACGTGCAGTGAGTTCAGTGGCTGCAGAGGCACTGGCTAGTCTCACTGCCAGATTTACACACACGAAAATGATTATAATAACACAACTATGACTATAAATTAGAATAATACAAAGATGAATGTATTATAGCGAATAATACAAATCTGATATTATAAATGATACATTTCTTCTTTGTATTATTCTTATCATTTTTAGGAACTGATGTATCAAGGTGTTTCCACATTTTATATCTGCGATAAGCATGCTTATCGTTTAGTTTTTTCGGTGTTAGGTAACACTATGTAAAGCAGATTTTTATCTAATTTTTTTGGGGGGGAGATAAAAATCAGTTTTTCTCTTATCACAAAAAGCTTTGCAGACCCATAGGAGTCTATTAAATGCGATAAAAATTAATTTCATTGATCCAGGGAGATTTTGATCGCAAAATGTGATATATATTTAATGGCGGCTGTACAAGACATAAAAGTGGGAATGTGAGGAAGCTGGCGCTACCAAGGGGGGAAGTGGGATAGGAGTCATTCCAATTGGGAGTACTTAGCTAGTGGACATGTGGAGAGTTCTCAATCCCCAGATGGTGTTCTTCAATTACTCGTCAATGTATGAAAAACAAAACATAAACAAACTCTAATGTGTAGCGCTGTATTATTCCAAGTATTTGTCGATAAAACATATAGAGACTCCAGTATTATAGTATAGGGGCGTACCTTACTTACAGAGTAAGTAGGTAAATTGCTCATATAGAGGTATCTTTATAGAAGGAATTCACAATTATCACGAATAACACACCTAACTCACAGAATAAAAGGCATGCTGACGCACATCAAGGTATCTTTAAAACTTCAGGATATGTGAAATCGCACTAGAGACTCACAATAAAGGATGCTGGCGTCCGCGCATGAAGGTATCTTTTTATGTTGCAAATGTTCCAAGGATGAGGTCTTCAGGACGTGAAGTAAACCGCAAGTGGATATATGCAAAACATAAAGTTAGACCACAGTGTGTCTCAATAGAAGTCATTGTATCTCCGGTCTATTTAAATGATGTTAACAGCATACCTTACTTACAATGAAAGTAGGCATGCTGTGCATATAAAGGTATCTTAGATAACCAATACATGAAGGTTTGTCAAACTAAAAAAATTATCAGTTGCTCCAACCAAATTACACACCTAACTTACAAGAATATAGGTGTGCTGACTCATATCAAGGTATCTTTTTAGACTGATGGAATCGTACCACCAGAAGTGGTCATAAACCACATGGAAGATGGGAAATGGAGTCCTTTTCTGTGTGCCGCTGACCAGGTGTAGCGCATTGTTATTGTCCGGGTAATGGGCTGTGGGAAATGTAGCTTTATAGAGTTATATTGCGTCCCTCCAAATGGATGTTGTCAATCATAACTAATGCATTCTGGGGGATGTAGTTCACATTACTCATTGTTCTTTTACATTTCAGAGTTCTTAAAGGGATAGGCATTCTTGATCTCTTACAGAAAGTGTTGCCACAATGTCTGATGGAAAAAGGAAAATACACAATATGTGATAAACCTCCAAGATTGGTACTTCAATATAAAACCCATATATATATATATCCGGATTAAATACAAATTGAAAGTGGTGTAAATAAAGATAAAAATAAAAATAATAAAGAATTAAGGAGACAAAGAAGTAGAAGGACAAGGTTGGAGAGGGAAAATAGAGTTATTATAGAGAACCTATTCAGAGGAACCATTTTAATTCAAAATCCTGGTTAAGTCCGGTCTATTTCAGTGTTTTTACTGAAAATATGGTCCTCATTTCACAAATAGCCAAGTTTTTCTCCACATTCTTGTCTCTCCATGTTGGCTTAACATGCTTAATTCCCAGGAATCTTTTAATGTGCTGAATGGAACACTTATGTTCATTTTTTAAATGGTTGGAGAGGTGGCACGTATCTAGACCTTTTTTGATGTTACGTAATGTTCTGCAAGTCTGATTTTTAAAGGTCGTTTAGTTCTCCCAATATAATATAGACCGCAAGTGCATTCTATCAGATAGATGACATTCAAGGTCTGGCAGGTAATGATGTCGCAAATTTTTAGTGTGGTTCCATTCACTATGATTTCATTATATTTGCTATTATGGTCTTGGATGTTCCTGCAACCAATACAAAGTCCACAGCGATGGAAGCCTTTTGTTCTTACAAGGTTCCTAGTCGGTATTGTGAGGGCACTTCTAACCAGATGGTTTTTTAGGTTTTTTGCTCTTCTGTAAATAAAAATTGGGTTTTGCCGGGATGATGTCACATAGAACTAGGGAGGCCAATCCCGGGATCGAGATCGGCGGGATCCCGGGATTTGGGCCCCAAAATGCCGGGATTTAAATCCCGGGATCGGAGCCTCCAATCCCGGGATTAGGTTGCGCATGTGCAGTTTTGCCGGGCAGCGCCGAGCACTATAGTACAGCGCTGCCCGGCTGTGCGGCCCGACTGTCAGCGAGGTATTACTTACATCTCGGGCAGCCATGAACACACAGTGACCGCGACGGCGGCATTTCAAATGTAGCGCCGGCCGCCAGCCAATCGAAGCTGGTGAACCGGCAGCCAATCAGGACAGCAGTAGCGGCTCCTGATTGGCTGCCGGACTGCCAGTTCTGACTGGCTGGCAGCCGGCGCTACATTTGAAATGCCGCAGCGTGGTCACTGTGTGTCCATGGTTACTGCCCGCCTAATAGTAAGAAGCCAGCATGAGATGAGACCGGCAACTGCCCAGCCAGCTGCAGAACTGAGCAGATTTAAGGGACCAGTGGGTGATGTCATCGACAACTGCCGATCGTGGCTAGATGCACCCGTGGACACCGCACTAATGGAAAGCGGAGGAAAAGGTACCGGTTAGGGTAAGATAGGGACAGGTAACCTGTCCCATTATCAAACTCCAGCACGCCAGTTTTCCTTATCACACTAAAAGGGCTGTAAACATTTATTGAACAAACCCTTTCTTTTCACATATGCCACTGACATTATTATTATTATTATTATTATTATTATTATTATTATTATTATTTTTAATACTATTTCTTTAGTTCCTTTTTTACTTTTTCACTGGCGCCCATAACAATTGTTACACACTTAATAGTAATACTTTAGTATCGCTACCTACTACACCCTCCCTCACTGCTCCCTACATCCTCCCTGCTCCCTACACCCACCCTTCCTTCCTCCTCCTTACATCCATTCTTCTGTGCTGCTCCCTACATCCTCCCTACACCCACCCTCCCTTGCTGCCCTCCAAATCCACTCTCCCTGCTCCTTTCACTGATCCCTACTACAATCCCGGGATCCTGGGAATCCCGGGTTTGAGCATTTTTCAATCCCGAATCCCGGGATTGAAAAAATGGCCCGGGATTGGCCTCCCTACATAGAACGGGATCTTTTGTAAGTAGATCCCAGTTTTTTTAAATGATCTTTTCTACTTGTTTAGGTTGCACGTCGTACTGGGTAATAAAGGCTTATTTTTGTTTATTCTCCAGGGTTTTTTTTTATTTATTTTGATTTTGTTGCAGAAGGGATGATCTATCCATTTTTTCTACATCCGTAATGATCTCATCTAATGCATCTTCATTATAACCTTTTTCAATAAAATTATTTTTCTTATGGTTTAACTGTTGTTGACACACATTATCATTGCTACAATTCCTCTTTACTCTTAAAATTTGGCTTTTTGGAACACCTTTTAGCCAAAGGGCATGATGCTGACTGTCCACAGGAATATAGGTATTCACATATGTTGGTTTTTGATAGATCATAATTTGTAGCTTATTACTTTCAGGATAGATAGTCAAGTCAAGGAAGTTGATTTTCTCTTGACTGCTAACCATAGTAAATTCTTTAGAGTGTCCTCATTAAGGTGGGTGAAAAAATCTTTCAGTTCTGCTTCTGTAGAATTCCAGAACAGGAGGACATCATCAATGTATCTAAACCATTGTAAAAGGTTGTTACCCTAACTTGCATCACTGTAAATTACCTTCTCCTCCCAGTAGCTCATAAATAAGTTTGCATAGCTAGGGGCGAATTTCGTCCACCATAGCTGTGCCGTTTTTTTGTATGAAAAAAATCACCATTGAAGAAAAAATAGTTGTTTTATAAAATGAATTCAATGGCATCGAGAGTGAAGTTTTTTCTTCCCTGTGTTAGATCAGATCTATAAAAAAACCAGGCTACTGCTTCAAGTCCTTGTTGATGACGTAAGCAGGTATAGAGGGATGTTACATCGGCTGATGCTATCAACATCCCTTCTGCCCATTCTATATTCTTCAATTTGGTAATTACATATCCTGTGTCTTTTAGATAGGAACGATTAGTTGTCACAAAGGGTCGAAGAATTGAGTCAACCATTGATACAAGGTTTGAGGTCAAGCTTCCTGACCCTGCTATTATAGGTCTTCCTGGTGAATTTTCAGTGCAGTTGTGTACCTTTGGAAGTGTACAAATAGTCTGTGTGACCGGATCATCGATATTAACAAAATCATATTCCTCCTTAGTAATACCTTCTTCTCGTAGATGTTTCTCAATTAGTTTTTGGAAGTTTACCTTTGTATTGGGAGATGGATCGTTTTTCAATTTGGTATAAGTGTTGATATCTGAAAGTTGTCTATTTATCTCACCAATGTAGTTTTCCCTATAAAGAACCGCTATTCCCAGGGTTGTCTTAACAGCAGTGTAGGCCCCTGGGCACAGCAATGCAGTGGGCCCCTACCCATCCTCCAGTGGTAGGGGTTGGGGGTGCTATCAGCGGCAGCTTTGATGTCCCGCAGGCGGTAGGGGGTGTTCTATCTTTCACTCAGCATGTAGGACCTTGAGCAGTAATTTCTTACAATTACTCCTTTACTGCACAGATGGGGCTAAACTGTAGAAACAGGCATTGGGCTGAATGAAGAAGCCCTGGTACATGATTTCCAGGGTGGTAGGGGGTGTTTAATACGTAGGGGAGGGGTGGATAGTGGAGTGGGTTTAATATTTATCATTTTCCGGTGGGAGGACAGCTTGCTTGACTGCAGATATCTCAAGTTCCTGAAAATATATTTCTTAGCTTTGAATAGGATACAAAACTAGAGAATCCCACCTTTCAGAAAGTTATGGGGACTTGAGCATCAGAGATCAGGAGCCAGAGCAATTCACCAATGAAAATCTAAAACTGCATATTAGACGTGTTGAGCTGGAGCAGGGACCAGCTGCTTAAAGGCTGATATCTCTGGTTGTGGGCATGGGTGGTCTTCTGTTTGCCGGCGGTCGGGCTCCCGGCGCTCAGTATACCGGCGCCGGGAGCCCGATAGCCGGAATACCGACAATTATTTTCCCTCGTGGGGGTCCACGACCCCCATAGAGGGAGAATAAAATAGTGTGGCGCGCGTAGCGCGCCACCGTGCCCGTAGCGTGGCGAGCGCAGCGAGCCCGCAAGGGGCTCATTTGCGCTCGCCAAGCTGTCGGTAAGCCGGCGGTCGGGCTCCCGGCGCCGGGATGCTGGTCGCCGGGAGCCCGACCGCCGGCCAGCCGTAGTGAACCCGTGGGCATAATAGAGACAAGCTGCCAGTGTCCACCAAAAGGGGAGAGTCACAGCTTTTGGATTATACCTTCAGAAAAACTCTAAATCAGACAGAACCCGAGATATCTGGCTGGGAACAGCAATTAACAGGCTTGGATGGGGACCACTGCTTTCAAGTCGGATATCTCCGGTTCCCCAGGGACGATTTTCAAAAATCTGGTATCCCTGGAAAGAGGGGACTCTCAGCTATCAGCCTAGGGCCCTTATACTCCTGGGGCCCTTGGGCAAGAGCCCATTGAGCCCATATGAAAAGACGGCCCTGGCTATTCCACCTCCTTCTCATCTTTACTTAGGTCCTGTATGATCTTTCTCTCCTTTTTACTGAGATTGAATCTTATTCTTGGCTTCTTTATGGTTCTTATTTCATCCACTACTAACTTTGTAAAGGTTTCAATTACATTTCCCTTTACATGACAGGGATAAACCTTTGACTTCTTCTTGTTCCTAGTGTTGGTGTTCGTTTCTTCTGTTGGTGAGGAAGTTGGGGCTGTAGATGATGATGAATTTGTTGGCTTCTCTTTATCCTTTAATGCAAAAAAATTCTTTAGAGTCGTTTTCCTAACGAACTTTGAACATCTATGAACTTCTCAAAGTCATTCATATATGTAGTGAGAGTGTATTTCAAACCTTTATTTAACACTCTTATATCTTGTTCCTTTAAAACTTTCTTACTGAGATTGAATATATGATTAGTTGTTAGTTCCTTCTGTTGGTCTCTTCTTTTTGATATTTTCTTTATTTTTCTTACCCCTTTTCCTACTTACACCACCTTGGCATCCTCTCATATTTTTAGTGTTCTGAGAATTTTTCTTTCTGCGAATCGTTTGAAGATGCGTTGTGGGAGGTAATGTTTCAGTGGGGATGATAACTATGGGATGTGTTAGTTCCAGCCAGTCCTTTTTGTCCTTTCTTCTAAAAAAGGTGGCCTTTCATTACGGGTGGTATTGGTCTGACGTGGAGTATTTAGTATCCTGGTCTCTCTGTGTGGATTATTCTGTGCTTGATGTTCGAAATTGGTTGATCTACGTATTCTACTCCTTGAATGACTTCTACTTGGTCGATGTTCTTTAGTGGAAGTTTTTGTTCCTTTATAATGTGAAGGGTGGGAGTGAAAAATTTCTGTTTGGGTGATAGAATGGTGATCTATCTCGATGATTTCTATATGAGTGACCCCATCGATCTTGATCTTTCTTGATACTGTAATTCTTATTTTCATATCTTCTATGATTGGTGTTTCCATAATAATTTCTTCGGTATCTGGTCATTAAATTTGCCTCTCTTTCATTATACCGATGGTCTTGCTCATAGTTCTTTCTCCTAGGTTCTTCATAATAATATCTCCTCCGGTTAAAGTGATAGGTTGAATTTGGTTGGTGGTACTTATCTTGTAAGTTACATCTAACTTGTCTCTATTTTCGAAAGTAAGGCCTGTTAGGTCTTCTGTCATCTGGTTCTCTGTCTTTCCTGGTGTCTTCCATTCTACTTTGTGTGGTATGTTCTTTATTCCTGTTGTTGTTCTTAATGATTCCAAATTTGTAGAAGTCATAGTCTCTTTTATCTACTATTTCTTCTTCTAGAGATTTGAAGGTAGGAAGTTGATTAAATGGTTGTTTGCGAAACTTGAGGATTTCTATCCCTTCATTAATTTCTTTGAGTTTCTCCTTCCTCTCTTTTAAAATCATTTTCATTAAGGAGAAGGAGTATATATCCAAAATTTATTCCATTCTATATGAAAGTCCTCTGAACCATCTTGGACTGATGGGGGGTTTGACGATTCTCAAACCTTTAGGTATAATTTCTTCTGTGTGATACTTTTTTAAGGTGGCAATCTCCCACCATAATTTGTTCTCTTTGAGTAATCAATCTCCCAAATGATACATTGCAGTTGTCGTCTGACATTTCAATTTCCTGCTCCTTGAAATTCATTTTGAATGCTTCTTTTGTTTGTTCTGCTCATCTATCGCAATGAATGAACATGATGCTGCCCTGAGGTATTTGACGGGATATCAAAGTCAAACGGTAAATGGTATTTTGAAAACCTTATGGGCACTTCATAAAAGGTGGCTGCCTTCTATTCTCTCTGTAGGACCTATCCCAGATGGTCCAGATATATGCAGAGTGAAAAAGTGGGAATGTGAGAAAGCTGGCACTACCAAGGGGGAAAGTGGGATAGGAGTAATTCCAATTGGGAGTACTTAGCTAGTGAACATGTGGAGAGTTCTCAGTCCCCAGATGGTGTACTTCAATCTCTCGTTGATGTATGAAAAACAAAACATAAACAAACTCTAATGTGTAGCGCTGTATTATTCCAAGTATTCATCGATAAAACAAAGAGACTCCAGTATTATAGTATAGAGGCATACCTTACAGAGTAAGTAGGCCAATTGCTCGTATAGAGGTATCTTTATAGAAGGTATTCCCAATTATCATGAATAACAAACCTCACAGAATAAAAGGCATGCTGACGTACATCAAGGTATCTTTAAAACTTCAGGATATGTGAAATCATACCAAAGACTCACAATAAAGGATGCTGGCGTCCGCGCATAAAGGTATCTTTTTATGTTGCAAATGTTCCAAGGATGAGGTCTTCAAGACGTGAAGTAAACCGCTCATGGATATATGCAAAACATAAATTTAGACCACAGTGTGTAGTTGTGTTTAGGAACAATCTCAATAGAAGTAATTGTATCTCCGGTCTATGTAAATGATGTTAACAGCATACAGCATACCTTACTTACAATGAAAGTGTGCATATAAAGGTATCTTAGATAACCAATACATGAAGGTTTGTCAAACTAAAAAAATTATCAAAAACTAAAAAATTGCTCCAACCAAATTACACACCTAACTTACAAGAATATAGGTGTGTTGACTCATATCAAGGTATCTTTTTAGACTTTTTAGTCTTTTTAGACTGATGGAATCGTACCTATTACTCACAGTGAGAGTGGCGTTTATCCACGTATAAAGGTATCATTTTCAGCTTCCAGTAAACTTGCAGATGGTGTGTATGATCAAAAGTAAATTTATTACACACAATTACACAATAAAAACAATAAAAATTAAAAGCATTGTGCAGTGGAGGTGCCTTTCTCTAGGAAGGATTAAGGGCCACATGAATTAAGAGGAGTAAATAACCAGAATAATTACTCCCTTTTGGCCAATAATAAAAAGTAATAAAAGGTGGTCCTACCTCCTTTCAAAGAAATGGCACTGAATCTTCCTGGACAATCCCTCATTTCCAACGCGTTTCGAGTGTAGTCACTCTTTATCAAGGCATAGGATGCATGCTGCTAGTTCCCTTATTTATAGTAGCACATATAGGTTAATGATTACATCACTTTAGGTTCCGGGTTCAAACTGACAGGGACAGTAGTGTTTAAACAATTAATCTTTTTGACAGAGCCATGATACATATACTCAGGGCATGCTAGTTTAAAATAGAATCTCCTAAATAGAATATTTTATCTTTAAAACATTAAGTTCCGCTGACCAGAAGTAAATCGGACCGGACCAGAAGTAGTCACATACCCAGATAGAGTCTGGGATATGGAGTCCTCTGAGTCATCCTGACTAAATGACTGTAATCCGTTGGCCGGAAGTAAATCACGCCAGACCGGAAGTGGTCATAAACCACATGGAAGATGGGAAATGGAGTCCTTTTCTGTGTGTCGCTGACCGGGTGTAGCGCATTGCTATTGTCTGTGCAATGGGTTGTGGGAATTGTAGTTTTATAGAGTCATATTGCGTCCCTCCAAACGGACGTTGTCAATCATAGCTAATGCATTCTGGAGGATGTAGTTCACATTCCTCATTGTTCTTTGAAGTAGCTTAAAATTTCTTCTTATCTATTATGTGTCTAATTATTTTTCAACTGTTTTATTATTGTCTAAAATAAATAGATATTTTCAATTGGTTATTTATTTAGAATTTTTGGTCTTACGTGATTTCAGTATCTTCCTTATACTAAACTCCTTTGCCTATATTTTAATTAATCAAAGATAACAGTTGTATACAGTGCTATTTTTGTAGAAAAATATGTACATGAACTCCGGGGGTTGAGCAGCGGTGGGCAGAGCTGTGGGACAATGTGGGAGGAGCTACCATGGGCAGGGCATCTTTGTAAGAATAAAACCTTTTCCTAAGTAAGAATAAAGAATTTGCGCGCATTTACTAAAACTTGGAGTGGCCTCCCTGTAAGGGGCATGGCTTTGCTGCAACGGGTATGGCCTTGCAGGAATAGACTACATTATACCACAGTTTTGCAAAATGCATGCCCAGACATTGGCAACCTCAGGAAAAAATAAAAATCGTTATTCATGCTCATTACATTATTTGTCATTTTTCATCCTTAAAGTAATGTCCCTTACAAAATATGCCACACACCGTAATGCCCATTACACATTATGCCACACACTGTAATGCCAATTACACATTATGCCACACACCTTAATGCCCCTTATATATTATGCCACACCGTAAAGCACATTACACAATGACACACCATAATGGCCATTACACGATTTGACACACACTGTATCGCCCATTACACATTATGCCACACACCGCAATGCCCATTAAACATTATTCCACACACCATAATGCCCAATTCATATTATGCCACACACCAGAATGCCCATTACACAATATTCCACACACTATATCACCCATTATACAATATGCCACACACCGTATTACTCATTACACAATATGCTACACACTATAATGCCTATTACACATTACGCCACACACCGTAATGCCCATTACACATTATGATAAACACTGCATCGCCCATTACACAATATGCCACACACCGTATCGCTCATTACACAATATGCCAAATGCCGTTATGCCCAACACACTATAATGCCCCTTACAAATTATGCCTCACAGTAAGGCTTGTAATTACTTTTAAATTACCTGCTCATCTTATGCTCATTGCCAAGGGTTCCATGCTTGCTGCCAGGGGTCTCATGCTTGTTGCCAAGGGGTTTCCTGCTCATTGCCAAGGGTTTCACGGTTTTTGCCATGGGGTTTCCCTGCTTGCTGCCAGGGGTCTCATGCATGTTGCCAAGGGGTTTCCTGCTCATTGCCAAGGGTTTCACGGTTGTTGCCATGGGGTTTCCCTGCTTGCTGCCAGGGGTCTCATGCACATTGCCAAGGGGTTTCCTGCTCTATAGAGAGCACGGGGGGCTGTGGGGGGCTGCATAAAAATAGCCACTTAGCGGCTTGGGAGCACCGGAGCTGTGGGAAGCCCACTGTGTAAAAAAAAAAGCCCACCCAAATGGCCAGCACAGAGCAAGATAAAGACACTAGAGATCCTACTTGACCTCTATTGTCTGTCTCCTGCTCCACTGCGCCAGTTTGGGTGGGCTTTCTTTACACAGCGGGCTCCTCCGCAGCCGTTGTGTAAGCAAGCCACTGTGCGGGCTATTTCTATGCAGACCCTGCACCGACCGCACCCACCCACCTACATTTTTTTTAAACAATTTTGGTGCCGGCACCTAGGCCGTTCTGGAATTCCATTTTTCACCAGACCTTCAGGAACGGCGTTGTTTGGTCCATTAACCATATATAAAAATTAAATACAATGTAAAACGCACAGTACCTGAGCAGGAGATAGACCCGCACCTCCGGAAACCCCTCACCACACCCGCTCCTCTGCAAATGGCTCATCTGCAGTCCCTGCAGCTTCCACACAAGGCTCCAGTTTATTTTACAGGACCGCACTTCCTCACCACTCACCGCACTGCACGGAGGCCTGAATGCCAGCATCTCCAGCCCCACCCCCACACAAAGCTGCAGCGTCCTTCACTAGGGTGAGACACAGGACTGCCCCTCCTCTCCCGTGCTTCACGAAGGCTTGGTCAATTATCACATTGTGATATAAAAAATAAAAAAAATAACAACATAGCAAAAAGGTCTTTCAAAGCACTGAGTATAAATATTGCATTTGATGAATACATGTCACGTTAAAAATAGAATAATCAAATGCGATATTAAGCAAAAAAAATATGTGTTAAATGAGAAGGGATGATACATCAGCCCCTTAGGTCCAGATGTACTAAGCCTTGAAAAGTGATACAGTACCAACCAATCAGCTCTTGTCATTTTTCAAACCCAGCCTTTAACATGGCAGTTAGGAGCTGATTGGCTGGTAGTTTACCACCATGACATTTATCGCTTTTCAAGGCTTAGTGCATCTCCCCCTATTGCAATGGTGTTCCAAAATGTTATCCCAATCCTACTTCTGCCACTAGTTACCTGCTATTGTGTGTTTTTTATTTTCTCTCTCTTCATTGCTCGCTTTCACCCCACCATGTGTTTTCCTGTAATGTTTACCTCCACTGATTGCACACCTTTCCATTGTGCCCTACATGCAGGGTACATCATACTACTACAAAAGCATCAGTCTTCCCATATATGAACTTGGCCCTTTTATGGCTCACCTTCCACAGTGTAACCTTCAAAGTGCGCCCAACATGGCTGCCCCATATGGTACACTTGTGGATGGGATGAAAAATACATAGGCCTGATGGTTTTGATGGAACCCTACTCTGAACTGTAGGACTCTGAAATCACCGCCATTTTGTGTCATCTCTTCTAGGGGTGGACTATTCCACCCTGGGTAATCCTACGCTGAGCGCCCAAGATGGCTGCCGCACCTGGTGCCTTGTGAGGGTGGAATACACAACCCTTGGAAGTTATTACCCAAAATGCCTACACCAATCCTGCATTATGCTTTCTGTGTGCTTAAGGTTTTCTTTTATGTCTGTGTGGCTTGTCTATTGTTGTATTACTCAAATCCTCTGTATCATGTGCATTGTTTTTGATATCTGTAAAGCGCCTTGAGTCCTGTTGGAGAAAGAGCGCTATATAAATAAAATTATTATTATTATTATTCCATTTATCACTTTTCTAGGCTTAGTACATCTCCCCAATTGCAATGGCGTTTCTATAATGTGTGCAATGTGTGCGGTGCACACGGGCCCCTGGATCCAGAGGGGCCATACCACACACACTGTGCCCATATTTTAATACTTACCTTTCTGGAGTTCAGCGTCGGACAGTGCAGTTGCGGTGAAAATCGCAGCTAAAATGGCCGCTGCACATGCGCAGTAGTCAAATTGGTCTCCGCAATGTTTCCGGAGACCTGTGCATGTGCAATAGACTCTAGTATAATGCTGGAGACTACTGCGCCATGCAGAGGAGGGTGCCCACCCAGAGGTGCACACAGGCCCCCTCCTCTTTTAAAATGTCCCTGACCGATTGTCTAAACTCTGGAGTGTAGTGGAGTACCGGACCGCACATCACTGATACACACCAGTATTAGTTTTGTCAGAATTCAGATAAGCTACAGTACCTGCATGTTTTTGGAGTGTGGGAGGAACCCAGAGTGTCCAGAGGACACCCACAAAAATGGAAAGAACATGCAAACCCCACACCCACATCAGCTGGTATTAAGCTCTTGACCTCAGTGATGTGAAAAATGAATGCTATCTACAATGCCCCAATGCTGCCCATTATAGCTAAGCTTATGAAAAAGTGAGATAATGACTGTCAGTGTCTGTGAATGAAACTCACAAAGAACATTATGTAACTGATTATGTGCATGATAATATAACCATAGGTTATCTAGGCATATTGTGTTCTATGAATATTATCCATAATAGGACACAAAACTTTAAGCAGGATACAAACAAGCTTAAAACATGAAGCTCTGTATAGTGTTGTTACTGTTGTGAGCGTCACAACATTACTATGGGGTATAAAGCATCTGCAGTATATTCTGTGTGCCAATACTGTAGCTACAGTTTATATCATCCCAATGAACATGTTGAAGCGGCAAGATAAAAAGAAAGGCAGTGACTTCCCACTATTCTCAAATTATCTTAACATACTGTCCTTGTTCAGAAATAAACCAGGGGAGGGTGACAAGTTTGTTAGTGTGCTGCAACATTCACGTTCCAAAATATATTTTTAGGAGTGGCATACTGGCATTTATGTTTGGCTTGTGTACAACCTGTTAAAAATGTGTGGCATTTCCTCTTCCTGTTACATGATATGTGCTATTAATTTGTGCCCCCAAAATTCAGAATCAAATTTTTTAGTTAAGACGCATAACGATCTAAAACATACAAACTACAAAGTAGTTGCAACAGTTTATTCACATTTTATTTAACAGCTACAGAAAATCTCCAGTATCCAAAATATGTCATTTCTGAATTTCTCAGGATACAGTGTGTTTATAAATATACAGTATGTGTTCTTATACCTGAGCTAACTCATATGTAACTGAAATATTATATCTTACGCTTGGAGATTGTGATTTTTCAAAGTCTTTGTAAACACTGAAATAAGAGTCATATTAAACTACAGTATGTAATAAACTTGTATGCCTATTATAATGAAGTCCTAAGCTAATACACTAATATTATAATATACTCTTTATACTAAAATAACTACAATTTGTTATGCAATTATTATTATGATTTATTTATTTATAACATGCTACAAAGGGTCTACAGCTCGGTAGGAAGATCATACAGCATTACAGTATATTACTGTAAATTGCAATACAGAAAGTTACACAATAGCATACAGCAACACACAAGGAAGACAGAACATCTCAGTATAACTTGAAGTAACAAGTTTGGTAAGTAAGGGCACAGAATAGAGAACAAATGAGCGCAAGACTGAAAACCCAGGTTCAACATGGGTTATTGAACACTGTTTTAAGCTGTGTCACAGCTGCTTGAAACCATGTTCACACAGTATGTGACAGCCATGTGACCTGTGAAGGCAGTAGGAGGAGCAAGGTCGGCTCAAGTTTAGAACATCGGACTCCCTTGAAATGTGTACCCTTGCGGGCTTGCTTCGCTCAGGGTCGGATCTAGACTTTTCTTTTAGGGGGGGCGGTTTACGGTTTAATCTTGACCCCTCCCCTCTCCAGTCCCGACTCCTCCCCTCTCTCGTCTTGACTCCACCCCTCTCATCTTGACCCCTCCCATCTTGACTCCTCCCCTCTCCCGTCCAAATTCATCCATCACACAAATAGGTATAATTGCAGGTAAAGGATTTGTTAGTGGATGTTAGGTATAATAATCACTTCTACAACACATCAAAGCAAAGTTGCCCAATATGACATCTATCCAAATCCCTCCTTATGTTCATCATAATGTATGACACGTCATGTACAATTGTGATACCTACAGTATAAAAAGTTATAATCCCCTAATATTGGGGTATAGCAAAAGAAAATTAAATATAAACAAAATGTCTGGAGTAATTATTTGCAGCTATTTCTCATCTTAATATGAGGTACTGATATAGAGACAGTCAATCATCAAGGTTTATATGTCAACGTCGTTATGAAATACAGTATTATCATAAACCTTGATGATTGACTGAATCTATATAAGCGCATTATATTAAAATGAGAAACAGTAACAATGTGATAATACCTATAATTCCTTTCTTTGGGATACTAGCAACTTTTATGGATACAAATGGTAACAACTGGCATTTTATGTGTTACTGAACCAGGAAGGGAAGACACATTATAATACCCTGTTATATTATTATAATAAGGGGAACTGCTGAATAGTACCAAGGGGATTTTAGGCACAGAGTCTTGGGGGGTTAGACCAATTATTTGATAATCCCACACAGTACTCAACACTTGCCAACCCTAATAGATGAATTCCACATTTGTAATTGTCCAATAATGGAGTTTGAGACTAACCAGGATTAAGTGAGAGTACGTAATACTCGCAGGAGTTCACCTGTAGATTAAAATCCCTTTTGCATCTATGTGCCACATAGGTTTGGGAAATCCCCCCACCACCCTTTTTTTTCCAGAAAAATGTTGCAAGTATACCATAGTTATCTGATTGATACAATTAATTTAAGGAATTATAGGTATTATCACATTGTTGTATAGAATTTAGCCAGTGCTACTGCATATGTAGGTTGTTCATAAATATACCACTTCAGATACAGCGGATGTCATACTTCTTATTAGGCTCATTCAGCTATCTCCAATGAAAGGGATAAGCAAATATAGTGAAGTACTGTTTAATAATTGTAAATTTCAGCCAAACCTGAGCCTGCACCAGTGGGAGAACCCAGGACTTGCACTGTTTCAAGTGCATTCTGAACTGCTTAAATAACAGTTCATGTCTAGCTGGAATTGTCAAAATTTGGCCACTTGGAAATACATGTGATCTGTGTGGAGTTTATATGTTTTCGTTTTTCTCATATTAAATCTTACAATTATTAAACAGTGTTTCACTATAATTGCTTATCTCTTACATTTTGGGTATATCTGAATGAGCCTAATAAGAAGTATACTGTGAGATATGACATCTGCTGTATCTGAAGTGGTATATTTATGAATGACCTACATACTGTATGCAGTAGCGCTGGATAACTTCTATTCAACCTTTTTTGGCACATATTTGGTGAAGATGTGAGGATACCTTTAAGTAAAATATTGAGCTCACCGAGCTGCTTTTTTTCTGCTTGTGCGCACTGCTAGGATTGTCTATTTTATAAATCTATTATCAGATTGTTAATGTTTCTCATGTTAATATGAGGTGCTGATATAGAATAAGTCAATCATAATTAATCCAGACATTCTGCTTTAATTTAATATTTTTTTGCTATACCCCAATATTAGGGAATTACAACTTTGTATACTGTAGGTATCACAACTGTACAGGACGTGTCATAAATTATGATGAACATATAGATGGTATAATAGAGGGCCATCAAAATACGGCATTTGTGGCAACAGTAGTGACAAGACATTGGGCATAATTCAAACTTGATCGTAGCCATGCAGCTACGATCAGTTACTCAGACATGCGGGGGGGGGGGGGGGGGGACCCAGCACAAGGCTAGTCCGCCCCGCATGTCTGACTCCCCACCGTACAAGTTCAAAACCATCGCACAGCGGCAATGCTTTTGTACTTGATGAGTAGCTCCCTACCAGCGCAGCTCCTGCGCACAGGCAGGGAGCTACTAGTCACTGACCGGGTCACAGCGGCTGCGTGTGACGTCACGCAGCAGCCTGCCCCCCGCACGGTCCGGGCACACCTGCGTTGCCTGGACCGCACCCCTAAAAAGGCAGCAAAACGCCACCGGCCCGCACCCTCCTGCCCAGCGTCCGCCTCTGCCTGGCAGGGCTGAGATGGCCGTCGGCTGTCTGGCATGCACCAGCGTATATGTGCAGTTCAAACCTGAACGGCTGCTGTGAGAAAATGCACAGCAGTGATCAGGTGTGAATTAGGCCCCTTGTCTGTAATGACATCAGTTATAAGAGAGTGAGGCTCCCGAGGACGCACCATATCAAGCAATTGAAATATTTCTAGGGATTTGGATAGATGTTATATTGGGGGACTTTGATTTGATGTGTTGTAGAAGTGATTATTATACCAAACACCCACTAACAAATCCTTTACCTGCTTATCTTGCAATATATCCCTACCAGCTATTAGGGTGCCATTTATAATCAAGGGATCTCTCCCACTGATATATAAACTGATGCACATTATAGGACCAATGCTATACAGGAACTTGAAGACGTTAATACTCATTTGTGAGGCTATAGTGAGGGCACCTTGTAGGGGAATTACACGGTGAGGACAATTCCGAGTTGATACCTTGTAGAAGGAGTATGGTGTTATGAGAAAGTAACCAAATAGAGGACAGATTAGCATACACCATATTTCTTGTATAGCATTTTTATACACATTTTCTGTACTTTTACACGCATCTCTCTATTATTTTAGTATTTCACTGACAGGACATGATATGTAATGTTTAATATTATGAAATACAAGGAATATTTTAAAACCTATAAGTGCATCTACTACAGACATCCTCTGTTCTACTGTATCGCACATATGTGAGACTCAACCTGTAATACCCTGCCTAGGGAATATGGCAAGAAGATCTCTTACTGGCTGGTTCCTCTGCAACAGGCTGGTAAGATGGTCCCTTTTCCACAGGCTGGTCAATGGTACAGATTGGCAGGAAAGTCCCTCTGGCTGGTCTCTGGGTGCAGGAATGCAGCATGCTCTCAGTGTGGAAAAAAGTAAACACACTATAGTATACTGTTTCTATTAGCCCACTAGCCTGTCTTATAAGTGAAGCCACGCCCCCAACACACAGCCACTTCCTGGATCTGTTATCAGCAAGGAGACGCTGGGGAGATGAAAGCAGTCTCAATCAACAAACTATGTTGATTGATTAACTGCCGTGCAGGCCAAAAGGGTGAGTGAGGAGCAAGGGGCACCCGCTGTGAGCTGCTGCGACTCACACCACTGACTATAGCTGACTGACTATAGCTGACGGCCAGCTGAGATAGGAAGGGGTTAAGGAGCAGGACTTCACAGACAGATTGTCTGTAGGCAGAAGTGTGCTAGGGGGGGCGATCGCCCCCACCGCCCCCCTCTGTATCCGTGCCTGGCTTCGCTCACCATGATTCCGGCAAGGTGGCTCATTCCACTTTACTCCCCACAGGTTACTATTCCCAACAGATGTCCACGTTATTAGTTACCTTGCAGCTCCCCCTGCCATTTCGTGTTACATGATTGTGACATCAGAGGTCTTTTAGCCCACTTGGATCTTGTATCTACCCTCCTCTCATCCTGGCGCAGTCCTTCACCCTGATGCTGGGAGGAGGGTCCATGCAGACTGTGGCTGTCACTATGAGCAGGCCAGCCCACTAGGCATGGTGCAGCTTAACTGGGAGCAGAAGAGGCGGGCCCTGGATGGATGGCTTGGGCCCCATAGCAACCACACCCCCTGCACCGATGATAGCTACACCTATGACTACACTTCTATATGTCCTCAAACAAAGATAGAAGATAGGTCTCTATAGTAAACAATAGCACAATGCAGTTGCACTGTATTTACCATTCCTAAGTCTTCTTGGAGATCTGAAGAAATTTTTTCTCCTCTCTGAGTGTTCTCTCCTGGTTGCCGGCAGCCTAACCCAGCCAGAGAGTGGTTACAGTAACATGCGTGTGCACTGCCAGCAGCCTCTCCTGCTTCACTGGTGTCACAACTGAGGGTTTAGGCTGACGGGAGGAAGCCTCAGTTGTAGGGGCTGAGATGAAATTAAACCTGGGAGGTTTAATCAGACCCCTGGAAGTGTAAGTGCAGAATGATTACCCGAAGGTGTGACCATGACAACCAGTTTAAAATTCAAAATAAAAGTTTATTAACAGACTCCGTGTGATAACAAGCAGTATTCAAGATTTAGCAAAGACAGTGGAAAATAACACAGTTCCTGGAACACATAACCATAGGAGGTTTCTCAGAGCACTGGTAGGTTTAGAACAGATGTAAAAGTCCTTTGATG
Organism: Pseudophryne corroboree; assembly: GCF_028390025.1. Lineage (NCBI taxonomy): Eukaryota > Metazoa > Chordata > Amphibia > Anura > Myobatrachidae > Pseudophryne > Pseudophryne corroboree. Next base: position 570,031,416 of record NC_086446.1, on the reverse strand, counting down.
GAATCACCTTACCAGGCCTGGTTGTAGTAGTAGAAATAGCCGAGGAACATGCCAGTAGTTGTAGCAGGTGAATCTGTAACTTGAGTATGCTGCTGTATCAGCTGGATGGAACCAGCCAGGTGGTAAGACACGGAGTGGATGCTGAGTGGAATCAGCCAGGTGATGAAACACAGAGTGGATGCTGAATGGAATCAGCCAGGTACTAAAGTCACGGAATGGATGCTGGATGGAACCAGCCAGGTGATGAACACAGAGTGAATGATGTGAGATGCTAGTGAGCGTAGAAACAGAATAGCTGATAGATGATTACCGGTGGTAGTGGATACTGCTGGTAAGATAGGATCCGCTGGATCAGCACCGGTGTTTGGTAGAAGCTGGAATCAGTTGAAAGCTGGCTGCTTGGAAGCAGATAGTAGATAGCTGGAAACTGGACAGCCACGGAAGGCTGTAGAGTCAGGCTGCACCTGCAGGATGGAAAGCAGGTGCGGGTCTCTTTGTGGATGCTGGAGACAGGAACTGGAACCTGTAGAAACAAGCCCCAGGAGAGAGAGACTGGAACAAGGTATGACATTCAAAGCACTGACCTCTATCTGGCCCAGACACAGGATACTTATACCTGCTGCTATGCAGGCATTGGCTGGGCAATTATGCAGATTCCAGAGACGGTGGATTGGAGGAATTGGAGCATGTGATCAAATCCAACATGGCTGCGCCCATGCTGGAACCTGGAGGGAAAACTGGTTTGAAATGAAATGTGCAAACATAATGATAATGGCGGCGCCGGCCGCGGAGGACAGGAGACGCCAGATGACAGTTATATGCTGAGACACTTGGAGGGCAGCAGAGGCCGCGGCAGGCATGATACACGATTCTGAGAACCTGCAACAATAACACAATAACGGCGGCGGAGGCCGTGGAGGACGGGAGACGCCATGTTGGATTCAAACATGGCGCCGCTGTGGTAGTGTCTCAGAATGACAGGAGGGATGTGCAGAGTATTGACACAGATGAGATCCGAACTTGGAACGCTGGGCCAGTCTCAGAAGACACCTAAACGGCAGGTAATGGCATCCAGATACCCGGATCGTGAGAGCACCCCCCCCCCTTTAGGAGTGGCCCCAGGACACTTCTTAGGCTTTAAAGGAAACTTTGAGTGGAAATTTCGGACCAAGGCAGGAGCATGGACGTCCGAGGCATTGGTCCAAGAGCGTTCTTCAGGACCATAGCCCTTCCAGTCAATGAGATACTGTAACTGACCGTAACGGAAACGTGAATCCAAAATCTTGGCCACCTCGTACTCGACTCCCCGTTGAGTCTGAACTTTGGGAGCTGGAGGAAGTGCGGAATGAAACCGATTCAGGATCAGCGGTTTCAACAAGGAAACATGAAATGTCCTGGGTATTTTCAAGAAGGGTGGTAACTGTAATCTGTAGGCAACAGGATTGATGACTTGTTCAATCTTGAAGGGACCGATGTAGCGAGGTGCAAATTTCATACTGGGAACTCTCAACCTCAAATCCTTCGTGGACAACCACACACGATCACCCACCTTGAGAGCAGGAACCGCTCTACGCTTCCTATCGGCAAACTTCTTATACCTGGATGAGGCTTTAAGCAGGGCTGCACGGACGTTCTTCCAGTTATTTGAAAACTGACGCAAGGTGACATCCACTGCTGGAACAGAAGTTGCGGGAAGCGGTTGAAATTCTGGGACTTTAGGGTGGAATCCATAATTAATGAAGAATGGTGTCGAAGAAGATGAGGAATGGTATTGATTGTTGTGGCTGAACTCGGCCCAAGGAAGGAGTTGAACCCAGTCATCTTGAGAGGAAGACACATATATACGGAGGAAGGCCTCCAAGTCCTGATTCACCCTCTCGGTTTGACCATTGGTCTGAGGATGGTAAGCTGTGGAAAACTTTAACTTGACTTGGAGGGCTTGACACAAACTTCGCCAAAATTTGGCTACAAATTGTACTCCACGATCCGAGATGATCTCTTCAGGAAGACCGTGAAGACGGAAGATCTCTTGTATAAACACTTGAGCCAACTTGGAAGCTGACGGAAGACCGGTGAGAGGGATGAAATGTGCCATCTTGGTGAACCGGTCAACTACCACCCAGATGGTATTAAACTTGTTGCAGATAGGTAGATCAGTAACAAAGTCCATCGACAAATGGGTCCATGGTCGACGGGGAACAGATAATGGAATCAGTTGCCCCGCAGGCGACTGGCGGGAGACTTTGTGTTGGGCACACTTTGGGCAGGAGGCAATAAATTCCATAACGTCCTTCTTCAGAGTTGGCCACCAGTAGGATCTAGAAATAAATTCAAGGGTTTTCTGAATGCCTGTATGTCCAGCAAAACGGGAAGCATGGGCCCAATGCATGAGCTTCTTCCTTAGAACTGGCTTAACAAAACTTTTCCCTGGTGGGGGCGTAGAGTCCATCCCTACCGTGGAGAATGCCAACGGATTAATAATAGGATGCTTGTCTGCAAACTCTGACTAATTTTCTTGCTCCCATGAGCGGGAAAGGGCATCGGCCTTACGATTCTGAGAACCCGACAGAACTGGAGTTTAAAGTCAAACCTAGATAAGAAAAGTGCCCATCTTGCCTGACGAGGGTTCAGACATTGTGCGCCTTTGAGATATAAAAGATTTTTGTGGTCGGTAAGTATGGTGATTGAATGAGAAGCTCCCTCCAACAGGTATCTCCACTCCTCCAGAGCGAGCTTGATGGCTAGCAACTCCTGATCGCCAATGGCATAGTTGCGCTCAGCTGGGGAGAACTTCCGGGAGAAGAAACTGCAAGGATGTAGATGTCCATCTTTGGCCCTCTGGGATAACACCGCTCCTACTCCAACGGAGGAGGCATCTACCTCTAAGATAAAAGGAGAGTCGGTGTCGGGCTGTTTCAGAACTGGTGCAGAGATGAACCGTTGCTTCAGAAGGTGAAAGGCCTGCGTAGCTTCTTCGGACCACTTGGACGGATTAGCACCTTTCTTGGTTAATGCAGTGATAGGCGCCACAATGGTGGAAAAGTCTCGTATAAACTTTCTATAATAATTGGCGAACCCTAAGAACCTCTGGACCCCTTTGAGGGTTAAGGGTATAGGCCAATTCTGGATTGCTTGGAGTTTCTCAGGATCCATCTCTAGTCAGGAACTGGACACAATGTAACCTAGAAACGGAATGGTTTTAACTTCAAACACACACTTCTCCAATTTACAATAGAGGTGATTGACACGGATACGGGAAAGAACCTCCTTTACCCAGAAACGATGATCTTCTAGATTATTAGCAAAGATGAGGATGTCATCTAGATAAACCACGACATGGCGGTATAAGATGTCCCTGAAGATCTCATTCACGAAGTGCTGGAAGACTGCTGGAGCGTTGCTCAATCCGAAGGGCATGACGAGGTACTCATAATGTCCGTCACGGGTGTTAAAGGCGGTCTTCCACTCGTCACCCTCATGGATTCGGATGAGATTATAGGCACCCCTCAAGTCCAGCTTTGTGAAAATGGTTGCACCACTAACTCTATCGAAGAGTTCTGTAATCAGGGGTAAAGGGTATCGGTTCTTAACGGTAATGTCGTTCAGACCTCTGTAGTCGATGCACAGACGCAGACCACCGTCTTTCTTCTTAACGAAGAAGAAGCCTGCGCCGGCTGGAGAAGAAGATGGTCGGATGAAACCCTTCGCCAGGTTCTCTTTGATGTACTCTTCCATGGAGTGTGTCTCAGGCAGAGACAACGGATAAGTTCGGCCTCGCGGTGGAACCTTCCCTGGAATGAGGTCGATTGGGCAGTCCCATTCTCTATGAGGAGGAAGGATATCAGCAGAGGCTTTACTGAACACGTCCGTGAAGTCTTGATATGGAGGAGGTGGAACATCAGATGACCTGGGGAAGGAAGAACAAACAGGAAGAACTTTGGCTAAACAAGTCTCAGCACAGGAGGGACCCCATGCCAGTATTTGTGTAGTCATCCAGTCAATCGATGGGTTGAGGAGACGGAGCCATGGAAGGCCTAAAACCACTGGATGTGTGGCTCTTGGAATCACTAGAAAAGAAATATACTCAGAATGAAGAACTCCCACTCTCAGACGAACTGGAAGAGTCCTTAAGGAAATGACTGCGTCAAAAATCTTGCTGCCATCCACGGCAGTCAAAGAGATGGACGAGGACAGTCTCTCGGTGGGTAGGGACCACCGTTTAACATAAGCTTCAGTTATGAAATTCCCAGCTGCTCCGGAATCAAGGAGGGCAATGACGTTCCTGTAACGTTGAGCAATTTGGAGCGACACTGGGAGGTTACAATCATGAGGAGATGGAGAGGAGATCATTACTCCTAGCCGGCCCTCTCCTTGGCGAGCTAGGATCTGGAGTTTCCCGAACGTTTGGGACAGGCGTTGATAGTGTGCGACGGAGCTGCACAGTAGAGACATAGAGACTCGGAGAGGCGTCTTCGGCGCTCAGCGGGAGATAGACGGGAACGACCAATTTGCATAGGCTCATCCTTGGATGGAGATGGTTGACGAGGAGGAGGAGCAGAAGATTTAGGAACGGATGATCTTCCTCGCTCGGTTGCTCTCTCTCTGAACCGTAGATCAACCTTCGTGCATAGTGAAATTAGCTCATCCAACTTAGAAGGCAAGTCTCTGGTAGCTAACTCATCTTTAATGCGTTCTGACAAGCCATGCCAGAATGCAGCATACAGGGCCTCGTCGTTCCAGGCCAGTTCAGATGCCAGGATTTTGAACTGTATAAGATACTGTCCCACAGTACGTGTTCCCTGGCGTAGACGGAGAATCTCAGATGAAGCAGAGGAAACCCGGCCCGGCTCGTCGAAGATGCGCCTGAATGATGCTACAAAGTCAGTATAGGAGGACAGCAGGGGATCAGACTTCTCCCATAACGGTGATGCCCAATCAAGGGCTGAGCCACTGAGGAGAGAAATAATATAAGCAACTTTGGTACGGTCACTGGGGAAGTTGCCAGGTTGAAGCTCAAAATGGATTTCGCATTGGTTGAGAAATCCCCTGCAGAACCTTGGCGATGCGTCAAATTTTGCTGGCGTTGGAAGATGAAGACGTGGAATGGAAATGGGTAAGGTGGGTGGGGTTACAGCTGGAGTCACTGTGGTGGACGCATCAGACGTGACAGGTCCACGGAGGGTCGTCTGAATCCCATCCAGCCGAGTAGAGAGATCCTGGAGACAGCGGATGATGTGACCTTGTGCAGCCTCCTGATGTTCGAGTCTGGCTGCCAGTTCTTGTATAGGTCTAGCCGCTTGATCCTGGTCTCCGGCTGGATTCATATGGTCCGTGCTTACTGTCACAACTGAGGGTTTAGGCTGACGGGAGGAAGCCTCAGTTGTAGGGGCTGAGATGAAATTAAACCTGGGAGGTTTAATCAGACCCCTGGACATGTAAGTGCAGAATGATTACCCAAAGGGGTGTGACCATGACAACCAGTTTAAAATTCAAAATAAAAGTTTATTAACAGACTCCATGTGATAACAAGCAGTATTCAAGATTTAGCAAAGACAGTGGCAAATAACACAGTTCCTGGAACACATAACCATAGGAGGTTTCTCAGAGCACTGGTAGGTTTAAAACAGATGTAAAAGTCCTTTGATGGAATCACCTTACCAGGCCTGGTTGTAGTAGTAGAAATAGCCGAGGAACATGCCAGTAGTTGTAGCAGGTGAATCTGTAACTTGAGTATGCTGCTGTATCAGCTGGATGGAACCAGCCAGGTGGTAAGACACGGAGTGGATGCTGAGTGGAATCAGCCAGGTGATGAAACACAGGGTGGATGCTGAATGGAATCAGCCAGGTACTAAAGTCACAGAATGGATGCTGGATGGAACCAGCCAGGTGATGAACACAGAGTGAATGATGTGAGATGCTAGTGAGCGTAGAAACAGAATAGCTGATAGATGATTACCGGTGGTAGTGGATACTGCTGGTAAGATAGGATCCGCTGGATCAGCACCGGTGTTTGGTAGAAGCTGGAATCAGTTGAAAGCTGGCTGCTTGGAAGCAGATAGTAGATAGCTGGAAACTGGACAGCCACGAAAGGCTGTAGAGTCAGGCTGCACCTGCAGGATGGAAAGCAGGTGCGGGTCTCTTTGTGGATGCTGGAGACAGGAACTGGAACCCGGAGAAACAAGCCACAGGAGAGAGAGACTGGAACAAGGTATGACATTCAAAGCACTGACCTCTATCTGGCCCAGACACAGGATACTTATACCTGCTGCTATGCAGGCATTGGCTGGGCAATTATGCAGATTCCAGAGACGGTGGATTGGAGGAATTGGAGCATGTGATCAAATCCAACATGGCTGCGCCCATGCTGGAACCTGGAGGGAAAACTGGTTTGAAATGAAATGTGCAAACATAATGATAATGGCGGCGCCGGCCGCGGAGGACAGGAGACGCCAGATGACAGTTATATGCTGAGACACTTGGAGGGCAGCAGAGGCCGCGGCAGGCATGATACACGATTCTGAGAACCTGCAACAATAACACAGTAACGGCGGCGGAGGCCGCGGAGGACAGGAGACGCCATGTTGGATTCAAACATGGCGCCGCTGTGGTAGTGTCTCAGAATGACAGGAGGGATGTGCAGAGTGTTGACACAGATGAGATCCGGACTTGGAACGCTGGGCCAGTCTCAGAAGACACCTAAACGGCAGGTAATAGCATCCAGATACCCGGATCGTGACAACTGGTCCCTGTTGTCGGGAATAACTAAACTGACTATGGCTCTAGCTCTTATAGACCACAGTAAGGGGAGCAAAATAGGTTAGCACTGGAGAAATCTTTGATTTCTTTGGTTTTAATTAGTGATGTGCACCGCTCATTTTTCGGGTTTTGTGTTTTCTATTTGGATTCGGTTCCGCGGCCGTGTTTTGGATTCGGACGCGTTTTGGCAAAACCTCCCTGAACATTTTTTGTCGGATTCGGGTGTGTTTTGGATTGGGGTGTTTTTTTACAAAAACCCCACAAAAACAGCTTAAATCATAGAATTTTGGGGTAATTTTGATCCCATAGTATTATTAACCTCAATAACCATAATTTCCACTCATTTTCAGTCTATTCTGAACACCTCACAATATTATTTTTAGTCCTAAAATTTGCACCGAGGTCGATGGATGACTAAGCTAAGCGACCCAAGTGGCCGACACAAACACCTGGCCATCTAGGAGTGGCACTGCAGTGTCAGACAGGATGGCAGATTAAAAAAATTGTCCCCAAACAGCACATGATGCAAAGAAAAAAAGAGGCGCAATGAGGTAGCTGTGTGACTAAGCTAAGCGACCCAAGTGGCCGACACAAACACCTGGCCCATCTAGGAGTGGCACTGCAGTGTCAGACAGGATGGCACTTCAAAAAATAGTCCCCAAACAGCACATGATGCAAAAAAAATTGAAAGAAAAAAGAGGTGCAAGATGGAATTGTCCTTGGGCCCTCCCACCCACCCTTATGTTGTATAAACAGGACATGCACACTTTAACAAACCCATCATTTCAGCCACAGGGTCTGCCACACGACTGTGACTGAAATGACTGGTTGGTTTGGGCCCCCACCAAAAAAGAAGCAATCAATCTCTCCTTGCACAAACTGGCTCTACAGAGGCAAGATGTCCACCTCCTCCTCATCATCCGATTCCTCACCCCTTTCACTGTGTACATCCCCCTCCTCACAGATTATTAATTCGTCCCCACTGGAATCCACCATCTCAGGTCCCTGTGTACTTTCTGGAGGCAATTGCTGGTGAATGTCTCCACGGAGGAATTGATTATAATTAATTTTGATGAACATCATCTTCTCCACATTTTCTGGAAGTAACCTCGTACGCCGATTGCTGACAAGGTGAGCGGCTGCACTAAATACTCTTTCGGAGTACACACTGGAGGGGGGGGGGCAACTTAGGTAAAATAAAGCCAGTTTCTGCAAGGGCCTCCAAATTGCCTCTTTTTCCTGCCAGTATACCTACGGACTGTCTGACGTGCCTACTTGGATGCGGTCACTCATATAATCCTCCACCATTCTTTCAATGGTGACAGAATCCTATGCAGTGACAGTAGACGACATGTCAGTAATCGTTGGCAGGTCCTTCAGTCCGGACCAGATGTCAGCACTCGCTCCAGACTGCCCTGCATCACCGCCAGTGGGTGGGCTCGGAATTCTTAGCCTTTTCCTCGCACCCCGAGTTGCGGGAGAATGTGAAGGAGGAGCTGTTGACGGGTCACGTTCCGCTTGACTTGACAATTTTCTCACCAGCAGGTCTTTGAACCTCTGCAGACTTGTGTCTGCCGGAAAGACAGATACAAAGTAGGTTTTAAATCTAGGATCGAGCACGGTGGCCAAAATGTAGTGCTCTGATTTCAACAGATTGACCACCCGTGAATCCTGGTTAAGCGAATGAAAGGCTCCATCCACAAGTTCCACATACCTATCGGAATCACTCTGTTTTAGCTCCTCCTTCAATCTCTCCAGCTTCTTCTGCAAAAGCCTGATGAGGGGAATGACCTGACTCAGGCTGGCAGTGTCTGAACTGACTTCACGTGTGGCAAGTTCAATGGGTAGCAGGACCTTGCACAACGTTGAAATCATTATCCACTGCGCTTGAGTCAGGTGCATCCCCCCTCCTTTGCCTATATCGTAGGCAGATGTATAGGCTTGAATGGCCTTTTGCTGCTCCTCCATCCCCTGAAGCATATAGAGGGTTGAATTCCACCTCGTTACCACCTCTTGCTTCAGATGATGGCAGGGCAGGTTCAGGACTGTTTGCTGGTGCTCCAGTCTTCGGCACGCGGTGGCTGAATGCCGAAAGTGGCCCGCAATTCTTCAGGCCACCGACAGCATCTCTTGCACGCCCCTGTTGTTTTTTAAATAATTCTGCACCACCAAATTCAATGTATGTGCAAAACATGGGACGTGCTGGAATTTGCCCAGATGTAATGCACGCACAATATTGGTGGCGTTGTCCGATGTCACAAATCCCCTGGAGAGTCCAATTGGGGTAAGCCATTCTGCGATGATCTTCCTCAGTTTCCGTAAGAGGTTGTCAGCTGTGTGCCTCTTATGGAAAGTGGTGATACAAAGCGTAGCCTGCCTAGGAACGAGTTGGCGTTTGCGAGATGCTGCTACTGGTGCCGCCGCTGCTGTTCCTGCTGCGGGAGGCAATACATCTACCCAGTGGGCTGTCACAGTCATATAGTCCTGAGTCTGCCCTGCTCCACTTGTCCACATGTCCGTGGTTAAGTGGACATTGGGTACAACGGCATTTTTTAGGACACTGGTGACTCTTTTTCTGAGGTCTGTGTACATTTTTGGTATCGCCTGCCTAGAGAAATGGAACCTAGATGGTATTTGGTACCGGGGACACAGTACCTCAATCAAGTCTCTAGTTGCCTGTGAATTAACGGTGGATACCAGACACACGTTTCTCACCGCCCAGGCTGCCAAGGCCTGAGTTATCCGCTTTGCAGCAGGATGACTGCTGTGATATTTCATCTTCCTCGCAAAGGACTGTTGGGCAGTCAATTGCTTACTGGAAGTAGTACAAGTGGTCTTCCGACTTCCCCTCTGGGATGACGATCGACTCCCAGCAGCAACAACAGCAGCGCCAGCAGCAGTAGGCATTACACTCAAGGATGCATCAGAGGAATCCCAAGCAGGAGAGGACTTGTCAGACTTGACAGTGACATGGCCTGCAGGACTATTGGCTTTCCTGTCTAAGAAGGAAATTGACACTGAGGGAGTTGGTGGTGTGGTTTGCTGGAGCTTGGTTACAAGAGGAAGGGATTTAGTGGTCAGTGGACTGCTTCCGCTGTCATCCAAATTTTTTGAACTTGTTACTGACTTCTGATGAATGCAGTCCAGGTGACGTATAAGGGAGGATGTTCCTAGGTGGTTAACGTCCTTACCCCTACTTATTACAGCTTGACAAAGGCAACACATGGCTTGACACCAGTTGTCCGCATTTCTGTTGAAATAATTCCACACCAAAGAGGTGATTTTTTTTTGTATTTTGACCAGGCATGTCAATGGCCATATTCGTCCCACGGACAACAGGTGTCTCCCCGGGTGCCTGACTTAAACAAACCACCTCACCATCAGAATCCTCCTTGTCAATTTCCTCCCCAGCGCCAGCAACACCCATATCCTCATCCTGGTGTACTTCAACAGTGACATCTTCAATTTGACTATCAGGAACTGGACTGCGGGTGCTCCTTCCAGCAATTGCAGGGGGCGTGCAAATGGTGGAAGGCGCAACCTCTTCCTGACCAGTGTAGGGAAGGTCAGGCATCGCAACCGACACAATTGGACTCTCCTTGGGGATTTGTGATTTAGAAGAACGCACAGTTCTTTGCTGTGCTTTTGCCATCTTAACTCTTTTAAATTTTCTAGCAGGAGGATGAGTGCTTCCATCCTCAGGTGAAGCTGAACCACTAGCCTTGAACATAGGCCAGGGCCTCAGCCGTTCCTTGCCACTCCGTGTCGTAAATGGCATATTGGCAAGTTTACGCTTCTCCTCAGAAGATTTTGATTCAGATTTTTGGGTCATTTTACTGAGCTTTATTTTTTGGGATTTTACATGCTCTCTACTATGACATTGTGCATCGGCCTTGGCAGACGACGTTGATGGCATTTCATCGTCTCGGCCATGACTAGTGGCAGCAGCTTCAGCACGAGGTGGAAGTGGATCTTGATCTTTCCCTATTTTACCCTCCACATTTTTGTTCTCCATTTTTTACTGTGTGGAATTATATGCCAGTATCAATAGCAATGGCCTACTACTATATATACTGCGCACAACTGAAATGCACCACAGGTATGGATGGATAGTATACTTGACGATACAGAGGTAGGTAGAGCAGTGGCCTTCTGTACCGTACTGCTATATATTATATACCTGTGGTCAGCAAACTGTGCAAAACTGAAATGCACCACAGAAATGGATGGATAGTATACTTGACGACACAGAGGTAGGTAGAGCAGTGGCCTACTGTACCGTACTGCTATATATTATATACTGGTGGTCAGCAAACTGTGCAAAACTGAAATGCACCAAAGGTATGGATGGATAGTATAATTGACGACACAGAAGTAGGTAGAGCTGTGGCCTTATGTACCGTACTGCTATATATTATATACCTGTGGTCAGCAAAATTATGCACTGTACTCCTACTATATACTACAATGCAGCACAGATATGGAGCGTTTTTCAGGCAGAGAACGTATAATACTGGTGGTCACTGGTCAGCAAAACTCTGCACTGTACTCCTCCTATATAATACTGCTGGTCCCCAGTCCCCACAATAAAGCAGTGTGAGCACAGATATATGCAGCACACTGAGCACAGATATGGAGCGTTTTTCAGGCAGAGAACGTATAATACTGGTGGTCACTGGTCAGCAAAACTCTGCACTGTACTCCTCCTATATAATACTGCTGGTCCCCAGTCCCCACAATAAAGCAGTGTGAGCACAGATATATGCAGCACACTGAGCACAGATATGGAGCGTTTTTCAGGCAGAGAACGTATAATACCGGTGGTCACTGGTCAGCATAACTCTGCACTGTACTCCTCCTATATAATACTGGTGGTCCCCAGTCCCCACAATAAAGCAGTGTGAGCACAGATATATGCAGCACACTGAGCACAGATATAGAGCGTTTTTCAGGCAGAGAACGTATAATACTGGTGGTCACTGGTCACTGGTCAGCAAAACTCTGCACTGTACTCCTCCTATATAATACTGCTGGTCCCCAGTCCCCACAATAAAGCAGTGTGAGCACAGATATATGCAGCACACTGAGCACAGATATGGAGCGTTTTTCAGGCAGAGAACGTATAATACTGGTGGTCACTGGTCAGCAAAACTCTGCACTGTACTCCTCCTATATAATACTGCTGGTCCCCAGTCCCCACAATAAAGCAGTGTGAGCACAAATATATGCAGCACACTGAGCACAGATATGGAGCGTTTTTCAGGCAGACAACGTATAATACTGGTGGTCACTGGTCAGCAAAACTCTGCACTGTACTCCTCCTATATAATATACTGGTTGTCCCCAGTACCCACAATAAAGCAGTGTGAGCACAGATATATGCAGCACACTGAGCACAGATATGGAGCGTTTTTAAAGCAGAGAACGTATAATACTGGTGGTCACTGGTCAGCAAATCTCTGCACTGTACTCCTCCTATATAATACTGCTGGTCCCCAGTCCCCACAATAAAGCAGTGGGAGCACAGATATATACAGCACACTGAGCACAGATATGGAGCGTTTTTCAAGCAGAGAACGTATAATACTGGTGGTCACTGGTCAGCAAAACTCTGCACTGTACTCCTCCTATATAATACTGCTGGTCCCCAGTCCCCACAATAAAGCAGTGGGAGCACAGATATATGCAGCACACTGAGCACAGATATGGAGCGTTTTTCAAGCAGAAAACGTATAATCATACTTGCCTACTTTTGAAAACTGGTTTCAGGGAGATTATAGGCAGTAGCAGAATATTCAACACATTGAGGGGTGTGTCTGGCTCCGCCCAATGGGTGTGTCTAGCTCCACCTATAGGCATATCTTTTGACACTCAGGGGTGTGTCCTGCAGTTGCAATCTAAAGTACTAAGGGCCTAATTCACTAAGGATCGCTATTGAGGCTGAATTAGCAATTTTTCTTAAATTTTGCTACAAATCGCATGTGAAGAGACACCCAGAAAGGATAAAGACACCCACCGATGCATTCACCAATCTGCATATACACTAGCAGAATTGCAATGCAGACGCAAAAAATTAGAAACAATCAACAGTTGTTGCTGACTTTACACTTAGGCTGCAGGCGCGGAGCAATTTTTTTTTTGCCTTCGTGCATGTGCAATGCGCTCGCAATGCATGCGCAGTGTGCCGATAATCATTCTCACATTAGCAAATAATAGTGAATCAGGCCCTAGGTGAGATCTTGTGTGTGTTATAGTCCCCCCTGAATATGTAGCTGCACACATACTGTATATCACAATAGCAGGTATGCTGAGTATATACAGTAAGGCTGGGGCCACACATAGCATTTCGGCAGGAAGGAACGTCACATGGGCTCCCTATCCAGCCATCCATACATATGCGGTGGTGCCAAATCCACCGAACCCTGACAGGACGGCCAGATTTCACGATGAACACATACATTTTTATGTATGTGTTCACACAGTGCGGCATTACAGGGGATCATTGGAGGTCAGGGTAATAAGAGAGTGCACCAGAGGTACCTTTGAGAAGAGAAAGTATGCCTGCTCCTCTCAGTGCCACACTCAGCAGCAGCACCAGTATGTATATGCTCCTCCGCACTATACCAGCAGCAGCAATCCCACACAGAGCACTTGCTGTCTGGATGATGTCCTCTCATGCAGGCCCCGCCCCATCTCATCCAGACATGCCCATATGCAGTATGGATTACTGACCAGGGAGTGGGGATCAGGGCGATTTTAAATTAACTTTCCAGTGGGAGCTGGAGACTCTACATTGACCTGAGGGTCTCCCACAAGAGGGTAGGCAAACATGGACCTGGGATATGGATATACAGGTAGGGACCTGAGTGTAGGGAGGAATATGGAGGTTTTATGGGAAGACATTACCTTGATCTTGTCCTGATGGTATCAGGTCCCCCCATCATCTCTGGTAGTATCAGCTTCTGCCCTCACTCCAGTCAGTGTAGTTTGAGCAGAGAAACAGGCCTGATAGGGGGCGTGTCCGGACTGATAGGGGTCGTGCCCGGACCGGGAGGGGGCATGTCAGTGCTGCTGTGTTATTACACATTGTAACAATGCATCTCTGTGCTTATTTCCAATCCACATGCTGCGAGACAGACACCAGGAGGAATGAGAGCCCACTACCAACCTGTCATCCTCATGTGGCTGCACCCCGTACCTACAGACTCTGAAACTGTGCTGTGGGCGGATCCATCTGTTTAGCAGACTGTGCACACAACACATTGCAGCTAGCTGCCTCGGCTCCCATCACTTTTCACACCAGTGGCCAGCAGCAGGGAGACGCAGGCACCCCGTCCTCTCCGACTTCTGCACTCAGCTAAAGGGTAACTAGATGCTACCGAGCTCACTGGCAGGAGATACAGTCTGGCGTCTGATGTTTTATTTGTACACCCTCCTTCCCTGCCAGCTTTTCTGCACCTGACCCCGCCCCCGTCGCATTCGATTGGCGCAGACACAGTAGGGATTCTGGACTGAGCTTTGAGGAATCCGGGGGACTCAAGTGCGTTTCCGTGGCAACGGGAGACTCCGTATTGAACCGGGAGTCTCCCGCAGAATGCAGGAGGGTAGGAAACTATGCGTATAATACTGGTGGTCACTGGTCAGCAAAACTCTGCACTGTACTCCTCCTATATAATACTGCTGGTCCCCAGTCCCCACAATAAAGCAGTGTGAGCACAGATATATGCAGCACACTGAGCACAGATATGGAGCGTTTTTCAGGCAGAGAACGTATAATACTGGTGGTCACTGGTCAGCAAAACTCTGCACTGTACTCCTCCTATATAATACTGCTGGTCCCCAGTTCCCACAATAAAGCAGTGAGCACAGATATTTGCAGCCACCTGAATAAAACTGAGAGGACGCCAGCCACGTCCTCTCACTATCATTTCCAATGCACGAGTGAAAAATGGCGGCGACGCGCGGCTCCTTATATAGAATCCGAATCTCGCGAGAATCCGACAGTGGGATGATGACGTTCGGGCGCGCTCGGGTTAACCGAGCAAGGCGAGAAGATTCGAATCTTCCTCGGAACCGTGTAAAATAGGTGAAGTTCGGGGGGGTTCGGATTCCGAGGAACCGAACCTGCTCATCACTAGTTTTAATTTAAATAAATAGGACCACTTAATACACAGAACAGCAAAAGCCTCATACTTCATATGTTTCAAAACAAGGAGCCTGATTCAGAGATGTGTCAGCCAACTGTGCATCACACTGCGCACGCACCAAGGTTCCTCAGCAATATCGCTTGCAGTGAGAATTTCTTCACAAAGTGATTGACAGTGGGGGACCACTTGGGGGCAGTTACAGGGAGTGGCATAAAAAAAATGCAGGTGTGTCACAACGGTTTTCAGGCATACCTCCCAACATTTCTCTAATAGAAAGATGGACTTTCATGCTTTTGGAAAAGGGGCCGTGGCTTTGCGGCAGTGCCGCGACCGCTTGCCACGCCTTTCATTTTTATCACTACGGGGGCATGCCCCGTGCTCTGTGAGCTGCTGACATGCCCTCTCTCCCTCTGTCTCCTGTGAATAGATGCTTTGCGCACACCCCCTTGCCACCCCGTGTTAAAATTGTGCCCCCATGTGGAGCACGCATGCTCAATCCGCGGCCACGCAATAATATTATTATATTAATTTTGTAATAGTAAAGGGTGTCACCTTTACCCTTTTCAAGCCACACACCCTTTTTACCAGGGCGCGGCATGCTCTATGACCCTGCCCCTCCCTGATGCATGTGCCAGCTGACAGCTGCACATGCACAGTATTTGCAGAGGCGACAAACCAAGAAGCAGAATGATAGCGTAAGCTACAGTGTCACTCTGCTTCTGGCTCTACGCTGGGATGGGCTCTTGGCAAAGCCAGTCCCATGGGAAGAGAATAACAGTAAAGTTGTGTGAAAATATTAATTTTCACAATGAAAATTTAGGAGAAAAAAACATGCAGATTGTCATAAATGTGTCTCACAGTTGTTGATTGCTGTGGTGGTGTGTATTTTACATTAAAATGTAAAACAATGAGCCATAAGTTGTACTTTATCTATAACTGCAGCTGGACAGATAAACCATAAAACTGCTGTGTGGGGCATAGAACTGTTTGTGTGTGGTGGGTGGTGCGTAAAAATAAAAGGAACACACACACAAAATCACATAGCTCAAATGCAGTAAGAGGCCAGTAGTTTAGGATGTTTTTCTTACAGCACCAGACAAAAATGTCTTAAGGCTTATTGTGGCAGATGTATTACGCCTGGAGAAGGCATAAGGAAGTGATAAACCAGTGATAAGTGCAAGGTGATAAACGCACCAGCCAATCAGCTCCAATATGTAAATTAACAGTTAGGAACTGATTGGCTGGCGCGTTTATCACCTTGCACTTATCACTGGTTTATCACTTCCTTATGCCTTCTCCAGGCTATTACATCTGCCCCATTATACAGTATGGAGACTTGTTCACTGAATGCATGGGATACAGTTAAATTGCTGGCAGTCGGGATCCCAGCGGTCAGGATACCAACGTTGGAATCCCGACAGCTGACAATGCCACCAGCTGGTATCCCGACTCACAGGGGCAGAGACACGACACCCATAAACTTGTGGTGAGTGCAGCGAGCCACCGAGCCTGCAGCGAAGAGAGTGCAGTAAGCCTGCAAGGGGACTCTCTGCACTCGCCCGCTGCCAGCATACTGGCGGCCTGGATGCCGTTGCCTGTATACTGACGGCCGGCATCCCAACCATCAGTATTTCATACTGATCTCGAATACACAACCTTATAGTTGCAACTTACACAAACCCAGCTAAACTTGTGTGTATCTAAGTTATCTAACAATTGGATAGTTATATTTTGGACATATAACTTACACAGCTGAAGCGGTAACTGGCATGATCTGGCCTTGATGGTTGGAGAACCTGTGCTATTGGCCCTGAGTGATTGCCTGGGGTGTAGCATGTTATGCCGGTGCCGGGATCCCGACTGCCGGCATGCCGGCAGTTGGGCGAGCGCAAATGAGCCCCTTGCGGGCTCGTTGTGCTCGCCACGATACGGGCATGGTGGCGCACTATTTATTCTTCCTCCATGGTCCCCCAAGAGAGAGAATAGTTGTCGGTATGCCAGGTGTCGGGATTCCAGTGCCGGTATTCTGAGCGCCGGGATCCCAACAGCCAGCATACTGAATACCATCCATTGCCTGTTGTGTGCTCACAACAGTACTCCCTGCCATGTAAATGTCCAGCGTAAAAGATCGATAGCTGCATGCACTTATATAAAAGCAGAGTGCACTAGTCTTATAGTTCCACTGGTGTTTGAGTGGGTTTGGTATGATATGCTGGCTGACGGAATGCCGGCTGTCAGGATCCCAACAGCATCATCATGACAGCCGCAATACTGGTAGCATGCGCAGCGAGTCCCTTCGTGGCCTCGATATGCTTGCCACAAGATCTATTCTCCCTTGCGTGGACCCACCACCCGAGTGGGAATACCATGGAGCGGCCGGTATTTCGACTGCTGGCATTTCATCGGCTGGTGGGATTCCTGTGTCAGGATCATGAACGCCGGGATCCCGACAGCCTATATATTAACTACATCCCGTTTGACTGTGCACATGGGCAAAACCATGTGGCACTGCAGGTGGGGCAGATGTGACGTGCAGGGAGAGTTAGATTTGGGTGGAGTGTGTTCATACTGAAATCTGAACTGCAGTGTAAAAATAAAGCTATCTAACATTTGTGGGCTATATGCAAAAGCAGCCATTGTTTACCCTGTACAGTAAAAATATAAATGTATTTGCTCCTCTTGCATAGCAACATTGGGCCTAATTCAGAGGCGATCGCTGCAACGGCAGCTATCGCACTCTGAAGTTCTTTGTGGAGTGTGTGCGTTGTCCGGACGGCTCCCAGTGAAATGGAGGCGGTCGCGGGGCAGGAGGGGGCGTTCCAACGGCATTAGGACACCGTTAGTGGTGCGCGGTCCGGACAACACAGGCATGACGTCACATGCAGCCGCCGCAACCCAAAACATAAACAGTACAGAAACCAGTGCTGGCTGTAAAAGTAAATAAGATCTGGACAGTTTGTAAAAATATAAAATAAACAATTTATTTACCAATGAACATTCAAAAAATAAATATATAAAAAAGGGTATACATATAAATGAAAACTAATAGAATGTGCACAATGCCATATCTTAATTTAGATTAATACTGCCAACAAATTGGAATGATTATATGTCAGCCAATCCACCGAAAAGGATCCTGTAAACAATTCCTCATAGGCTAGGACCTCCGCCAAATAATAACAGTCAGCATTAAGCAATGGATATTACCAGAGCAGTTGGAGTCATCCCTTGATGTGCTATCAGCCTTAGGAAATGTCCATTTATGGCCAAAGGGGAATTCAAAGATTTGGGTGCTTAAGCTGAATCCAGGTGGTGGAGTATAGTGTCCAATTGATGCCAAAAGATGGATAACAGGAGTCCAATGTCGTTGATGATGCTCCTGATGAAGCTGGATGTCCTATAACCAGCGAAACGTGTAGAGCCTGAATCTGTTAGCCGACACCACATCAACGACATTGGACTCCTGTTATCCATCTTTTGGCATCAATTGGACACTATACTCCACCACCTGGATTCAGTGGACATTATGTGCCTGGGGCCGTATCACCACATTATCGTGGTGATACGTCCCCACCCGCCGCCACAATGTATTATATGTGTGGCTGCCGATGTGGGAGGGCGTGATCTCACCTGTCCTGCGATAGTGCTCCTTCCACATCGGCTCGGCTCCCCTGCTTCCTGCCTGCGCCGCTGGAGGCCCCCGGTGCATGTGCAATTAGGCTGTGTGGACCAGCAGAAAAATGTCCACGTTCAGTAAAGTTTGTAAAAAAAAAAAAAGACTAAGCGAGTGCACATTTGCACACATCAACTGCCTGGGGGAGGCGTTCCGACCCGGTGGCTTTAAGAGACGTAAAGTGACAGCAGAGGCAATCATACATTGCCTCTGCCCTTTGTCTCCCATTCTCTACTGCGGGGAAAGGGTAAGCGGCGGGGGCGTGCGACTTGCAATGCGCATGGCGTTAACACGCCGTTCATACATTGATGTGAAGCGCAAAATGCAGGCTTTACGTGCGCTGAGGTCAGCAGAAACCACAGCGCACTTTCATACATCTCCCCCAAAGTTACTTACTTTTTTTTCTTTACTTCTAAATCAGAATCAGGTCTTTAGAGGCTGTTTACTCCGGTCTCCTAGATCTAGTATCTTGTATTCCTTGTCACTAACCCATTTGACTCATGACTGTGGGCAGCTGAATATTGGTAAGCATAACTAGACTGGTCACCATCACCGGTATTCACTGGCAGAGAGTGAGCCCACATATGTCATATACTGTATAATTATTAGCTCCCATATAAACATATTTTGTAATGCTTTGTATAACTGCACATTGTGGTTTAGGTAGCGCTGTGTTTTCCTCTGGGCAAGTATGAGTCCCATTGAAGAAAGAGCGCTATGTAAATAGAATTATTATTATTATTATTATTATTATTATTATTATTATTATATATCACTAATTTTATTAGAATTAAGCAAATATTTTGAGAGTACAGTGGACATAGCATTTTCCTCAGATTCCAATAATCCTTTGAGGAGATACTGAATAAAATGTATTACTATTACACACATATCTGGACTGTAGTCTCTTCCAGACTTGACACATTTACTGTATCTATTTAGCTTTGTTTGCTCACTCAAAACCAGACTGCAAAATCTCTCGGAGGTCAGAGAGAGGACAAGTTTACAAGAACTTTATAAGAACTTGTACTTTGCAGGTGCATTAAATACTTCAAAACAGTGGGGTCAGGAAAAGCAACAGTGCTGTTTATTCTGCCATCAATGCAAAATTCCTTCACAAATTGTTGTTGGATTTGTAACTTTTAATTACTTTGTTATCACTTTATTTGACATTTGAAAAGAGATTACCCTCTCCTTCCATGGATGGCTCTCTGGCAATGAAACATGCTTTAAGCAAAAAAGGTAATAAGTAAAACTAATGGATGACCC
Organism: Pseudophryne corroboree; assembly: GCF_028390025.1. NCBI lineage: Eukaryota > Metazoa > Chordata > Amphibia > Anura > Myobatrachidae > Pseudophryne > Pseudophryne corroboree. The sequence goes on along the minus strand of NC_086446.1, from coordinate 570,011,571 downwards.
TGTGTCCTGGTCACAGTACTTTCTAATAGAGTTGATACCACAAAATGTAATTTTATATTTGTAACAGAATTTGTACAATCCTATAGATTGTAAACTTGCAAGCAGGGCCTTCCTACCTCTATGTCTGTCTGTTTTTTACCCAGTTTTGTTCTATTACTGTATATAAGAAACTGTTAATAAATAATAATATAAAGAAATTTGTGATACCAAATGTTTGTCATAGTGGTTAGCATTGCTGCCTTGCAACACTTTTTGCCTTGGGTTTCAATTAAAACAAGTGCTTAATTCATGTATAAAAAAATTGTGTTACTCGAAACTTATAAGTATTTTGTGCAGCGGCGGATTGGTATGCCGGGACGCTGGACCAGATTCCGTTTGGCTGGTCCGGACGTCCCCTCAGTGGCCGTCGTCATCCTCCATGCTGGCCGGCTGCCGTGATTGGAGCTTATTAATGCTTAGCAGCATTAACTTAAAGCCAGTACCGGCGCTACCCGCTCAGCAGGAGTATGCAATGCAGGGAGATGCCAAGGTGAAGAGGCGCTCTTCCCACTCTGCTACCCTGCTGCTGCTGGCTGCCACTGCGCCTGTTAAACTGGATGACAGACAGCAGCAGCGGTTAGCGCGGCTCCATGGGTCACATCCCTCAGGCTCCGTCCCTGCACTCTCTGCTCCCAAGCAACACAAACGCCCGGTGGAGATACAGGAGGTTAGCCAGCATGTGATCTCACTGGGGAGAGGGTGCAGCGTTAGCAGAGGACGGCGTTGCAGGGGATGGCGGTGCAGCGTTAGTGAAGGAGCTTTGTGGAGGGGGTGGAGGAGCCAGTGATAGTTGTGGCCTCAAAGTAACATAGCAACTAAGGGGTACATTTACTAAGCAGTGATAAGAACAGAGAAGAGAGCCAGTGGAGAAATTTCCCCATCAACCAATCAGCAGCTCTGTATCATTTTATAGTATGCAAATTATAGATGTTACTTTAGTGCTGATTGGTTGCCATCGGCAACTTCTCCACTGGCTCACTTCTCCGCTCTTATCACTGCTTAGTAAATGTACCCCTAAGATTGAAAAAAGACAATTGTCTATCGAGTACAACCTATTTGTGGTCTCCTGTGCAGTCTTATTATAGGACTAGTTATTTTTATGTTAGGACTAGTTATATTAACTATAGTGCGTGCCTACGCACCATAACCCTGAATATCTTTATCCAATAGGAATTTATCTAACCCATTCTTAAAGGTGTTGACTGAGTTCGCAGTTACTACTCTCTCAGGCAGGAAATTCCAAACACGTATTGTCCTTACTGTGAAAAAACCTTTTCGCCTCAATGTGTGGAAACTCCTCTAACCTAAGCGAGTGACCACGTGTCCTCTGTGCTGACCTTCTAGAAAACAGGTCCCTCCCAAGCTCTGTGTATTGACCCCTTATATATTTGTAGATGTAGTGCCCTACATAGTGCTGTTGAGGGGATGGGGGGGGGGGGGGGGGTTGGTTTGTGTTATGTACTGCAGTTGTAGGAGGGTGAGGCTACTAAGGGCTTCCTGGGGCATTACTGCTATCAGGGTCGGATTAAACATTTGGGGGGCTCGGGGCACTTACGCCAGGGCAGCTCTCTCCTACACTGGCGACACTGTGTTTACTTAAATATGAATACACTGCTCTGCTAAGTGTAATATGTGTAAGTGTAATATGTATAAGTATATATAAAGTATATAACGTACTCTACCTGGTGCAATGTGTATAATGTGCTCTACCTGGGGAAATGTGTATAACTTGCTATACTGGTGCAATATAACATGCTCTACCTGGTGCAATGTGTATAACGTGCTTTACTGGTGCAATGTGTATAACATGCTCTGCCCTGCGCAAAGTGTATAAAGTGCTCTACCTGGTGCAATGTGTATAACGTGCTCTACCTGGTGAAATATATATAACGTGCTCTGCCTGGTGCAATATGTATAATGTGCTTTACCTGGTGCAATGTGTATAATGTGCTTTGCCTGGTGCAATGAGTATAATATGATCTGCCTGGCGCAAAGTGTATACCGTGATCTACCTGGCGGAATATGTATAACATGCTCTATCGGGCGCAGTGTGTATAGGAGGTGCTACCTGGTGCAATGTGTATAAGCGGCACTACTGTGTGGTGTAATGTGAATTGGCACTATTATGTGGCCACGCCCCTTCCCCATGAAGCCATGTCCCTAAAATTTTACAGCGGCGCGCACTTTCCATGCATGCATATAATCAGGCCTTCTGAGCAGTATTCCCAACCACTTGACAGACTCCACCGCTCTCAACAGACCCCACTCCTATTAGGGCTGCTTCCATAAATTTCCCGAGCTGGTTTTCCATCCCAATCCGCCCCTGATAACGTGTGATTGGAGGATATTAAAATGATGATGAATTAGGCTATACTGTACTTCCAAACCCTTTCCGTGTTCCATCTGGGAGACTCTGTAGGGAATGTACAGATGAACGGTGAAGCATGGGTGAGATCCATAAATTTGACATCGCAACCTTGCCCACCACTGTACAAAGCCATGATTTTCTGCATTGTGGCCACAATGATGTGATGTACCATTTCACATTTTCCTTAAAATACAATGTAGGTTCTTTGGAACAGTGATGAAAGAGTTACACATGTGAGGAAGGGGTTAACATCTGGGTTTCAAGTAATCATAATAATGTCTTCAGACCACTACAAGCATGTGATCAGAAGTCATGTACCCCAGGATTTTTTTTGTTTTTTGTTAGTTAATATGAAGCCTATTATGCAACAGCTTCTCAAGGACCATTCCCATGGTTTGTCCATATCTACCAGCAGCAACTTTGTTCAGTCATTTCTATCATCCCTTATACCTCCCAGTCAGAACAATGGCCCTTTGAAAGACATTTCCCCTTTCTCCTGATTTGTTCATTAGCCAGGTTAAAACCCTTAAAAGCCAAAAAATTTAAAATAAATAAAATCCCAAGGACTCAGTCTCTTGTGATGTTCTGGTGGGAGCGGGGGTCACTGAGTTAACTGCATATGCTGATAATGGTAATGTAGGTTTGCATAATACACTAATAGGCCCTACACACCAGGGACGTGCGGTGAGCTAAATGGCTCAGGAGGCATGGCCAATTTGTTTGAAAGATATGAACGATCTCGTTCATAAATGAACGAGAACCCGTTCATATCTTTCAGTGTGGAGGCTCCAGCGATGAACGATGCGCGGTCCCGCGCTCGTTCATCGCTGGTCCCCCGTCGGCTGTGCATGCAGGCCAATATGGACGATCTCGTCCATATTTGCCTGCACTTCAATGGAGCCGTGTGACGGGGGGAGTGAAGAAACTTCACTCCCCCCGTCACTGCCCCCCCGTCGCCGGGTCGCTCGTCGGCCGTATCCGCTGTCGGGCAGCTCGGCGGCGGGTCGGCCAGTGTGTAGGGCCCATTACTTGTTTGCTGCTTGTTCTGTGATTGAACCCGCTGTCTCCAATCTCTGCTCTTTGGGCCTAATTCAGCATGGATTCGAAAAGCAAGATTTTTCTCTAATGGGCAACCATGTGCACTGCAGGTTGGCAGATATAACATGTGCAGAGAGAGTTAGATTAGGTGGGGTGTGTTCAAACTGAAATCTAAATCGCAGTGTAAAAATAAAGCAGGCAGTATTTACTCTGCACAGAAACAAAATAACCCACACAAATTAACTCTCTCTGCACATGTTACATCTGCCCCTCCTGCAGTGCACATGGGGGGGTCATTCCGAGTTGACCGCACAAAGCTGCTTTTTGCAGCTCGTGTGATCAACTAGACGCCGCCTATGGGAAGGGATTTTTTGCATAGCAAGGCTGCGAACGCTTGTGCAGCCCTGCTATGCAAAAAAAGTTTTGAGTAAAAGAAGACCAGGGTCAGACTTACTTACCCTGTGCGACGGATCCAGCGACAAAGGTCCCGGAATTGATGTCAGACATCCGCCCTCCAAACGCCTGGACACACCTTGAAAACAGTCAGTCGACGCCCGAAATGCCTCGCACCTGTCAGTCTTCTTGCGATCGCCGCTGCGATCACTTTCCCGCTGGCGGCGTCGCTGTCCAGCTACAGCCGTCGCCAGGCAACGACAGGCGTGTGCAATGTGGCCGTGATGCATGCACAGTTCCGACCTGTTCGCACCGCTGCGACAAACTGCACCGTGCGAACGAGTCGGAATGACCCCCATGGTTTTGCCCATTAGGGAAAGATTTTGCATTTGCGATCCATGCTGAATTAGGCACTTTATAATGCACAACACTGGTTCAAAGTAAGTGACCAGTGAGGATATCAGGGCCTTATTAAGTGATATATCAGTGATAACAGTGCCGTATTAACCCCTGGCCAGACCCCTAGGCTTTCGGATATTTCAGGACCCCTCAGAGTCCATCTGTCAAATTCACAGGCAGACGTTTGGAGTTTCTGCCATTGTTTATACTTTCAGTATTCACACAGACACCGATGCCCAGTGCCAGATTAAGGTCTATATGGGCCTGGAGCTGAAATTTAGGAAGGGCCTATTGTGTGCCTCGGCAGGAGGTGTGACAAGCACTGAGGTGGTGTGACTAGTGATGTGGGTGTGTGACCATTGTGGTGTGGGTGTGGTCTAAATAGGGGGTGTGGCCTATGCCATGTGAGTGACACTACCACCACTTACTGATAGACACTACTGACTGACACACATACACACACACACACACACACAACAAACCTTACTGACACAATCACCACTTACTGACAGACACTACTTACTAACACACGCACACACACACACACACACGCACACACACACACACGCACAACACAAAACTTACCGACACAGACACCACTTACTGATAGATATTACTGACTGACACACATGCACAACACAGATAAACTTACTGACACAGACATTACTTACTGACATACACACAACACAATACTTAAACCGCTCTCACATCACAATGCCAGATCCCACGTGGGAATTGGAAATAGGTCTATTCCTGGGTGGGACCTGGCATTGCACCCTACACACCGCCTCAACTCGACCCGGCAATTTGCCAGGTTGGGTTGCTATCCATAGGTGGAGACGAAGTCGGCATCAGAGGCGGATGTGGAGGTGGCGCTGGGAGATGAGATCATCTCCGCACTGCCACTACCTATGCAGTGAACGGGTCTCGGGTTGCATCGGCCTGGGTAAACCATTCACACTGCACCTGATCCGGTATCTAACACGGGAATAACCCTTCTTTATTCCCAGGTTGAATTACCGGGTCAGGCGACCTGGAATTCGCCCATGACCCCTTTCACAATGTACATCGAAATGTGTCGACCCGGCAATATACCCAGTCTATACCAGGTTATGAAAGGGGTATTACTGACACAGACACCACTTACTGACAGACTCTACTAACTGACACACAAACACAACACAAAACGTACAGACACAGACACCATGCAAAATGTACTGACACAGACACTACTTACTGACAGACACTTCTTACTGACACCAGTGGTGCACACAGAATTTTTTTCTCAGTGACACTGTGCCTGCTCTCCGTGGGCGTGGTCACATGTCATTAGGGGATGTGACCATGTGACACTAGGTGGAGTGGTTATATATTATGTAAATCCATGGCACAGACACCCCCTGTCCCTGTGGACTACAGAGACAAGGACAGCAGGATGTGACACTGGTTATAGAATAAAAAATATTAAATATAAGCTGTGTACCCACACTCATCCTGTTATGATGTGAATATTTGCTTCAGTGCCCTCCTTCCATTTTTCAAGCTGTGGATAGAGTACAATGAGGCTGCACTCCCGAGTCTTGCTGTTGCAGTAAGATTTATTAAGATTTTGGATCAATAAATCTTACTGCACCAGCAAAACTCGAGAGTGCTGCCACATTGTAATTGTGGGGATGGGTCCCGACCATTAGAGTTACTCACCGGGGTGTATGAGTTGTCGGCAGCCGGGTTACCAGTGGCCAGCATACCGGTGCCGGGATCCCGACCGCCGGCTTGCTGACAGCGGGGTGAGCACAAATGAGCCCCTTGTGGGCTCGCTGCGCTCACCATGCTGCGGGCACCGTGGCGTGCTACATGCGCCACACTATCTATTCTCCCTCCAGGGAAGTCGTGGACCCCCAAGAGGGAGGAAAGGTGTCGTTATGCCGGTTGTCGGGATTCCGGCGCCGGTATACTGTTCGCCGGGATCCCAACAACTGGTATACTGAATACCACCCACTCACCGCTGGGCTGGCATCCCACCGTTACTTTTTCTCTGCCAGTCTGCCAGGTGCGAGAGGGTGATGACATCACCTTCTCGCTCCCAGCAGTCCTTTTCCTGGAAAAGGAAGAAGGTGCTGGCGGCGCCTCCGAGCCAGACCTAGGAGCTTGGTGGTGGTGTTTTACAGTGTGGCGGGGGTATGGCATACTGGCAGACACATTCTTAATGGTACGCCGTACCGGAGCGTACCGCCACACTTGCAGGACTGACTGACACACACACAACGCTAAACATACTGACACACACTACTAACTGACACACACGGCACAACACAAAACTTACACAGACACCACTTACTGACAGACACTACTTACTGACACACACACTCACACACAATGCAAAACTTACTGACACAGACACAATACAAAAACTTACTGACACTGACACTACTTACTGACACACACACAACGCAAAACCTACTGACTACTTACTGACAGACACTACTTACTGACATACACACACACACCTCAAAACTTACTGACATAGACACCACTTACATAGGAGACCTCAGGGCCTGGTGTCGGCTGCTACTCACATGGTTTTGCATGCCCCCTCAGCTCTGACATCCAGGGACCCAGCTCTCCTAAAAGACAGTAGCCTCCTGTCAAGACCCTTCCCCTCTTTCATGAGGCATGTTATTGTTAGGAAGCTGCAGCGGGAATGGTATGCTGCAGCAAAAGCATTTATGTTTTGATGGACAAGGGGGCGGGACCGCATTTTGCAAGGGTGTGTGGCTTCAGACAGGCACGGGGGTGGAGCCTCGAAGCTGTCTCCGAGGCTCCGTCCTCGTGCCCGTCCGAAGCCCCGTCCCCTTGTCCATAAAAACATAAATGTTTTTGCTGCAGCATACCATTCCTGATGCAGCTTCCCAACAATAACATGCCTCATGAAAGAGGGGAAGGGTCTTGACAGTAGGCTGCAGTCTGGGAGCTATCTCCGAGGCTCCACCCCCGTGCCCGTCCGAAGCCCCGATCCTTGCAACACGATGTCAGTTTCATCATTCTGTGGTGTGGGGCCGGAGGTCAGGACACAGGCTAACCAGTTTAGGGTGTGGGTGAATGAGCTGCTGTATGTCCTGCCAGGAATAATTTTTTTTCCTGTCAGCACCGGCTACTGCCTGCACTTCAGGGAGCTCTGTGGGCCTATTTTCAATGGAGGGCTTGGAGCTGCAGCTACATCCGCCCCATTGTTAATCCGGCCATGCCGATACCCAGTTTAAATGAGAGATGTGCGGCAGGCACTTTTCATGTTTTGTGTTTTGGTTTTGGTTCCATGCTCAAGTTTTGGATCTAGATTGGTTTTGCCAAAACCACCCTTTCGTGTTTTGGTATTGGTTTTGGATCTGGATGATTTAAAAAAAAACATAAAAACAGTTAAATTCACAGAATTTGGGGGTAATTTTGATCCTACGGTATTATTAACCTCAAGAACATTCATTTCCACTCATTTCCAGTCTATTCTGAACACCTCACACCTCACAATATTTTTTTTAGGCCAAAAGGTTGCACCGAGGTAGCTGTATGACTAAGCTAAGCGACACAAGTGTGCGGCACAAACACCTGGCCCATCTTGGAGTGGCACTGCAGTGTCAGACAGGATGGCAGATTTAAAAAATAGGCCCCAAACAGCACATGATGTTTTGACGAAAAAGAGGTGCAATGAGGTAGCTGGATGGCTAAGCTAAGCGACACAAGTGTGCGGCACAAACACCTGACCCATCTAGGAGTGGAATTGCAGTTACAGACAGGAAGGCACTATTCAAAAACTAGGCCCCAAACAGCACATCATACAAAGAAGAAAAAGAGGTGCAATGAGGTAGCTGTATGACTAAGCTAAGTGACAGTAGTGTGCAGCACAAACACCTGGACCATCTAGAAGTGGCACTGCAGTTGCAGACAGGATGGCACTTAAAAAAACTAGTACCCAAACAGCACATGATGCAAAGAAGAAAAAGAGGTGCACCAAGGTCGCTGGATGGTTAAGCTAAGCGACACAAGTGTGGAGCACAAACACCTGGCCCATTTAGGAGTGGCACTGCAGTGGCAGACAGGATGGCACTTAAAAAAACTAAGCCCCAAACAGCACATCATGCAAAGAAGAAAAAGAGGTGCAATGAGGTAGCTGGATGACTAAGCTAAGCGACACAAGTGTGTGGCACAAACACCTGGCCCATATAGGAGTGGACCTGCAGTGGCAGACAGGATGGCACTTAAAAAAACTAGGCCCCAAACAGCACATCATGCAAAGAAGAAAAAGAGGTGCAATGAGGTAGCTGTATGACTAAGCTACGCGACACAAGTGTGCGGCACAAACATCATCGGACATGCTGGAATTTGCCCAGATGTAATACACGCACAATATTGGTGGCACAGGAGAGCGTACCCCTAAACCACGCACATGACAGAGCCTGTAAAATTATTTTGGATAATAATAACCCTTTTATTTGGAGCTATTATAATAATATGCTGCACAGGAGAGCGTACCCCTACACCACACAGGGCAAACCCTGTAAAAATGATTTGGATAATAATATATGTAATGTATATAACCCTTTTATTTGGAGTAAATAATATACAGCACAGGACAGCACCACTGGACTTATGGCAGCACAAGACACCACCACTGGACTGATGCAGACAATACAGCACCACTGGACTGGACTTATATGGCAGTACCCCTGGACTTATATGGCAGTATCCCTGGACTTGTACGGCAGTGTCAGACAGGATGGCACTTTAAAATACTAGTCTCCAAACAGCAAATGATACAAAGAAGAAAAAGAGGTGCAAGATGGAATTGTCCTTGGGCCCTCCCACCCACCCTTATGTTGTATAAACAGGACATGCACACTTTAACAAACCAATAATTTTAGCGACAGGGTCTGCCACATGACTGTGGCTAAAATTAGTCGTTTGTTTGGACCCCCACCAAAAAAGAAGCAATCAATCTCTCCTTGCACAAACTGGCTCTACAGAATTATACGGCAGTACCACTGGACTGGATTTAAACAGCAGTATCACTGGACTTATACGGCAGTACCACTGGACATATACGGCAATATCACTGGACTTATACAGCAGTATCACTGGACTGGATTTATACACCAGTACCACTGGATTTATATGGCAGTACCACTGGACATATATACGGCAGTATCACTGGACTGGATTTATACGGCAGAACCACTGGATATATACGGAAGTATCACTGAATTTATACAGTAGTACCACTGGACATATACGGCAGTATCACTGGACTGGATTTATATGCCAGTACCACTCAATTTATACGACAGTACCACTGGACATATATAAGGCAGTACCAATGGAATTATATGGCAGTAGCACTGGACATATATGCGGCAGTATCACTGGATTTTTACGGCAGCATCACTGGATTTATACAGCAGTACCACTTTCAATTGTGCAGGCTGTGTATAAAGAACCTGCCAAAAGTGCAGGCTGAGTATAAAGAACCTGCCCGGAGAAAGTTTCTGTGATTAAACAGGTTTCAACCAGGCTTACTGTAAGGAAAGTTTATAGAGAAAGTTCCTCTGATACATTCTTTATATTGGTCCATCATCTGATAGTAACTAGATTTGGACCTATGTTATTCAACTCTTAAAAGAATGAAAACACTCTATGTATAGTGATGTCTTTTTTGAAGGATTTCTCATTTTTAGTTATACCATTTAACTCCTGAGGAAGTCACCTTGACGAAACGCGTTGAGCATATCAGCAACGGTCTCTTGTCCAAATTCACTGTCACACCCTGTTGAGCTCACATCTGTTTAGGTGAGGTTGTTTCGACCTTTCCACCTGGTGAAATCGACAAAATTCCATGGCTGTATTTTATTATGTTAATGGGAACGTATAAAGTTTTAATATGTGATTTTAATAAAAATGTTTGTTATCAAGCCTAATTAGGCCTTTGGCCATTTTCTTTTGGGTGTATTTGGTGTGAGGGTATTGTTGCAGGTAACATCATATGCGAAACCCCACACCTTGGAGAATCGTTTATTTGAACATATATGAAAATTAAAAAGACCTGAAATAACCTAAGGCAATACACTGAGCGCTGTTGGTGATTCGTTTGTATAAATTGTCTTTTGGGGGCCCAATAACAGGAGCTGTCTCCAAACTGCTGCTGGTGGTCTGTGCGCAATTTCAAGAGATTTTTCTTTTTTTGCTTTTATTTATATATATATATATATATATATATATATAGTAATAATAATTAATAACCCTGTATTTTTTTAGACAAAATGTTATCCCCCTCACCCCCTGCCTGGCCTGAACTCCTATCTTTCCCCTGGTGCACACAGACACAGTGAGTGAGTGATTCTAGTCTTGACTTGACTCAACTCACATTCTGAGGGCTCAGGCAGGATAAGAGACCGCTACTGTCCTCCTGACCTCCTCCAGGCTCCAGCGGTCATAGGGGCTCCAGGCTCCAGAAGTCCTAGGGGCTCAGATCCACTGTCCAGACAGTCCTGGCATGGTGTGCTATTCAAAATGGCAGGGCAGCAGGTCAGGGCACTCACACTCACTGCTGCCACTAGAACTAAGTGTGGATGGGAGTCAGGGAGACAGCGCTGGGTGGGCGGAGGGGAAGGGAGGGAGGGCGCGTGGTTTTATGTGCTGACAGGTGGTCAGACCATTACGGTGGGTGGGCTGTGCGGCCAGCCACCCAACCACAAAGAAGAAGCTGAGTGACCGTTCAGCTGTGATGGAGTCTGACCGGCGGCGGCGCAGCAGGAAAGGGTGACTGACTGTAAGTCAGGGCAGCAAGTGATGCAGGAGGTTATCCAGTCATCGCTATCAGTGTGCTACTGTACACAGACAGTGATGATCGGATCGTAGCAGGCGTGATGTGCCCGACATTAGGGGGTGCCTGTGCGCACCAGGCACCCCCCTGTGCACACACCTATGCACTGGACTTATACAGTAGCACAGGGACACCACCACTGGACTGATGCAGGACAACACAGCACCACTGCAATGGACTGGACTTATACAGCAGCACTGGACATATGACAGCAGAGGACACCACCACTGTGACTGGACTGATGCAGCACAAGACACCACCACTGGACTGATGCAGCACAACACAGCACCACTGGACTTGACTTATACAGCAGCACTGGACATATGGCAGCAGAGGACACCACCACTGTGACTGGACTGATGCAGCACAAGACACTACCACTGTACTGATGCAGGACAACACAGCACCACTGGACTTGACATATACAGCAGCACTGGACATACGGCAGCAGAAGACACCACCACTGTGACTGGACTGATGCAGCACAAGACACTACCACTGTACTGATGCAGGACAACACAGCACCACTGGACTTGACTTATACAGCAGCACTGGACATACGGCAGCAGAGGACACCACCACTGTGACTGGACTGATGCAGTGTGAGGGGTGCGGCTGCGGGGTGGTGGTGGTGCCTGCTGCCGTGCAGGTGTAGACTCTGTACTCACCAGGCGCCGCTCTCTCTCACCTTCAGGTACCGGAACCTTCAACGGACCTGGCAACTCTTCCGTCGGACCCGGACACGACGACCTAGGAGGAAAGAGATTGCTGAGTGCCGTCCTCCTACCTGTGGACCGAAACGCCCTCCGACCTCTAGAAAAATAGTGCTTTCGGGCTAGGTGGGGGTCATCACCGGCGTCCGCCTCAGAGCCCGAATTTCACCTATCGGCACTTTCGCACCAGGTGGAAATTCCACCTTGCACAGCCGTGCAAGGCTCACCGTTGCCCTGAAGGAAGGGAGATAGAAAGAAACACAACCAAACACTCAGACCGTGGTTACTCACCGTCTTACACTCCGGTACTCCGATCTTCTCCAGTACAGGTCCCTGTAAGGAGGCAAAAGAAAGAAACAGCCGTGCAGGGCCTAACTAGACCTAGTGTCCCACCTTATACTAACTATAACGGCAGAGCCCTCAAACTAGCTCTGTGGGTGTGGTGCGACATAACTATGCACAAACATTATAACAGCAATTCGCCCTGCACGGTAACAACACACATCGGAAATACAATATAAAACGGTGCTGTCCCTTTTTAATCCCTACCTGCCGCTGGAAGGGGGTGGGCACCGCACGGCCTACCCACCTCCTGTGCCTTCCCTCATGTGGGCCTCAGCTCTACCTTCCTAAATACCTCGGGGTGGCCTGGGCCTAGTGCCCAGGGCCACCTGTACTCACCTCGAGGGCTCTTATTCACTGGGCCTAGCGCCCCCTAACTGCACACAGGCCGGAGGCCTGACTTCGCCCACGGGCCTAGCGCCCGCCTAACATGCTGCCCGTTGGGTGACCTGGGCCTTGTGCCCAAGGTCACCTTATCGTATCCCTAATGGCCAAAAATACACTAGGGCCTAACGCCCTTTAACGCCCACAGGCCTATTGCCTGATTTGCCCCCGGGCCTAGTGCCCGCCTAACTGCGCACAGGGATAGGGTGGCTTGGGCCTAATGCCCAAACCACCTAATCAAATATTGCCCACGGGCCGGGAGGGCCCGACTACGTGCCCACAGGCCGGGAGGGCCTGACTGTGCCCACGGGCCTAATGCCCGAACACCCGGTGGTCTAGGGAGGAGAGAAGGGGGCACCTCAGAAGGGCCTACCTGCGGTGGAGAAGGCTGCAGTGGGGAACTGCACAGCTCAATTGCTTCCCACCACTGCAGCGCTTCTCGGCCTGGATGAATTCTTCTGCCGCTGGCCCGTCCTGGCCAGCGGCGCCGCCGTCTCCTCGCCGCGTCCAGCCGCCGCTGGACATCTTCCCGGAGCCCGACGTATTCCGGCCTCTTCAGCGGCCACCGGAGCTCCTCTTCCCACGGCCGTCGTCTTCTCCTCGGCGCCGGACTATCTTCTGCGCTCCAGCGCGCCGACCATCTTCTCCGCTGCTCCCGCCCGTCTTCTTCTTTCTCCTCCGCGCTCTTCCGCGCGCGCGGTCTCTTCGGCTCCCGCCCGGCGTCTGACGTCAGACGCCGGGGGCGGGGCCTATGACGCGGCGAGCGCCGATTAGCTCGCCGCGTCCCTCTCTGACTGGCTGCCGCTCCGGGAGCCACGATTGGCTCCCGGAGGGCGCCAACATTTGAATCCTCCAGCAGCCTCCTGTCCGGTGCAGGGAAAAGGGTAATCCCTGCACCGGACACCCGCCGCCACGCACCCAGCGCTGGGGACAGACAAGCTGCCCCAGCGCTGCCCCCAGCTAGGGACAGCAACACAGATGTGCCCACAGGGCACATCTTTACATTTCCCCCCCCTTTTTCCTTTGTAGTCCCTACAAAGTTCCTCACGACGTCCATTGTCCGCGGGTCAGGGAATTCCGAGGTCCCTTCGGCGAGGTTGTGTTCGAGGGTCCAGCCCGGGCAGGCTGTGACCCCACATCCTTCCACCTCCAGCTCCGGGTTCCTCTTACGTCCTGACCTCCATCGGCGGATCCTCTGGGGGAGTGGCATCTCCTCACGGTCGCTCGACGTTGGCCACCAAGGGGAATCTTCTTCCACGGGGACAACAGTCACCCACTCTTGACCTCCGTTATCGTCTGTGGCTTTGTCCCTGTCTTCCGGGTGTGGTATCGACCACCACCCAACAGCGGAATCCTCCGGGGCATCCGTTTCCTCCCGGGCAACAGCCACCATATGTTGCATTTCCTCGTGGGGCATCTCCAAAGGTCCTGTGTCTTCCTCTGGAACGGGTCCTCCCACGGCATCACGATCCTGTCCCCGTACATCCGTCCATTTCGGCACTCCCGGCAGGTACTCTTGCTCCAGGACTATCTCCTCTTCTTCACGGAGGGCATTCAACTGGGAGCATGACTCCAGCCGATCCTGCCAGTCACTCTCGTCGGCGCTTCCGATTCCAGAGTCGTCCTCCATCTGTTCTGGGAGGGATTCGTCGGCGGACAGCTCACCGTAGTCCGAGTCCTCCTCAGATATCTGGACTGGGGTATTACTTTCCTCCTCAGCGTACTTCTTCGCTTCCGCTGGCACCTCTGCTTCCTCAGCGTACTCCTTCGCTTCCGCTGGATTCTTTACTTCCTCAGCGTACTCCTTCGTTTCCGCTGGCATCTCTTGGTACCCAGGACACTCCTGTTCCGCACGTCCTGGTCGTGGACGGTTCCATCGCGGGGAGATTCCGGACATCTCCGTCACTGGGTCTTCACGCTTTTCTTCACAGCGCGGTCTCTTCACCTCCCAGTCGTCCACCTCCGTCTGATGCGGGAAAGGATTCTGCCTTACTGGGGTCACTTTCTTGGGACAGAGTAGGTCCACGGCATCTTCCCAGGGGCACTCACTGGCCGCATGTCCTGGTCGCCGACACTTCCAACAAGGGAGGGCCACTGCCACCTTCTCCAAGACGGGTTCCTGGTCCACCTCCTTCACTGGGGAATCTTCACCCGTTGGTTCCGGCTCAGAGGAAATGGGCACCTGCGAATTAACTTCAAGCAAGGCCTTCCGCTCCATTTCCCTGGTTTCCTCCTCCCATCTCTGGGCGCGACCATCCGCAATCATCCGGTCTTCATCCCACGGACAATCGGGAAGCGCATGTCCTCTCGCCTCGCAGAGCGCACACACAGGCTCTGCAGCCACCCGGTCCCAAAGCTGCTGACGAGACTCAGTCATCTGCTTCACCGTGGCCTCGTAGTCCGTCCTGTCTTCTGTCCATGGACATTCCAGGAGCCGATGTCGGGGATCTCCACAGTTTTCACACCAGGAATCAACCTCGTCTTGGCTCAACTCTTCGTCCCAGGGACAACTGTTGTGCTCATGCCCGTAGTTTCCGCAGAGCAAACATCGGGACTCCTTCACTTGGCCCTGCTGACGTCTTCGGTCCGCATCCTGGACCACCTTCTTTGGGGACGTCTCTCGCCAAGTACACTCGCTGGCAAAGTGCCCTGTTTGCCGACATTTCTTGCAGGGCGTCACAGCGGCCTTCTTGCACCCCTTCTCCCGGCGCTCTTCTTTTCCACGCTGCACCATCTTCAGGATGTCTGCCCCAGACACCGTCACCCAGTCGCTCTGGTCCGCACACATCCGGGGGTGAGTCTTCTCCGGAGCCGTCCGCAGGGAGGTCTTCTTGGTGGCGTTCCACATCGTGTCCGTGATCCGGTCTCTTTGATCCTGCCGACTACGCCAAGTGAGGGGGGTGCGGCTGAAGGGTGGTGGTGGTGCCTGCTGCCGTGCAGGTGTAGACTCTGTACTCACCAGGCGCCGCTCTCTCTCACCTTCAGGTACCGGAACCTTCAACGGACCTGGCAACTCTTCCGTCGGACCCGGACACGACGACCTAGGAGGAAAGAGATTGCTGAGTGCCGTCCTCCTACCTGTGGACCGAAACGCCCTCCGACCTCTAGAAAAATAGTGCTTTCGGGCTAGGTGGGGGTCATCACCGGCGTCCGCCTCAGAGCCCGAATTTCACCTATCGGCACTTTCGCACCAGGTGGAAATTCCGCCTTGCACAGCCGTGCAAGGCTCACCATTGCCCTGAAGGAAGGGAGATAGAAAGAAACACAACCAAACACTCAGACCGTGGTTACTCACCGTCTTACACTCCGGTACTCCGATCTTCTCCAGTACAGGTCCCTGTAAGGAGGCAAAAGAAAGAAACAACCGTGCAGGGCCTAACTAGACCTAGTGTCACACCTTATACTAACTATAACGGCAGAGCCCTCAAACTAGCTCTGTGGGTGTGGTGCGACATAACTATGCACAAACATTATAACAGCAATTCGCCCTGCACGGTAACAACACACATCGGAAATACAATATAAAACGGTGCTGTCCCTTTTTAATCCCTACCTGCCGCTGGAAGGGGGTGGGCACCGCACGGCCTACCCACCTCCTGTGCCTTCCCTCATGTGGGCCTCAGCTCTACCTTCCTAAATACCTCGGGGTGGCCTGGGCCTAGTGCCCAGGTCCACCTGTACTCACCTCGAGGGCTCTTATTCACTGGGCCTAGCGCCCCCTAACTGCACACAGGCCGGAGGCCTGACTTCGCCCACGGGCCTAGCGCCCGCCTAACATGCTGCCCGTTGGGTGACCTGGGCCTTGTGCCCAAGGTCACCTTATCGTATCCCTAATGGCCAAAAATACACTAGGGCCTAACGCCCTCTAACGCCCACAGGCCTATTGCCTGATTTGCCCCTGGGCCTAGTGCCCGCCTAACTGTGCACAGGGATAGGGTGGCTTGGGCCTAATGCCCAAACCACCTAATCAAATATTGCCCACGGGCCGGGAGGGCCCGACTACGTGCCCACAGGCCGGGAGGGCCTGACTGTGCCCACGGGCCTAATGCCCGAACACCCGGTGGTCTAGGGAGGAGAGAAGGGGGCACCTCAGAAGGGCCTACCTGCGGTGGAGAAGGCTGCAGTGGGGAACTGCACAGCTCAATTGCTTCCCACCACTGCAGCGCTTCTCGGCCTGGATGAATTCTTCTGCCGCTGGCCCGTCCTGGCCAGCGGCGCCGCCGTCTCCTCGCCGCGTCCAGCCGCCGCTGGACATCTTCCTGGAGCCCGACGTATTCCGGCCTCTTCAGCGGCCACCGGAGCTCCTCTTCCCACGGCCGTCGTCTTCTCCTCGGCGCCGGACTATCTTCTGCGCTCCAGCGCGCCGACCATCTTCTCCGCTGCTCCCGCCCGTCTTCTTCTTTCTCCTCCGCGCTCTTCCGCGCGCGTGGTCTCTTCGGCTCCCGCCCGGCGTCTGACGTCAGACGCCGGGGGCGGGGCCTATGACGCGGCGAGCGTCGATTAGCTCGCCGCGTCCCTCTCTGACTGGCTGCCGCTCCGGGAGCCACGATTGGCTCCCGGAGGGCGCCAACATTTGAATCCTCCAGCAGCCTCCTGTCCGGTGCACGGAAAAGGGTAATCCCTGCACCGGACACCCGCCGCCACGCACCCAGCGCTGGGGACAGACAAGCTGCCCCAGCGCTGCCCCCAGCTAGGGACAGCAACACAGATGTGCCCACAGGGCACATCTTTACATTTCCCCCCCCTTTTTCCTTTGTAGTCCCTACAAAGTTCCTCACGACGTCCATTGTCCGCGGGTCAGGGAATTCCGAGGTCCCTTCGGCGAGGTTGTGTTCGAGGGTCCAGCCCGGGCAGGCTGTGACCCCACATCCTTCCACATCCAGCTCCGGGTTCCTCTTACGTCCTGACCTCCATCGGCGGATCCTCTGGGGGAGTGGCATCTCCTCACGGTCGCTCGACGTTGGCCACCAAGGGGAATCTTCTTCCACGGGGACAACAGTCACCCACTCTTGACCTCCGTTATCGTCTGTGGCTTTGTCCCTGTCTTCCGGGTGTGGTATCGACCACCACCCAACAGCGGAATCCTCCGGGGCATCCGTTTCCTCCCGGGCAACAGCCACCATATGTTGCATTTCCTCGTGGGGCATCTCCAAAGGTCCTGTGTCTTCCTCTGGAACGGGTCCTCCCACGGCATCACGATCCTGTCCCCGTACATCCGTCCATTTCGGCACTCCCGGCAGGTACTCTTGCTCCAGGACTATCTCCTCTTCTTCACGGAGGGCATTCAACTGGGAGCATGACTCCAGCCGATCCTGCCAGTCACTCTCGTCGGCGCTTCCGATTCCAGAGTCGTCCTCCATCTGTTCTGGGAGGGATTCGTCGGCGGACAGCTCACCGTAGTCCGAGTCCTCCTCAGATATCTGGACTGGGGTATTACTTTCCTCCTCAGCGTACTTCTTCGCTTCCGCTGGCACCTCTGCTTCCTCAGCGTACTCCTTCGCTTCCGCTGGATTCTTTACTTCCTCAGCGTACTCCTTCGTTTCCGCTGGCATCTCTTGGTACCCAGGACACTCCTGTTCCGCACGTCCTGGTCGTGGACGGTTCCATCGCGGGGAGATTCCGGACATCTCCGTCACTGGGTCTTCACGCTTTTCTTCACAGCGCGGTCTCTTCACCTCCCAGTCGTCCACCTCCGTCTGATGCGGGAAAGGATTCTGCCTTACTGGGGTCACTTTCTTGGGACAGAGTAGGTCCACGGCATCTTCCCAGGGGCACTCACTGGCCGCATGTCCTGGTCGCCGACACTTCCAACAAGGGAGGGCCACTGCCACCTTCTCCAAGACGGGTTCCTGGTCCACCTCCTTCACTGGGGAATCTTCACCCGTTGGTTCCGGCTCAGAGGAAATGGGCACCTGCGAATTAACTTCAAGCAAGGCCTTCCGCTCCATTTCCCTGGTTTCCTCCTCCCATCTCTGGGCGCGACCATCCGCAATCATCCGGTCTTCATCCCACGGACAATCGGGAAGCGCATGTCCTCTCGCCTCGCAGAGCGCACACACAGGCTCTGCAGCCACCCGGTCCCAAAGCTGCTGACGAGACTCCGTCATCTGCTTCACCGTGGCCTCGTAGTCCGTCCTGTCTTCTGTCCATGGACATTCCAGGAGCCGATGTCGGGGATCTCCACAGTTTTCACACCAGGAATCAACCTCGTCTTGGCTCAACTCTTCGTCCCAGGGACAACTGTTGTGCTCATGCCCGTAGTTTCCGCAGAGCAAACATCGGGACTCCTTCACTTGGCCCTGCTGACGTCTTCGGTCCGCATCCTGGACCACCTTCTTTGGGGACGTCTCTCGCCAAGTACACTCGCTGGCAAAGTGCCCTGTTTGCCGACATTTCTTGCAGGGCGTCACAGCGGCCTTCTTGCGCCCCTTCTCCCGGCGCTCTTCTTTTCCACGCTGGATCGACCGCTGCACCATCTTTAGGATGTCTGCCCCAGACACCGTCACCCAGTCGCTCTGGTCCGCACACATCCGGTGGTGAGTCTTCTCCGGAGCCGTCCGCAGGGAGGTCTTCTTGGTGGCGTTCCACATCGTGTCCGTGATCCGGTCTCTTTGATCCTGCCGACTACGCCAAGTAAGGGGGGTGCGGCTGCGGGGTGGTGGTGGTGCCTGCTGCCGTGCAGGTGTAGACTCTGTACTCACCAGGCGCCGCTCTCTCTCACCTTCAGGTACCGGAACCTTCAACGGACCTGGCAACTCTTCCGTCGGACCCGGACACGACGACCTAGGAGGAAAGAGATTGCTGAGTGCCGTCCTCCTACCTGTGGACCGAAACGCCCTCCGACCTCTAGAAAAATAGTGCTTTCGGGCTAGGTGGGGGTCATCACCGGCGTCCGCCTCAGAGCCCGAATTTCACCTATCGGCACTTTCGCACCAGGTGGAAATTCCGCCTTGCACAGCCGTGCAAGGCTCACCATTGCCCTGAAGGAAGGGAGATAGAAAGAAACACAACCAAACACTCAGACCGTGGTTACTCACCGTCTTACACTCCGGTACTCCGATCTTCTCCAGTACAGGTCCCTGTAAGGAGGCAAAAGAAAGAAACAACCGTGCAGGGCCTAACTAGACCTAGTGTCACACCTTATACTAACTATAACGGCAGAGCCCTCAAACTAGCTCTGTGGGTGTGGTGCGACATAACTATGCACAAACATTATAACAGCAATTCGCCCTGCACGGTAACAACACACATCGGAAATACAATATAAAACGGTGCTGTCCCTTTTTAATCCCTACCTGCCGCTGGAAGGGGGTGGGCACCGCACGGCCTACCCACCTCCTGTGCCTTCCCTCATGTGGGCCTCAGTTCTACCTTCCTAAATACCTTGGGGTGGCCTGGGCCTAGTGCCCAGGGCCACCTGTACTCACCTCGAGGGCTCTTATTCACTGGGCCTAGCGCCCCCTAACTGCACACAGGCCGGAGGCCTGACTTCGCCCACGGGCCTAGCGCCCGCCTAACATGCTGCCCGTTGGGTGACCTGGGCCTTGTGCCCAAGGTCACCTTATCGTATCCCTAATGGCCAAAAATACACTAGGGCCTAACGCCCTCTAACGCCCACAGGCCTATTGCCTGATTTGCCCCTGGGCCTAGTGCCCGCCTAACTGTGCACAGGGATAGGGTGGCTTGGGCCTAATGCCCAAACCACCTAATCAAATATTGCCCACGGGCCGGGAGGGCCCGACTACGTGCCCACAGGCCGGGAGGGCCTGACTGTGCCCACGGGCCTAATGCCCGAACACCCGGTGGTCTAGGGAGGAGAGAAGGGGGCACCTCAGAAGGGCCTACCTGCGGTGGAGAAGGCTGCAGTGGGGAACTGCACAGCTCAATTGCTTCCCACCACTGTAGCGCTTCTCGGCCTGGATGAATTCTTCTGCCGCTGGCCCGTCCTGGCCAGCGGCGCCGCCGTCTCCTCGCCGCGTCCAGCCGCCGCTGGACATCTTCCCGGAGCCCGACGTATTCCGGCCTCTTCAGCAACCACCGGAGCTCCTCTTCCCACGGCCGTCGTCTTCTCCTCGGCGCCGGACTATCTTCTGCGCTCCAGCGCGCCGACCATCTTCTCCGCTGCTCCCGCCCGTCTTCTTCTTTCTCCTCCGCGCTCTTCCGCGCGCGCGGTCTCTTCGGCTCCCGCCCGGCGTCTGACGTCAGACGCCGGGGGCGGGGCCTATGACGCGGCGAGCGCCGATTAGCTCGCCGCGTCCCTCTCTGACTGGCTGCCGCTCCGGGAGCCACGATTGGCTCCCGGAGGGCGCCAACATTTGAATCCTCCAGCAGCCTCCTGTCCGGTGCACGGAAAAGGGTAATCCCTGCACCGGACACCCGCCGCCACGCACCCAGCGCTGGGGACAGACAAGCTGCCCCAGCGCTGCCCCCAGCTAGGGACAGCAACACAGATGTGCCCACAGGGCACATCTTTACATTTCCCCCCCCTTTTTCCTTTGTAGTCCCTACAAAGTTCCTCACGACGTCCATTGTCCGCGGGTCAGGGAATTCCGAGGTCCCTTCGGCGAGGTTGTGTTCGAGGGTCCAGCCCGGGCAGGCTGTGACCCCACATCCTTCCACATCCAGCTCCGGGTTCCTCTTACGTCCTGACCTCCATCGGCGGATCCTCTGGGGGAGTGGCATCTCCTCACGGTCGCTCGACGTTGGCCACCAAGGGGAATCTTCTTCCACGGGGACAACAGTCACCCACTCTTGACCTCCGTTATCGTCTGTGGCTTTGTCCCTGTCTTCCGGGTGTGGTATCGACCACCACCCAACAGCGGAATCCTCCGGGGCATCCGTTTCCTCCCGGGCAACAGCCACCATATGTTGCATTTCCTCGTGGGGCATCTCCAAAGGTCCTGTGTCTTCCTCTGGAACGGGTCCTCCCACGGCATCACGATCCTGTCCCCGTACATCCGTCCATTTCGGCACTCCCGGCAGGTACTCTTGCTCCAGGACTATCTCCTCTTCTTCACGGAGGGCATTCAACTGGGAGCATGACTCCAGCCGATCCTGCCAGTCACTCTCGTCGGCGCTTCCGATTCCAGAGTCGTCCTCCATCTGTTCTGGGAGGGATTCGTCGGCGGACAGCTCACCGTAGTCCGAGTCCTCCTCAGATATCTGGACTGGGGTATTACTTTCCTCCTCAGCGTACTTCTTCGCTTCCGCTGGCACCTCTGCTTCCTCAGCGTACTCCTTCGCTTCCGCTGGATTCTTTACTTCCTCAGCGTACTCCTTCGTTTCCGCTGGCATCTCTTGGTACCCAGGACACTCCTGTTCCGCACGTCCTGGTCGTGGACGGTTCCATCGCGGGGAGATTCCGGACATCTCCGTCACTGGGTCTTCACGCTTTTCTTCACAGCGCGGTCTCTTCACCTCCCAGTCGTCCACCTCCGTCTGATGCGGGAAAGGATTCTGCCTTACTGGGGTCACTTTCTTGGGACAGAGTAGGTCCACGGCATCTTCCCAGGGGCACTCACTGGCCGCATGTCCTGGTCGCCGACACTTCCAACAAGGGAGGGCCACTGCCACCTTCTCCAAGACGGGTTCCTGGTCCACCTCCTTCACTGGGGAATCTTCACCCGTTGGTTCCGGCTCAGAGGAAATGGGCACCTGCGAATTAACTTCAAGCAAGGCCTTCCGCTCCATTTCCCTGGTTTCCTCCTCCCATCTCTGGGCGCGACCATCTGCAATCATCCGGTCTTCATCCCACGGACAATCGGGAAGCGCATGTCCTCTCGCCTCGCAGAGCGCACACACAGGCTCTGCAGCCACCCGGTCCCAAAGCTGCTGACGAGACTCCGTCATCTGCTTCACCGTGGCCTCGTAGTCCGTCCTGTCTTCTGTCCATGGACATTCCAGGAGCCGATGTCGGGGATCTCCACAGTTTTCACACCAGGAATCAACCTCGTCTTGGCTCAACTCTTCGTCCCAGGGACAACTGTTGTGCTCATGCCCGTAGTTTCCGCAGAGCAAACATCGGGACTCCTTCACTTGGCCCTGCTGACGTCTTCGGTCCGCATCCTGGACCACCTTCTTTGGGGACGTCTCTCGCCAAGTACACTCGCTGGCAAAGTGCCCTGTTTGCCGACATTTCTTGCAGGGCGTCACAGCGGCCTTCTTGCGCCCCTTCTCCCGGCGCTCTTCTTTTCCACGCTGGATCGACCGCTGCACCATCTTCAGGATGTCTGCCCCAGACACCGTCACCCAGTCGCTCTGGTCCGCACACATCCGGTGGTGAGTCTTCTCCGGAGCCGTCCGCAGGGAGGTCTTCTTGGTGGCGTTCCACATCGTGTCCGTGATCCGGTCTCTTTGATCCTGCCGACTACGCCAAGTAAGGGGGGTGCGGCTGCGGGGTGGTGGTGGTGCCTGCTGCCGTGCAGGTGTAGACTCTGTACTCACCAGGCGCCGCTCTCTCTCACCTTCAGGTACCGGAACCTTCAACGGACCTGGCAACTCTTCCGTCGGACCCGGACACGACGACCTAGGAGGAAAGAGCTTGCTGAGTGCCGTCCTCCTACCTGTGGACCGAAACGCCCTCCGACCTCTAGAAAAATAGTGCTTTCGGGCTAGGTGGGGGTCATCACCGGCGTCCGCCTCAGAGCCCGAATTTCACCTATCGGCACTTTCGCACCAGGTGGAAATTCCGCCTTGCACAGCCGTGCAAGGCTCACCATTGCCCTGAAGGAAGGGAGATAGAAAGAAACACAACCAAACACTCAGACCGTGGTTACTCACCGTCTTACACTCCGGTACTCCGATCTTCTCCAGTACAGGTCCCTGTAAGGAGGCAAAAGAAAGAAACAACCGTGCAGGGCCTAACTAGACCTAGTGTCACACCTTATACTAACTATAACGGCAGAGCCCTCAAACTAGCTCTGTGGGTGTGGTGCGACATAACTATGCACAAACATTATAACAGCAATTCGCCCTGCACGGTAACAACACACATCGGAAATACAATATAAAACGGTGCTGTCCCTTTTTAATCCCTACCTGCCGCTGGAAGGGGGTGGGCACCGCACGGCCTACCCACCTCCTGTGCCTTCCCTCATGTGGGCCTCAGCTCTACCTTCCTAAATACCTTGGGGTGGCCTGGGCCTAGTGCCCAGGGCCACCTGTACTCACCTCGAGGGCTCTTATTCACTGGGCCTAGCGCCCCCTAACTGCACACAGGCCGGAGGCCTGACTTCGCCCACGGGCCTAGCGCCCGCCTAACATGCTGCCCGTTGGGTGACCTGGGCCTTGTGCCCAAGGTCACCTTATCGTATCCCTAATGGCCAAAAATACACTAGGGCCTAACGCCCTCTAACGCCCACAGGCCTATTGCCTGATTTGCCCCTGGGCCTAGTGCCCGCCTAACTGTGCACAGGGATAGGGTGGCTTGGGCCTAATGCCCAAACCACCTAATCAAATATTGCCCACGGGCCGGGAGGGCCCGACTACGTGCCCACAGGCCGGGAGGGCCTGACTGTGCCCACGGGCCTAATGCCCGAACACCCGGTGGTCTAGGGAGGAGAGAAGGGGGCACCTCAGAAGGGCCTACCTGCGGTGGAGAAGGCTGCAGTGGGGAACTGCACAGCTCAATTGCTTCCCACCACTGCAGCGCTTCTCGGCCTGGATGAATTCTTCTGCCGCTGGCCCGTCCTGGCCAGCGGCGCCGCCGTCTCCTCGCCGCGTCCAGCCGCCGCTGGCCATCTTCCCGGAGCCCGACGTATTCCGGCCTCTTCAGCAACCACCGGAGCTCCTCTTCCCACGGCCGTCGTCTTCTCCTCGGCGCCGGACTATCTTCTGCGCTCCAGCGCGCCGACCATCTTCTCCGCTGCTCCCGCCCGTCTTCTTCTTTCTCCTCCGCGCTCTTCCGCGCGCGCGGTCTCTTCGGCTCCCGCCCGGCGTCTGACGTCAGACGCCGGGGGCGGGGCCTATGACGCGGCGAGCGCCGATTAGCTCGCCGCGTCCCTCTCTGACTGGCTGCCGCTCCGGGAGCCACGATTGGCTCCCGGAGGGCGCCAACATTTGAATCCTCCAGCAGCCTCCTGTCCGGTGCACGGAAAAGGGTAATCCCTGCACCGGACACCCGCCGCCACGCACCCAGCGCTGGGGACAGACAAGCTGCCCCAGCGCTGCCCCCAGCTAGTGACAGCAACACAGATGTGCCCACAGGGCACATCTTTACATTTCCCCCCCCTTTTTCCTTTGTAGTCCCTACAAAGTTCCTCACGACGTCCATTGTCCGCGGGTCAGGGAATTCCGAGGTCCCTTCGGCGAGGTTGTGTTCGAGGGTCCAGCCCGGGCAGGCTGTGACCCCACATCCTTCCACATCCAGCTCCGGGTTCCTCTTACGTCCTGACCTCCATCGGCGGATCCTCTGGGGGAGTGGCATCTCCTCACGGTCGCTCGACGTTGGCCACCAAGGGGAATCTTCTTCCACGGGGACAACAGTCACCCACTCTTGACCTCCGTTATCGTCTGTGGCTTTGTCCCTGTCTTCCGGGTGTGGTATCGACCACCACCCAACAGCGGAATCCTCCGGGGCATCCGTTTCCTCCCGGGCAACAGCCACCATATGTTGCATTTCCTCGTGGGGCATCTCCAAAGGTCCTGTGTCTTCCTCTGGAACGGGTCCTCCCACGGCATCACGATCCTGTCCCCGTACATCCGTCCATTTCGGCACTCCCGGCAGGTACTCTTGCTCCAGGACTATCTCCTCTTCTTCACGGAGGGCATTCAACTGGGAGCATGACTCCAGCCGATCCTGCCAGTCACTCTCGTCGGCGCTTCCGATTCCAGAGTCGTCCTCCATCTGTTCTGGGAGGGATTCGTCGGCGGACAGCTCACCGTAGTCCGAGTCCTCCTCAGATATCTGGACTGGGGTATTACTTTCCTCCTCAGCGTACTTCTTCGCTTCCGCTGGCACCTCTGCTTCCTCAGCGTACTCCTTCGCTTCCGCTGGATTCTTTACTTCCTCAGCGTACTCCTTCGTTTCCGCTGGCATCTCTTGGTACCCAGGACACTCCTGTTCCGCACGTCCTGGTCGTGGACGGTTCCATCGCGGGGAGATTCCGGACATCTCCGTCACTGGGTCTTCACGCTTTTCTTCACAGCGCGGTCTCTTCACCTCCCAGTCGTCCACCTCCGTCTGATGCGGGAAAGGATTCTGCCTTACTGGGGTCACTTTCTTGGGACAGAGTAGGTCCACGGCATCTTCCCAGGGGCACTCACTGGCCGCATGTCCTGGTCGCCGACACTTCCAACAAGGGAGGGCCACTGCCACCTTCTCCAAGACGGGTTCCTGGTCCACCTCCTTCACTGGGGAATCTTCACCCGTTGGTTCCGGCTCAGAGGAAATGGGCACCTGCGAATTAACTTCAAGCAAGGCCTTCCGCTCCATTTCCCTGGTTTCCTCCTCCCATCTCTGGGCGCGACCATCCGCAATCATCCGGTCTTCATCCCACGGACAATCGGGAAGCGCATGTCCTCTCGCCTCGCAGAGCGCACACACAGGCTCTGCAGCCACCCGGTCCCAAAGCTGCTGACGAGACTCCGTCATCTGCTTCACCGTGGCCTCGTAGTCCGTCCTGTCTTCTGTCCATGGACATTCCAGGAGCCGATGTCGGGGATCTCCACAGTTTTCACACCAGGAATCAACCTCGTCTTGGCTCAACTCTTCGTCCCAGGGACAACTGTTGTGCTCATGCCCGTAGTTTCCGCAGAGCAAACATCGGGACTCCTTCACTTGGCCCTGCTGACGTCTTCGGTCCGCATCCTGGACCACCTTCTTTGGGGACGTCTCTCG
The DNA here is from genome assembly GCF_028390025.1 of Pseudophryne corroboree. Lineage (NCBI taxonomy): Eukaryota > Metazoa > Chordata > Amphibia > Anura > Myobatrachidae > Pseudophryne > Pseudophryne corroboree. The sequence goes on along the minus strand of NC_086446.1, from coordinate 569,985,190 downwards.
CCAAGTACACTCGCTGGCAAAGTGCCCTGTTTGCCGACATTTCTTGCAGGGCGTCACAGCGGCCTTCTTGCGCCCCTTCTCCCGGCGCTCTTCTTTTCCACGCTGGATCGACCGCTGCACCATCTTCAGGATGTCTGCCCCAGACACCGTCACCCAGTCGCTCTGGTCCGCACACATCCGGTGGTGAGTCTTCTCCGGAGCCGTCCGCAGGGAGGTCTTCTTGGTGGCGTTCCACATCGTGTCCGTGATCCGGTCTCTTTGATCCTGCCGACTACGCCAAGTAAGGGGGGTGCGGCTGCGGGGTGGTGGTGGTGCCTGCTGCCGTGCAGGTGTAGACTCTGTACTCACCAGGCGCCGCTCTCTCTCACCTTCAGGTACCGGAACCTTCAACGGACCTGGCAACTCTTCCGTCGGACCCGGACACGACGACCTAGGAGGAAAGAGATTGCTGAGTGCCGTCCTCCTACCTGTGGACCGAAACGCCCTCCGACCTCTAGAAAAATAGTGCTTTCGGGCTAGGTGGGGGTCATCACCGGCGTCCGCCTCAGAGCCCGAATTTCACCTATCGGCACTTTCGCACCAGGTGGAAATTCCGCCTTGCACAGCCGTGCAAGGCTCACCGTTGCCCTGAAGGAAGGGAGATAGAAAGAAACACAACCAAACACTCAGACCGTGGTTACTCACCGTCTTACACTCCGGTACTCCGATCTTCTCCAGTACAGGTCCCTGTAAGGAGGCAAAAGAAAGAAACAGCCGTGCAGGGCCTAACTAGACCTAGTGTCACACCTTATACTAACTATAACGGCAGAGCCCTCAAACTAGCTCTGTGGGTGTGGTGCGACATAACTATGCACAAACATTATAACAGCAATTCGCCCGGCACGGTAACAACACACATCGGAAATACAATATAAAACGGTGCTGTCCCTTTTTAATCCCTACCTGCCGCTGGAAGGGGGTGGGCACCGCACGGCCTACCCACCTCCTGTGCCTTCCATCATGTGGGCCTCAGCTCTACCTTCCTAAATACCTCGGGGATGGCCTGGGCCTAGTGCCCAGGGCCACCTGTACTCACCTCGAGGGCTCTTATTCACTGGGCCTAGCGCCCCCTAACTGCACACAGGCCGGAGGCCTGACTTCGCCCACGGGCCTAGCGCCCGCCTAACATGCTGCCCGTTGGGTGACCTGGGCCTTGTGCCCAAGGTCACCTTATCGTATCCCTAATGGCCAAAAATACACTAGGGCCTAACGCCCTTTAACGCCCACAGGCCTATTGCCTGATTTGCCCCCGGGCCTAGTGCCCGCCTAACTGCGCACAGGGATAGGATGGCTTGGGCCTAATGCCCAAACCACCTAATCAAATATTGCCCACGGGCCGGGAGGGCCCGACTACGTGCCCACAGGCCGGGAGGGCCTGACTGTGCCCACGGGCCTAATGCCCGAACACCCGGTGGTCTAGGGAGGAGAGAAGGGGGCACCTCAGAAGGGCCTACCTGCAGTGGAGAAGGCTGCAGTGGGGAACTGCACAGCTCAATTGCTTCCCACCACTGCAGCGCTTCTCGGCCTGGATGAATTCTTCTGCCGCTGGCCCGTCCTGGCCAGCGGCGCCGCCGTCTCCTCGCCGCGTCCAGCCGCCGCTGGACATCTTCCCGGAGCCCGACGTATTCGGCCTCTTCAGCGGCCACCGGAGCTCCTCTTCCCACGGCCGTCGTCTTCTCCTCGGCGCCGGACTATCTTCTGCGCTCCAGCGCGCCGACCATCTTCTCCGCTGCTCCCGCCCGTCTTCTTCTTTCTCCTCCGCGCTCTTCCGCGCGCGCGGTCTCTTCGGCTCCCGCCCGGCGTCTGACGTCAGACGCCGGGGGTGGGGCCTATGACGCGGCGAGCGCCGATTGGCTCGCCGCGTCCCTCTCTGACTGGCTGCCGCTCCGGGAGCCGCGATTCGCTCCCGGAGGGCGCCAACATTTGAATCCTCCAGCAGCCTCCTGTCCGGTGCACGGAAAAGGGTAATCCCTGCACCGGACACCCGCCGCCACGCACCCAGCGCTGGGGACAGACAAGCTGCCCCAGCGCTGCCCCCAGCTAGGGACAGCAACACAGATGTGCCCACAGGGCACATCTTTACAGCAGCACAAGACACTACCACTGTACTGATGCTGGACAACACAGCACCACTGCAATGGACTGGACTTATACAGCAGCACTGGACATACGGCAGCAGAGGACACCACCACTATGACTGGACTAATGCAGCACAAGACACTACCACTGTACTGATGCAGGACAACACAGCACCACTGGACTTGACTTATACAGCAGCACTGAACATACGGCAGCAGAGGACACCACCATTGTGACTGGACTAATGCAGCACAAGACACCACCAATGGACTGATGCAGCTCAACACAGCACCACTGCACTGGATTATACAGCTACACTGGACATATGGCAGCAGAGGACACCACCACTGTGACTGGACTGATGCAGCATAATACACTACAGTGGACTGAGCAGCACAAGACAGCACTGGAATTGCCACCCCACTTTCCCTCCTGCACAGACACTGAGATTGAAGACACGTCCTCTCGCTACACTCTCCAATTCCGGAGTGAAAATGGTGGCGATGCACGGCTCCTTACCCCGTGGGAATCCGACAGCGGGACGATGGCTCGAATCCGGGCTCGGGTAGTGAAGTTCGGGGGGGGGGGGGGGGAACCAAACCCGCTCATTTCTAGTTTAAATAACGTATGCTCCCTCCTTTTTCACAGAGCAATCATTCTTCCTTCTCTTTTCTCTTTTGAAATCCTGAAATTGTGCCTATAGGCCATACCTCCCAACATTTTGTATAGTGCAAGAGAGATACTTGCACGGCAAAGACGTGGCCGATTTTGAAAAGGGTGTGTGGCCTATGTGAAAGGAGCGTAGCTTTGAGGGTTTGCTGCTATCGCAAGCCACGCCCCAATTCGTCACTGAGGGGGCATGCCCAGCTCTCTATGAGCTGCTGGCATGCCCTCTCTCTCTCTGTCTCCACTGAATAGATGCTGTGCGCATTTGCACAGTGTCTATTCCACACATTTGCCGACTTTATGGCTGCTCTCCCCGGGAGAGAGCTGCCAGGTCGGCTCAGCAGGGGGCAGAGCATTGACGTGCAGAGGGGGAATGGGGGCGTGGCGGAGTCAGAACGGGGGCTGATGTATAGCGTCATGTAAGCAACGCCCCCCGCTGTGTAATGCCGCTATTACCAGCATTATACTGCAGGGAGCGTGGCTATGATGACGCGATTCAACAAGAATCACATCATCGACTGCCCGAACCGCCCACTTTACTCGCTAAGTGGGCTGCCGGGCAGGGGTGACTCCAGAAATCGGGAGACTTTCCTGCTCTTCCGGGGGGCCGGGAGGGTCACCCAATTTTCGGGAGCCTCCCAGCCATTCTGGTATAGTAGGTAAGTATGGTCTATTCTCCGCTGCTCTGGAGAGCAGCGAGTGCGGGAGCCTTCCGACTGCCCCCTACCGCGGGGCACTGCGGCCCGAGGGTGGGACAGCAGGACAGTCCCAAATAAATGGGACTGTCCCGCGAAAACACAGTTGGGAGGTATGCTGTAGGCTCCAGAGTCATGTGGGAAGGGGTTACCTCTGGATGCCGTGATAACACATCTGCAAAGAAACTCCACATTGGATGCCACAAGTAACAGCATATTATTGCAATATACCTTACAGTCCTGCTTCCTGGTGGATTACCCTAAACTGCCCCTAATCCTACGCTAGCTTTTATAGCCGTTATCATTATCAGTGTGCGCTTGAACCAGCCATATGTTTTCAGTGGAAGCCAGCTTCAGAGATACAAGGGTTAATCAGGGAAAATGACACAGAAATGCAATGCAATGACAATTTATTCAGACAAATATATGTACAGGTAACAGATGAAGCAGTTGAAATACTCATCTTTCCAAAGGGATAATGTCCTGTGATGAGTAGAGATGAGCGCCGGAAATTTTTCGGGTTTTGTGTTTTGGTTTTGGGTTCGGTTCCGCGGCCGTGTTTTGGGTTCGACCGCGTTTTGGCAAAACCTCACCGAATTTTTTTTGTCGGATTCGGGTGTGTTTTGGATTCGGGTGTTTTTTTAAAAAAACCCTAAAAAACAGCTTAAATCATAGAATTTGGGGGTAATTTTGATCCCAAAGTATTATTAACCTCAAAAAACATAATTTACACTCATTTTCAGCCTATTCTGAACACATCACACCTCACAATATTATTTTTAGTCCTAAAATTTGCACCGAGGTCGCTGTGTGAGTAAGATAAGCGACCCTAGTGGCCGACACAAACACCGGGCCCATCTAGGAGTGGCACTGCAGTGTCACGCAGGATGGCCCTTCCAAAAAACCCTCCCCAAACAGCACATGACGCAAAGAAAAAAAGAGGCGCAATGAGGTAGCTGACTGTGTGAGTAAGATTAGCGACCCTAGTGGCCGACACAAACACCGGGCACATCTAGGAGTGGCACTGCAGTGTCACGCAGGATGTCCCTTCCAAAAAACCCTCCCCAAACAGCACATGACGCAAAGAAAAAAAGAGGCGCAATGAGGTAGCTGTGTGAGTAAGATTAGCGACCCTAGTGGCCGACACAAACACCGGGCCCATCTAGGAGTGGCACTGCAGTGTCACGCAGGATGTCCCTTCCAAAAAACCCTCCCCAAACAGCACATGACGCAAAGAAAAAAAGAGGCGCAATGAGGTAGCTGACTGTGTGAGTAAGATAAGCGACCCTAGTGGCCGACACAAACACCGGGCCCATCTAGGAGTGTCACTGCAGTGTCACGCAGGATGTCCCTTCCAAAAAACCCTCCCCAATCAGCACATGATGCAAAGAAAAAGAAAAGAAAAAAGAGGTGCAAGATGGAATTATCCTTGGGCCCTCCCACCCACCCTTATGTTGTATAAACAAAACAGGACATGCACACTTTAACCAACCCATCATTTCAGTGACAGGGTCTACCACACGACTGTGACTGATATGACGGGTTGGTTTGGACCCCCCCCAAAAAAGAAGCAATTAATCTCTCCTTGCACAAACTGGCTCTACAGAGGCAAGATGTCCACCTCATCTTCACCCTCCGATATATCACCGTGTACATCCCCCTCCTCACAGATTATCAATTCGTCCCCACTGGAATCCACCATCTCAGCTCCCTGTGTACTTTGTGGAGGCAATTGCTGCTGGTCAATGTCTCCGCGGAGGAATTGATTATAATTCATTTTAATGAACATCATCTTCTCCACATTTTCTGGATGTAACCTCGTACGCCGATTGCTGACAAGGTGAGCGGCGGCACTAAACACTCTTTCGGAGTACACACTTGTGGGAGGGCAACTTAGGTAGAATAAAGCCAGTTTGTGCAAGGGCCTCCAAATTGCCTCTTTTTCCTGCCAGTATAAGTACGGACTGTGTGACGTGCCTACTTGGATGCGGTCACTCATATAATCCTCCACCATTCTATCAATGTTGAGAGAATCATATGCAGTGACAGTAGACGACATGTCCGTAATCGTTGTCAGGTCCTTCAGTCCGGACCAGATGTCAGCATCAGCAGTCGCTCCAGACTGCCCTGCATCACCGCCAGCGGGTGGGCTCGGAATTCTGAGCCTTTTCCTCGCACCCCCAGTTGCGGGAGAATGTGAAGGAGGAGATGTTGACAGGTCGCGTTCCGCTTGACTTGACAATTTTGTCACCAGCAGGTCTTTCAACCCCAGCAGACCTGTGTCTGCCGGAAAGAGAGATCCAAGGTAGGCTTTAAATCTAGGATCGAGCACGGTGGCCAAAATGTAGTGCTCTGATTTCAACAGATTGACCACCCGTGAATCCTTGTTAAGCGAATTAAGGGCTGCATCCACAAGTCCCACATGCCTAGCGGAATCGCTCCGTGTTAGCTCCTTCTTCAATGCCTCCAGCTTCTTCTGCAAAAGCCTGATGAGGGGAATGACCTGACTCAGGCTGGCAGTGTCTGAACTGACTTCACGTGTGGCAAGTTCAAAGGGCATCAGAACCTTGCACAACGTTGAAATCATTCTCCACTGCACTTGAGACAGGTGCATTCCATCTCCTATATCGTGCTCAATTGTATAGGCTTGAATGGCCTTTTGCTGCTCCTCCAACCTCTGAAGCATATAGAGGGTTGAATTCCACCTCGTTACCACTTCTTGCTTCAGATGATGGCAGGGCAGGTTCAGTAGTTTTTGGTGGTGCTCCAGTCTTCTGTACGTGGTGCCTGTACGCCGAAAGTGTCCCGCAATTTTTCTGGCCACCGACAGCATCTCTTGCACGCCCCTGTCGTTTTTTAAAAAATTCTGCACCACCATATTCAAGGTATGTGCAAAACATGGGACGTGCTGGAATTTGCCCATATTTAATGCACACACAATATTGCTGGCGTTGTCCGATGCCACAAATCCACAGGAGAGTCCAATTGGGGTAAGCCATTCCGCGATGATCTTCCTCAGTTGCCGTAAGAGGTTTTCAGCTGTGTGCGTATTCTGGAAAGCGGTGATACAAAGCGTAGCCTGCCTAGGAAAGAGTTGGCGTTTGCGAGATGCTGCTACTGGTGCCGCCGCTGCTGTTCTTGCGGCGGGAGTCCATACATCTACCCAGTGGGCTGTCACAGTCATATAGTCCTGACCCTGCCCTGCTCCACTTGTCCACATGTCCGTGGTTAAGTGGACATTGGGTACAACTGCATTTTTTAGGACACTGGTGAGTCTTTTTCTGACGTCCGTGTACATTCTCGGTATCGCCTGCCTAGAGAAGTGGAACCTAGATGGTATTTGGTAACGGGGGCACACTGCCTCAATAAATTGTCTAGTTCCCTGTGAACTAACGGCGGATACCGGACGCACGTCTAACACCAACATAGTTGTCAAGGACTCAGTTATCCGCTTTGCAGTAGGATGACTGCTGTGATATTTCATCTTCCTCGCAAAGGACTGTTGAACAGTCAATTGCTTACTGGAAGTAGTACAAGTGGGCTTACGACTTCCCCTCTGGGATGACCATCGACTCCCAGCGGCAACAACAGCAGCGCCAGCAGCAGTAGGCGTTACACGCAAGGATGCATCGGAGGAATCCCAGGCAGGAAAGGACTCGTCAGACTTGCCAGTGACATGGCCTGCAGGACTATTGGCATTCCTGGGGAAGGAGGAAATTGACACTGAGGGAGTTGGTGGGGTGGTTTGCGTGAGCTTGGTTACAAGAGGAAGGGATTTACTGGTCAGTGGACTGCTTCCGCTGTCACCCAAAGTTTTTGAACTTGTCACTGACTTATTATGAATGCGCTGCAGGTGACGTATAAGGGAGGATGTTCCGAGGTGGTTAACGTCCTTACCCCTACTTATTACAGCTTGACAAAGGGAACACACGGCTTGACACCTGTTGTCCGCATTTCTGGTGAAATACCTCCACACCGAAGAGCTGATTTTTTTGGTATTTTCACCTGGCATGTCAACGGCCATATTCCTCCCACGGACAACAGGTGTCTCCCCGGGTGCCTGACTTAAACAAACCACCTCACCATCAGAATCCTCCTGGTCAATTTCCTCCCCAGCGCCAGCAACACCCATATCCTCCTCATCCTGGTGTACTTCAACACTGACATCTTCAATCTGACTATCAGGAACTGGACTGCGGGTGCTCCTTCCAGCACTTGCAGGGGGCATGCAAATAGTGGAAGGCGCATGCTCTTCACGTCCAGTGTTGGGAAGGTCAGGCATCGCAAACGACACAATTGGACTCTCCTTGTGGATTTGGGATTTCAAAGAACGCACAGTTCTTTGCGGTGCTTTTGCCAGCTTGAGTCTTTTCAGTTTTCTAGCGAGAGGCTGAGTGCTTCCATCCTCATGTGAAGCTGAACCACTAGCCATGAACATAGGCCAGGGCCTCAGCCGTTCCTTGCCACTCCGTGTGGTAAATGGCATATTGGCAAGTTTACGCTTCTCCTCCGACAATTTTATTTTAGGTTTTGGAGTCCTTTTTTTTCTGATATTTGGTGTTTTGGATTTGACATGCTCTGTACTATGACATTGGGCATCGGCCTTGGCAGACGACGTTGCTGGCATTTCATCGTCTCGGCCATGACTAGTGGCAGCAGCTTCAGCACGAGGTGGAAGTGGATCTTGATCTTTCCCTAATTTTGGAACCTCAACTTTTTTGTTCTCCATATTTTATAGGCAGAACTAAAAGGCACCTCAGGTAAACAATGGAGATGGATGGATTGGATACTAGTATACAATTATGGACGGACTGCCACGGTTAGGTGGTATAAAAAAACCACGGTTAGGTGGTATATATTATAATAATAATACAATTATGGATGGACGGACTGCCTGCCGACTGCCGACACAGAGGTAGCCACAGCCGTGAACTACCGCACTGTACACTGGTTGATAAAGAGATAGTAGTATACTCGTAACAACTAGTATGACACTATGACGACGGTATAAAGAATGAAAAAAAAACCACGGTTAGGTGGTATATATTATAATAATAATACAATTATGGATGGACGGACTGCCTGCCGACTGCCGACACAGAGGTAGCCACAGCCGTGAACTACCGCACTGTACACTGGTTGATAAAGAGATAGTAGTATACTCGTAACAACTAGTATGACACTATGACGACGGTATAAAGAATGAAAAAAAAACCACGGTTAGGTGGTATATATTATAATAATAATACAATTATGGATGGACGGACTGCCTGCCGACTGCCGACACAGAGGTAGCCACAGCCGTGAACTACCGCACTGTACACTGGTTGATAAAGAGATAGTAGTATACTCGTAACAACTAGTATGACACTATGACGACGGTATAAAGAATGAAAAAAAAACCACGGTTAGGTGGTATATATTATAATAATAATACAATTATGGATGGACGGACTGCCTGCCGACTGCCGACACAGAGGTAGCCACAGCCGTGAACTACCGCACTGTACACTGGTTGATAAAGAGATAGTAGTATACTCGTAACAATTAGGATGACACTATGACGGTATAAAGAATGAAAAAAAAACCACGGTTAGGTGGTAGGTATATAATAATAAATAATACAATTCTGGTCGGACGGACTGCCTGCCGTGTGCCGACACAGAGGTAGCCACAGCCGTGAACTACCGCACTGTACACTGGTTGATAAAGAGATAGTAGTATACTCGTAACAATTAGGATGACACTATGACGGTATAAAGAATGAAAAAAAAACCACGGTTAGGTGGTAGGTATATAATAATAAATAATACAATTCTGGTCGGACGGACTGCCTGCCGTGTGCCGACACAGAGGTAGCCACAGCCGTGAACTACCGCACTGTACACTGGTTGATAAAGAGATAGTAGTATACTCGTAACAATTAGGATGACACTATGACGGTATAAAGAATGAAAAAAAAACCACGGTTAGGTGGTAGGTATATAATAATAAATAATACAATTCTGGTCGGACGGACTGCCTGCCGTGTGCCGACACAGAGGTAGCCACAGCCGTGAACTACCGCACTGTACACTGGTTGATAAAGAGATAGTAGTATACTCGTAACAATTAGGATGACACTATGACGGTATAAAGAATGAAAAAAAAACCACGGTTAGGTGGTAGGTATATAATAATAAATAATACAATTCTGGTCGGACGGACTGCCTGCCGTGTGCCGACACAGAGGTAGCCACAGCCGTGAACTACCGCACTGTACTGTGTCTGCTGCTAATATAGACTGGTTGATATTTAAAGAGATATTAGTAGTATACAACAATACTATACTGGTGGTCAGGCACTGGTCACCACTCCTGCAGCAAAAGTGTGCACTGTTAATTAATATAATTGTACTCCTGGCTCCTGCTAACAACCTGCAGTGCTCCCCAGTCTCCCCCACAATTAATTATAAGCTTTTAATTTATACATTGATGACTGTGCAGCACACTGGGCTGAGCTGAGTGCACACAGACTGAGTCACACTGTGTGACTGACTGTGCTGTGTATCGTTTTTTTTTTCAGGCAGAGAACGGATATAGCAGAGAGAAGTGAACGGATATATTATATTAAATAAAAGTTAACTAGCAACTGCACTGGTCACTGACTGTGGTAAACTAACTCTGTCTGCGACTCTGCACAATCTCTCTCTATCTAATCTATCTATCTCTATTCTAATGGAGAGGACGCCAGACACGTCCTCTCCCTATCAATCTCAATGCACGAGTGAAAATGGCGGCGACGCGCGGCTCCTTATATAGAATCCGAGTCTCGCGATAGAATCCGAGCCTCGCGAGAATCCGACAGCGTCATGATGACGTTCGGGCGCGCTCGGGTTAACCGAGCAAGGCGGGAAGATCCGAGTCGCTCGGACCCGTGGAAAAAAAAGTGAAGTTCGTGCGGGTTCGGATTCAAAGAAACCGAACCCGCTCATCTCTAGTGATGAGTTGTTTCAAGGAAATGTTCAGGCACTGGCAGGGTCGTTCTGGCCCACAGGGGAACAGGGGAAACGACTGGTGGGCCCTCCTCCTCCTCTAGGGATCAGGTTCCAGACTTTATCCAGTTGCACTTGAATTATGCATTTTACATATGTTACATTATACTTCACAAGAATGTGGTTTATTATATATTTACCATTGGGCACAGAAAATGGGTTCACTACGGCTGGCCGGCGGTCGGGCTCCCGGCGACCAGCATCCCGGCGCCGGGAGCCCGACCGCCGGCTTACCGACAGCTTGGCGAGCGCAAATGAGCCCCTTGCGGGCTCGCTGCGCTCGCCACGCTACGCGCGCCACACTATTTTATTCTCCCTCTATGGGGGTCGTGGACCCCCACGAGGGAAAATAATTGTCGGTATTCCGGCTGTCGGGCTCCCGGCGCCGGTATACTGAGCGCCGGGAGCCCGACCGCCGGCGAACAGAAGACCACCCCAGAAAATTACTCTTTAATGGTTAACCAAACCTCTGTGGGGGCTGGCGATGCCCCTAAGCATGGGCCTCTAAAACAGCATCCCCCCTGTGGGCCCTTATTGTCCCAATCCGACACTGGGCACTGGTCTTCCAAGAGTCTCACCTCAGAATTCAGGATGCATTTGAACTGAAAGCAGGAGACTGACAATGCTGCAGACATGTTAGCTCGATGAAGACTGTCATCTTGTTGCTGGGCTCCATCTTAAATAGCCCAAAAGTGGCAGGACTGGGGAAAACCACATATATTTTTGAATATAAACATCCAAAAACAGCTTTTCTGTACTTATTTCACTTGTGTTCCCCCTTGCAGATGTGGCAAGGGGGTTTTCAGCTAAACTTCTGATAAAATTGTAGATAAACAGCAGAGTTTCACTAAGTTGTGAAAGTCCAATCTGTTGAAAGTTACACAGGTACTAAACCATTAGCTCATAAATAGTACTGTAGCAAGCCAGAGCAGTAAAATGGAGGCCAGCATTCATTTTAAGTAACACCGGTACACCATATGTATGCTAGGTGCAAAATATCTGTTTGAAGACAACAGTGGCGGATCCAGCGGGAGGGACATGGGGGCATTCGCCCCCCCTAACATACCGAAGCCACGCACATTTACAGATGATGAGCCCTATGCCAGGCACATCCTGGATCCTGTGAGAGAAGAGAGCAGCAAACCCTATTGTTACTGCTGCCGGGCCAGCCGGAGTGAGCTTCCCCGCCTCCGGTTATTGTTCCTGTTGTAATTGTCAGGTCCCCTGATCTGTGCTGGGCGGAGACTCCCAGCCAGCAGCTGCGCTGACTAGTTCCACCCGCCGCCGCGCTTACTAGTTCTACCCGTTGCCAGCGGAAGTCAGTCTCCTCTCCCAAGTCCCTGGGCTGATGGTGGCAGAAGATGGGCTGTGGGAGAGAAGCTGAGCGCGTTGATGGTGCCTGCTGAGGACCCAGTGCTGTTTCTACAGATGTACTGGAGGAGGACGATGCCTTGGAGAGTAAGGCCAGCGCTGGCGAGATGCGACACAAAGAAGTGCACTTACCCAGAGGTAACACGGGGAGATCCCCAAATGCTTCCCCTCCCCCATCTGCCTTTATGTTAGAATTTTTGCAGTAGATGCTTGGCATGTGATATAGAGACACACACACATATATATATATATATATATATATATATATATATAAAACGGTCTATATAGGCTTGCTGCATGGAATACGGTGACATAAATATACTATTAGGTGATTATAGTCACTGAGCTGTCTACATGCTCCCGGCATAACTGCCTCACAGCACTGAGGTCATGGGTTCGATTACCACCATGGCACTAACTGTGGGGAGTCTGTATATTCTCCCAGTGTTTGTGTGAGTTTTCACTGGGGCAGCCCAAGCTTTGATGTGAGGTCACTGCCTGAAAATGGGAGGAGCCATGACTAAAAGTGGATGGAATGAGTAGAAATGGGAGGAGAGTCATTATGTATTCTTAAGCCACCCCCCCCTAAAAGAAAGTCCTAGATTCACCCCTGGAAGACAAACATATTTACATGCGCGCCCATGTCTGCATAGTCTGCAATTTCATCCAGGTCTTAAATTTTTTTTTTAAAGTGCATAAATATTGATGAGCAGCTCATCACCCCCTCCCCAACATTCACCAAGCAGGGAAATATAGGTTACCTGTACATGTAGGGGTAAATTTACTAAGATTCGTAATTTTCCGTTTGAGGTCAAAGTTCAATCACGAATGACATCGAAAGTGTAAATATGCAACTTTTTGAATTTAGTACGACTAATTTACTAAGCTGCCGTATTCTGCATTTTTGGTTTTACCGATGTCGATGTCATTCGTTTTTTTAGGCAGTGTTTTACGTGAGTGACTTGTAAAACACTGCCGACTTTAATACAATGAATCTCGGCCGGATCTGAGAGATCCGTGCTGGGCTTCATTGTGCACTTTAAAAAAAAAAAAACCCTCCTGATTGGCTGTGTGCTCCTGTACTGTATGACAGGCGGCACACGGCAATGTTACAATGTAGCGCCTATGCGCTCCATTGTAACCAATGGTGTGAACTTTGTGGTCAGCGGTGAGGTTACTTTCGGTCACTACAGGTACCAGCGGGCCCGGTTTTCCTCCGCATGCTGGTACTTGTGGTTCTCCAAGTACCAGCTTGCGTGGGAGGCTTGCTGGGACTTGTAGTACTGCTACTAAAAACAATATTCATTTTTTTCCAAACGGCTATCAGCCTCCCATCCGCAGCCCTTGGATGGGGGGGACAGCCTCGGGCTTCACCCCTTGATTGAAGGGGTCCCCACTCCTCCAGGGTACCCCGGCCAGGGGTGACTAGTTGTTTATGTAATGCCAGGGCCGCCTGGAGCTATATAAAAGTGTCCCCCGGCTGTGGCATTATGTATCTGGCTAGTGGAGCCCGGTGCTTTTTTCAGAAATACGGGGGACCCCTACGCTTTTTGTCCCCCGTACTTTTGGAACCAGGACCAGGCGCAGAGCCCGGTGCTGGTTGTTTAAATATGGGGGAACCTCTATCATTTCCCCCCCCATATTTTTGCAACCAGGGCCGGCTCAAAGAGGCCGAGGCTGGTTTTGCTTAGGAGGGGGGACCCCACGCATTTTTTTCCCCTAAAAATAACACTTTCCCATCCCCTTCCCACTGATAAACATGCACGGTTCTCATGGATCCGTGCATGCCTATCCAAACACGGTAAAAAAAAGCAGGTTTGTTTTTTTTTAGCACTTTTTCATGAATTGTATTTCAGCACGGCAGTGTTTGGCTATTGTCGGCAGTGTTTGTGATTTGCACTTTTTAGTAAATTCCCGATTTCTACCAAATTGCAGGCGTATTTGACCGATGGTGTATTGATTCGTGATTTTTTCCTAGGACTTCCAAAATATTACGAATGCCCTCATCACTGCCGAGATTTTTGCTTAGTAAATTCCCGACATGACACTTTGAAGAAAAAACGGCATCTCGGTCAAAATCGGGACCTTAGTAAATATACCCCGTAGTGTGCAAATACTGGGTAAGCTTTGTTATTTTACTGAAGTACAGAAATTATCTACTGTGGATGGGCAGTGGATACACCCTACCAAACTCTAAATCTGTATGCTCATGATAAATGTGCCCGCTGTAGGGCAACATATGTACGTAGTTTTACCAAGGTGCAAATTTGCTCCTTTTGTGCTCCTTTTTTATTTGCTCCAAACTCTGCATGAGACCCATAATGCATAACATCATGGCATAGTTTACATGCTAGACTAGTAAACATATGACATGTGTTTACATGAATGCTAATATTTATTTTGTTTAACACTAGTATTGGTTAAAAACCATGAATAAAAACCTGTCTGATGATTATACTCCTGTCCGGTCCATGGGGAAAAAAATAGGATGATCAGGGAATAATTTAGTAATTGAAACAACAATGACACTATTTGTACACACCTGCCCAGTAAACACTGTATTCCACACTGGAGCATTTTGGCATTGTGAGATCTATATATATATACATATATATTAGTGATGAGCGGGTTCCGTTCCTCGGAATCCGAACCCCCCCGAACTTCACCCATTTTACACGATTCCGAGGCAGACTCGGATCCTCCCGCCTTGCTCGGTTAACCCGAGAGCGCCCGAATGTCATCATCCCGCTGTCGTATTCTCGCGAGATTCGTATTCTATATAAGGAGCCGCGCGTCGCCGCCATTTTCACTCGTGCATTGGAGATGATAGGGAGAGGACGTTCAGCGTTCTCTCAGTTGTGTTCAGTGTGCTGCAAATATCTGTGCTGCAAATATTTGTGCTCAGTGTGCTTGCAAATATCTGTGCTCAGTGTGCTGAAAATATCTACGTTCTCTGCCTGAAAAACGCTCCATATCTGTGCTGCATTGTAGTATATACTAGGAGGACAGTGCAAAATTTTGCTGACCAGTGACCACCAGTATTATATCAGTACTGCTCTACCTACCTCTGTGTCGTCAAGTATATTAACCATCCATACCTGTGGTGAATTTAAGTTGTGCGCGGTATATATAGTAGGAGGACAGTGCATAATTGTGCTGACCACCAGTATATAATATATAGCAGTACGGTACAGTAGTCCACTGCTCTACCTACCTCTGTGTCGTCAAGTATACTATCCATCCATACCTGTGGTGCATTTAAGTTGTGCGCAGTATATATAGTAGGAGGACAGTGCATAATTGTGCTGACCACCAGTATATAATATATAGCAGTACGGTACAGTAGGCCATTGCTATTGATATATTACTGGCATATAATTCCACACATTAAAAAATGGAGAACAAAAATGTGGAGGGTAAAATAGGGAAAGATCAAGATCCACTTTCACCTCGTGCTGAAGCTGCTGCCACTAGTCATGGCCGAGACGATGAAATGCCATCAACGTCGTCTGCCAAGGCGGATGCCCAATGTCATAGTAGAGAGCATGTAAAATCCAAAAAACTAAAGTTCAGTAAAATGACCCAAAAATCAAAATTAAAAGCATCTGATGAGAAGCGTAAACTTGCCAATATGCCATTTACGACACGGAGTGGCAAGGAACGGCAGAGGCCCTGGCCTATGTTCATGGCTAGTGGTTCAGATTCACATGAGGATGGAAGCACTCATCCTCTCGCTAGAAAAATTAAAAGACTTTAGCTGGCAAAAGCACAGCAAAGAACTGTGCGTTCTTCTAAATCACAAATCCCCAAGGAGAGTCCAATTGTGTCGGTTGCGATGCCTGACCTTCCCAACACTGGACGGGAAGAGGTGGCGCCTTCCACCATTTGCATGCCCCCTGCAAGTGCTGGAAGGAGCACCCGCAGTCCAGTTCCTGATAGTCAAATTGAAGATGTCACTGTTGAAGTACACCAGGATGAGGATATGGGTGTTGCTGGCACTGAGGAGGAAATTGACAAGGAGGATTCTGATGGTGAGGTGGTTTGTTTAAGTCAGGCACCCGGGGAGACACCTGTTGTCCGTGGGACGATTATGGCCATTGACATGCCTGGTCAAATTACAAAAAAAAAAATCACCTCTTCGGTGTAAAATTATTTTAACAGAAATGCGGACAACAGGTGTCAAGCTGTGTGTCGCCTTTGTCAAGCTGTAATAAGTAGGGGTAAGGACGTTAACCACCTCGGAACATCCTCCCTTATACGTCACTTGGAGCGCATTCATCAGAAGTCATTGACAAGTTCAAAAACTTTGGGTGACAGCGGAAGCAGTCCACTGCCAACTAAATCCCTTCCTCTTGTAACCAAGCTCCTGCAAATCACACCACCAACTCCCTCAGTGTCAATTTCCTCCTTAGACAGGAAAGCCAATAGTCCTGCAGGCCATGTCACTGTCAAGTCTGACGAGTCCTCTCCTGCCTGGGATTCCTCCGATGCATCCTTGAGTGTAACGCCTACTGCTGCTGGCGCTGCTGTTGTTGCTGCTGGGAGTCGATCGTCATCCCAGAGGGGAAGTCGGAAGACCACTTGTACTACTTCCAGTAAGCAATTGACTGTCCAACAGTCCTTTGCGAGGAAGATGAAATATCACAGCAGTCATCCTGCTGCAAAGCGGATAACTCAGGCCTTGTCAGCCTGGGTGGTGTTAAACGTGTGTCCGGTATCCACCGTTAATTCACAGGAAATTAGAGAATTGCTTGAGGTACTGTGTCCCCGGTACCAAATACCATCTAGGTTCCATTTCTCTAGGCAGGTGATACCGAAAATGTACACAGACCTCAGAAAAAGAGTCACCAGTGTCCTAAAAAATGCAGTTGTACCCAATGTCCACTTAACCACGGACATGTGGACAAGTGGAGCAGGGCAGACTAAGGACTATATGACTGTGACAGCCCACTGGGTAGATGTATTGCCTCCCGCAGCAAGAACAGCAGCGGCGGCACCAGTAGCAGCATCTCGCAAACGCCAACTCGTTCCTAGGCAGGCTACGCTTTGTATCACCGCTTTCCATAAGAGGCACACAGCTGACAACCTCTTACGGAAACTGAGGAACATCATCGCAGAATGGCTTACCCCAATTGGACTCTCCTGGGGATTTGTGACATCGGACAACGCCACCAATATTGTGCATGCATTACATCTGGGTAAATTCCAGCACGTCCCATGTTTTACACATACATTGAATTTGGTGGTGCAGAATTATTTAAAAAACGACAGGGGCGTGCAAGAGATGCTGTCGGTGGCCCGAAGAATTGCGGGCCACTTTCGGCATTCAGCCACCGCGTGCCGAAGACTGGAGCACCAGAAAACACTCCTGAACCTGCCCTGCCATCATCTGAAGCAAGAGGTGGTAACGAGGTTCAACCCTCTATATGCTTCAGAGGATGGAGGAGCAGCAAAAGGCCATTCAAGCCTATGCAGCTACCTATGATATAGGCAAAGGAGGGGGAATGCACCTGACTTAAGCGCAGTGGAGAATGATTTCAACGTTGTGCAAGGTTCTGCAACCCTTTGAACTTGCCACACGTGAAATCAGTTCAGACACTGCCAGCCTGAGTCAGGTCATTCCCCTCATCAGGCTTTTGCAGAAGAAGCTGGAGAGATTGAAGGAGGAGCTAAAACAGAGCGATTCCGCTAGGCATGTGGGACTTGTGGATGGAGCCCTTAATTCGCTTAACCAGGATTCACGGGTGGTCAATCTGTTGAAATCAGAGCACTACATTTTGGCCACGTGCTCGTTCCTAGGTTTAAAGCCTACGTTGTATCTCTCATTCCGGCAGACACAAGTCTGCAGAGGTTCAAAGACCTGCTTGTGAAAAAATTGTCAAGTCAAGCGGAACGTGACCCGTCAACAGCTCCTCCTTCACATTCTCCCGCAACTGGGGCTGCGAGGAAAAGGCTAAGAATTCCAAACCCACCCGCTGGCGGTGATGCAGGGCAGTCTGGAGCGAGTGCTGACATCTGGTCCGGACTGAAGGACCTGCCAACGATTACTGACATGTTGTCTACTTTCACTGCATATGATTCTGTCACCATTGAAAGAATGGTGGAGGATTATATGAGTGACCGCATCCAAGTAGGCACGTCAGACAGTCCGTACGTATACTGGCAGGAAAAAGAAGCAATTTGGAGGCCCTTGCACAAACTGGCTTTATTTTACCTGAGTTGTCCCCCTCCAGTGTGTACTCCGAAAGAGTGTTTAGTGCAGCCGGTCACCTTGTTAGCAATCGGCGTACGAGGTTACTTCCAGAAAATGTGGAGAAGATGATGTTCATCAAAATGAATTATAATCAATTCCTCCGTGGAGACATTCACCAGCAATTGCCTCCAGAAAGTACACAAGGACCTGAGATGGTGGATTCCAGTGGGGACGAATTAATAATCTGTGAGGAGGGGGATGTACACAGTGAATGGGGTGAGGAATCGGGGGATGAGGAGGAGGAGGACATCTTGCCTCTGTAGAGCCAGTTTGTGCAAGGAGAGATTGATTGCTTCTTTTTTGGTGGGGGCTCAAACCAACCAGTCATTTCAGTCACAGTCATGTGGCAAACCCTGTCGCTGAAATGATGGGTTTGTTAAAGTGTGCATGTTCTGTTTATACAACATAAGGGTGGGTGGGAGGGCCCAAGGACAATTCCATCTTGCACCTCTTTTTTCTTTCATTTTTCTTTGCATCATGTGCTGTTTGGGGACTATTTTTTGAAGTGCCATCCTGTCTGACACTGCAGTGCCACTCCTAGATGGGCCAGGTGTTTGTGTCGGCCACTTGGGTCGCTTAGCTTAGCCATCCAGCGAACTTGGTGCACCTTTTTTTTTCTTTGCATCATGTGCTGTTTGGGGACTATTTTTTGAAGTGCCATCCTGTCTGACACTGCAGTACCACTCCTAGATGGGCCAGGTGTTTGTGTCGGCCACTTGGGTCGCTTAGCTTAGTCACACAGCTACCTCATTGCATCTCTTTTTTTTCTTTGCATCATGTGCTGTTTGGGGACTATTTTTTAAATCTGCCATCCTGTCTGACACTGCAGTGCCACTCCTAGATGGGCCAGGTGTTTGTGTCGGCCACTTGGGTCGCTTAGCTTAGTCATCCAGCGACCTCGGTGCAAATTTTAGGACTAAAAATAATATTGTGAGGTGTGAGGTGTTCAGAATAGACTGGAAATGAGTGGAAATTTTGGTTATTGAGGTTAATAATACTATGGGATCAAAATGACCCCCAAATTCTATGATTTAAGCTGTTTTTGAGGTTTTTTTGTAAAAAAACACCCGAATCCGAAAAAAAAAATTCAGGGAGGTTTTGCCAAAATGCGTCCGAATCCAAAACACGGCCACGGAACCGAATCCAAAACCAAAACACAAAACCCGAAAAATGTCCGGTGCACATCACTAAATATTGTTGTTTTTCTCTTCCGTTTTTGAACTTGCAGCTCGGTTCAAACTGCATGGAGTCACAGGGCTTATAGATGCATGTGAACAAAGTGCATTAAGGTAACGCACACCAAACAGTACAAATTATAGCACAGCATACAGCAGCGTGTCCTTATACACAATCACTATACACAGCACAGCCACTCGTGAGTCTGGACACAGAACAACCAATACCGCAGAGTACAGCAGCATGCCCCCATACACAGTCACTATACAGAGCACAGCCACTTGTGAGTCTGGATAGAGCACAGCCAAAACAGCAGAGTACAGCACAGCACAGCACACAGCAGCATGCAGTGTGCCCACATACACAGCCATAGCTTGTGGACTCGGATCCCTGGAGTTTGGAGCGGTCCGGATGCCTTGGACTCGGGACTGCTCATCTCTAGTGTGTGCCCAGCTTTAGGCATTTCTCTACTTTGCTGCATAGTATATACAGTCCTGTATCCAGAAATAAATAATCACATACAAGGGACTGTTATACCATGTTCACATTGCCGCCCCTACAAAAATCCTGTGTTGTTAAAACCTTCACAGAACACCTCAGCTCAGAATCACCCCGTTCACAGTGCACCAATGACCGGGGAAATTCCCGGGTCGGTACCGTTCACACTGACACAGTGGTCTGCCCTGGCAAGAAGTGTGAGGAATGAAAACAACAGCTTTGATTGGCTGGCAAAGATGATGTCATTTAAAGTGGACTTTGTGAACACAAATAGGTGGGTGCAGTGGCGTAACTACTGCCCCCGCAGTCCTCGCGGTGGCTTGGGGGCGAGGGGGTTCGGGGGCGCCACTGACTTAGAACAGATTCACATGCGGACGAGCGTCCGCATGTCAATCTGCGGTCTTCTTCCCTCCGCTGCTGTGTCGGAGGGACACGGAGGGCACTGCGAGCGCCTCTACAGTGTCCCTCCTGGCTCTCCGGCCGGTCTAATACAGGAAGTGCCGTTCATGAGCTCTGATTGGCTCACGAACCGGCACTTCCTTTATTAGACCCGCAGGAGAGCCAGGAAGGACACGGGAGAGGCGCGCACTGTGCCCTCCGTGTCCCTCCAACACAAAGGAGCGCCGAGGGGGAATAGGGGAGCATGCACTGTGGGGGAATATCTGGCACTGAGGGCATGTACCTGGTGGCACTGTGGGGGTATATCTGGCACTGGGGGCATATACCTGGCACTGTGTGGAGGAATATCTGGCACTGGGGGCATATACCTGGCACTGTGGGGCAATATCTGGCACTGGGGGGAGCAGGCACTTTGGGGGCTTATGTGACACTGTGGGGGAATATCTGGCACTGGGGGCATATACCTGGCACTGTGGGGGAATATCTGGCACTGGGGGGAGCAGGCACTGAGGGGGCTTATGTGGGACTGTGGGGGAATATCTGGCTCTGGGGGCAAATACCTGGCACTGTGGGGGAATATCTGGCACTGGGGGCATATACCTGGCACTGTGGGGGAATATCTGGCACTGGGGGCATATACCTGGCACTGGGGAGAGCAGGCACTGAGGGGGCATATGTGGCACTGTGGGGGAATATCTGGCACTGGGGGCAAATACCTGGCACTGTGGGGGAATATCTGGCACTGGGGGGAGCAGGCACTGAGGGGGCATATGTGGCACTGTGGGGGAATATCTGGCACTGGGGGCAAATACCTGGCATTGTGGGGGAATATGTGGCACTGGGGGCATATGTAGCACTGGGGGGGTATATTTGGCACTGGGGGCATGTACCTGGCACTGTGGGGGAATATCTGGCACTGGGGGCATATGTGGCACTGGGAGCACGGTCCTACCAACAAGCACTACCCCCTAGCAACGAGCATGACAACCCAGTGCATGAAACCCCTGGCAACGAGCATGACACCCTGAGCATGAAAATCCCTGGCACCGTGCATGGAACCAAGAGCATGAAACCCCTGGCAACGAGCAGGTAATTTAAAAGTAATTAGAAGCCTTACTGTAGAACTTAATGTGTAATGGGCATTACGGTGTGTGGCATAATTTATCACGGACATTGCGGTGTGTGTCATAATGTGTCAGGCATTACGGTGTGTTGTATACTATATCACGATCATTGTGGTATGTGGTATAATGTCTCAGGGTCATTGCGGTGTGTGTCATAATGTGTCACAGACATTGTATGTGCTATAATGTATCAGGGGCATTGCAGTGTGTAGCATAATGTATAACGGGCATTGCGATTCCTGTCATAATGTGTCACAGGCATTACGGTGTGTGGCATAATGTGTCGGGGGCATTACAGTGTGTGCATATTGTGTCATGTGCATTATTGTGTGTGGCATAATGTCTAAGGGCCATTGCAGTATGTGGCATAATGTATACTGGGCATTACTATAAGGAGGAAAAATGACAAATAATGTAAGGGGCATGAATCAGGATTATTTTTCTTTCCTGTGGTGGCTAACGTCTGGGCGTGCAGGTTGCAAAACGGGGGTATAAGGTAGTCTTATCCTGCAATACCACGCCCCTTTATGCGAAGCCACGTCCATTTCAAGGAAGCCACACACCCTTTTTGGCGGCCGCGCGCATATTTGTCCATTTACTACTGTCAATTATGGGGGGGGGCGCCGAACAATTTTTTGGCTTGGGGGAGAAAAATTTCTAGTTACGCCACTGGGTGGGTGGGAACTGCACACTGCATTGCTGTAATCATGGCCGACGAGATACAACTGTGTAGCCCAGAGTTCCTGGTTTATTGCCTGATTTTATTGTTTCATACAGCAAATGAGAGCTTGGTGCAGCTGCTAACACTGTGCTACCTTGCACAGTGTCATTTCCAGAGGAGAAGGGCGCAATTTAAGGCTGAGAGAGAGCGTGCTCGATGTCATTATTTGCGCAGGAGGAGATCTTTTATGATGGCCAGCATTTCCTCCATATTGAGATTGACCACAGCGAGTAGCCGACAAATATGGAGTAGAGACCGCAGGCAGGGAGATGCTTTCTGGTCTACCGTGGAAGCTTATGAGGACGATCAGTGGATGGCACACTTCCGCATGTCATATTTGACATTTCAATATGTGCTTGACCTTATCACTCCTGCGCTTACTCGGCAGACCACAAACCTCAGAAAACCCATTCCAGCAAATAGGAGACTAGCGATAGTGTTGTGGTGGTATGCTACCCCTGGCGAATGCCGCACAATCAGTTGCTTGTTCGGAGTAGCGAGATCCACGGTTTGCACTTTAGTGCATGAGGTCACAGAGGTTTTGCTAAAAACACTTTACCGTCGTTTCATCTCCATGCCACAAGGACAACGCTTAGATGACACCATCACTGGCTTCCAGAAATGTGGATATCCACAGTGTGCAGGAGCCATAGATGGGACACACATCCCTATCATTGCCCCCAATGACAACCCTGCGGATTACTACAACCGCAAAGGCTGGCACTCTATAATTCTGCAGGCCGTGGTCGACCACACGTATTGGTAAGCATCATTGTAAGCTCACAAGAGCAGCACCTTCTTTCCTCATGTGCCTTTCCTTTTCTACTCCAAACTCCCTTTGATGGCACCTAACCCCTGGTTTTCTATACCTGTCCTACCTATATTGTCTTGAACTGTAAGTGCTGTCTTCTTGTTTGCTCACTCGGTTATGTTTAGTATATACTGTGTAATGGTCGCTGCGTACCCCTTGTGGCGCCATATAAATATATGTTTATTATAATATAGAGATGAGCGCCGGAAATTTTTCGGGTTTTGTGTTTTGGTTTTGGGTTCGGTTCCGCGGCCGTGTTTTGGGTTCGAACGCGTTTTGGCAAAACCTCACCGAATTTTTTTTGTCGGATTCGGGTGTGTTTTGGATTCGGGTGTTTTTATAAAAAAACACTAAAAAACAGCTTAAATCATAGAATTTGGGGGTCATTTTGATCCCAAAGTATTATTAACCTCAAAAACCATAATTTACACTCATTTTCAGTCTATTCTGAATACCTCACACCTCACAATATTATTTTTAGTCCTAAAATTTGCACCTAGGTCGCTGGATGACTAAGCTGGGCGACCCTAGTGGCCGACACAAACACCGGGCCCATCTAGGAGTGGCACTGCAGTGTCACGCAGGATGGCCCTTCCAAAAAACCCTCCCCAAACAGCACATGACGCAAAGAAAAAAAGAGGCGCAATGAGGTAGCTGTGTGAGTAAGATAAGCGACCCTAGTGGCCGACACAAACACCTGGCCCATCTAGGAGTGGCACTGCAGTGTCACGCAGGATGGCCCTTCCAAAAAACCCTCCCCAAACAGCACATGACGCAAAGAAAAAAAGAGGCGCAATGAGGTAGCTGTGTGAGTAAGATAAGCGACCCTAGTGGCCGACACAAACACCTGGCCCATCTAGGAGTGGCACTGCAGTGTCACGCAGGATGGCCCTTCCAAAAAACCCTCCCCAAACAGCACATGACGCAAAGAAAAAAAGAGGCGCAATGAGGTAGCTGTGTGAGTAAGATAAGCGACCCTAGTGGCCGACACAAACACCGGGCCCATCTAGGAGTGGCACTGCAGTGTCACGCAGGATGGCCCTTCCAAAAAACACTCCCCAAACAGCACATGACGCAAAGAAAAAAAGAGGCGCAATGAGGTAGCTGTGTGAGTAAGATAAGCGACCCTAGTGGCCGACACAAACACCGGGCCCATCTAGGAGTGGCACTGCAGTGTCACGCAGGATGTCCCTTCCAAAAAACCCTCCCCAAACAGCACATGACGCAAAGAAAAAAAGAGGCGCAATGAGGTAGCTGTGTGAGTAAGATAAGCGACCCTAGTGGCCGACACAAACACCTGGCCCATCTAGGAGTGGCACTGCAGTGTCATGCAGGATGGCCCTTCCAAAAAACCCTCCCCAAACAGCACATGACGCAAAGAAAAAAAGAGGCGCAATGAGGTAGCTGTGTGAGTAAGATAAGCGACCCTAGTGGCCGACACAAACACCGGGCCCATCTAGGAGTGGCACTGCAGTGTCACGCAGGATGTCCCTTCCAAAAAACCCTCCCCAAACAGCACATGACGCAAAGAAAAAAAGAGGCGCAATGAGGTAGCTGTGTGAGTAAGATAAGCGACCCTAGTGGCCGACACAAACACCGGGCCCATCTAGGAGTGGCACTGCAGTGTCACGCAGGATGGCCCTTCCAAAAAACCCTCCCCAAACAGCACATGACGCAAAGAAAAATTAAAGAAAAAAGGAGGTGCAAGATGGAATTGTCCTTGGGCCCTCCCACCCACCCTTATGTTGTATAAACAGGACATGCACACTTTAACCAACCCATCATTTCAGTGACAGGGTCTGCCACACGACTGTGACTGATATGACGGGTTGGTTTGGACCCCCACCAAAAAAGAAGCAATTAATCTCTCCTTGCACAAACTGGCTCTACAGAGGCAAGATGTCCACCTCATCATCATCCTCCGATATATCACCGTGTACATCCCCCTCCTCACAGATTATCAATTCGTCCCCACTGGAATCCACCATCTCAGCTCCCTGTGTACTTTGTGGAGGCAATTGCTGCTGGTCAATGTCTCCGCGGAGGAATTGATTATAATTCATTTTAATGAACATCATCTTCTCCACATTTTCTGGATGTAACCTCGTACGCCGATTGCTGACAAGGTGAGCGGCGGCACTAAACACTCTTTCGGAGTACACACTTGTGGGAGGGCAACTTAGGTAGAATAAAGCCAGTTTGTGCAAGGGCCTCCAAATTGCCTCTTTTTCCTGCCAGTATAAGTACGGACTGTGTGACGTGCCTACTTGGATGCGGTCACTCATATAATCCTCCACCATTCTTTCAATGTTGAGAGAATCATATGCAGTGACAGTAGACGACATGTCCGTAATCGTTGTCAGGTCCTTCAGTCCGGACCAGATGTCAGCATCAGCAGTCGCTCCAGACTGCCCTGCATCACCGCCAGCGGGTGGGCTCGGAATTCTGAGCCTTTTCCTCGCACCCCCAGTTGCGGGAGAATGTGAAGGAGGAGATGTTGACAGGTCGCGTTCCGCTTGACTTGACAATTTTCTCACCAGTAGGTCTTTCAACCCCAGCAGACTTGTGTCTGCCGGAAAGAGAGATCCAAGGTAGGCTTTAAATCTAGGATCGAGCACGGTGGCCAAAATGTAGTGCTCTGATTTCAACAGATTGACCACCCGTGAATCCTTGTTAAGCGAATTAAGGGCTCCATCCACAAGTCCCACATGCCTAGCGGAATCGCTCCGTGTTAGCTCCTCCTTCAATGTCTCCAGCTTCTTCTGCAAAAGCCTGAGGAGGGGAATGACCTGACTCAGGCTGGCAGTGTCTGAACTGACTTCACGTGTGGCAAGTTCAAAGGGCATCAGAACCTTGCACAACGTTGAAATCATTCTCCACTGCGCTTGAGACAGGTGCATTCCACCTCCTATATCGTGCTCAATTGTATAG
This sequence comes from Pseudophryne corroboree, assembly GCF_028390025.1. Classification (NCBI taxonomy): domain Eukaryota; kingdom Metazoa; phylum Chordata; class Amphibia; order Anura; family Myobatrachidae; genus Pseudophryne; species Pseudophryne corroboree. Next base: position 569,959,394 of record NC_086446.1, on the reverse strand, counting down.
GCTTGAATGGCCTTTTGCTGCTCCTCCAACCTCTGAAGCATATAGAGGGTTGAATTCCACCTCGTTACCACTTCTTGCTTCAGATGATGGCAGGGCAGGTTCAGTAGTTTTTGGTGGTGCTCCAGTCTTCTGTACGTGGTGCCTGTACGCCGAAAGTGTCCCGCAATTCTTCTGGCCACCGACAGCATCTCTTGCACGCCCCTGTCGTTTTTTAAAAAATTCTGCACCACCAAATTCAAGGTATGTGCAAAACATGGGACGTGCTGGAATTTGCCCATATTTAATGCACACACAATATTGCTGGCGTTGTCCGATGCCACAAATCCACAGGAGAGTCCAATTGGGGTAAGCCATTCCGCGATGATCTTCCTCAGTTGCCGTAAGAGGTTTTCAGCTGTGTGCGTATTCTGGAAAGTGGTGATACAAAGCGTAGCCTGCCTAGGAAAGAGTTGGCTTTTGCGAGATGCTGCTACTGGTGCCGCTGCTGCTGTTCTTGCGGCGGGAGTCCATACATCTACCCAGTGGGCTGTCACAGTCATATAGTCCTGACCCTGCCCTGCTCCACTTGTCCACATGTCCGTGGTGAAGTGGACATTGGGTACAACTGCATTTTTTAGGACACTGGTGAGTCTTTTTCTGACGTCCGTGTACATTCTCGGTATCGCCTGCCTAGAGAAGTGGAACCTAGATGGTATTTGGTAACGGGGGCACACTGCCTCAATAAATTGTCTAGTTCCCTGTGAACTAACGGCGGATACCGGACGCACGTCTAACACCAACATAGTTGTCAAGGCCTCAGTTATCCGCTTTGCAGCAGGATGACTGCTGTGATATTTCATCTTCCTCGCAAAGGACTGTTGGACAGTCAATTGTTTACTGGAAGTAGTACAAGTGGGCTTACGACTTCCCCTCTGGGATGACCATCGACTCCCAGCAGCAACAACAGCAGCGCCAGCAGCAGTAGGCGTTACACGCAAGGATGCATCGGAGGAATCCCAGGCAGGAGAGGAATCGGAGGAATTGCCAGTGACATGGCCTGCAGGACTATTGGCATTCCTGGGGAAGGAGGAAATTGACACTGAGGGAGTTGGTGGGGTGGTTTGCGTGAGCTTGGTTACAAGAGGAAGGGATTTACTGGTCAGTGGACTGCTTCCGCTGTCACCCAAAGTTTTTGAACTTGTCACTGACTTATTATGAATGCGCTGCAGGTGACGTATAAGGGAGGATGTTCCGAGGTGGTTAACGTCCTTACCCCTACTTATTACAGCTTGACAAAGGCAACACACGGCTTGACACCTGTTGTCCGCATTTCTGTTGAAATACCTCCACACCGAAGAGCTGATTTTTTTGGTATTTTCACCAGGCATGTCAACGGCCATATTCCTCCCACGGACAACAGGTGTCTCCCCGGGTGCCTGACTTAAACAAACCACCTCACCATCAGAATCCTCCTGGTCAATTTCCTCCCCAGCGCCAGCAACACCCATATCCTCCTCATCCTGGTGTACTTCAACACTGACATCTTTAATCTGACTATCAGGAACTGGACTGCGGGTGCTCCTTCCAGCACTTGCAGGGGGCGTGCAAATGGTGGAAGGCGCATGCTCTTCACGTCCAGTGTTGGGAAGGTCAGGCATCGCAACCGACACAATTGGACTCTCCTTGTGGATTTGGGATTTCGAAGAACGCACAGTTCTTTGCGGTGCTACTGCTTTTGCCAGCTTGAGTCTTTTCATTTTTCTAGCGGGAGGCTGAGTGCTTCCATCCTCATGTGAAGCTGAACCACTAGCCATGAACATAGGCCAGGGCCTCAGCCGTTCCTTGCCACTCCGTGTGGTAAATGGCATATTGGCAAGTTTACGCTTCTCCTCCGACAATTTTATTTTAGGTTTTGGAGTCCTTTTTTTACTGATATTTGGTGTTTTGGATTTGACATGCTCTGTACTATGACATTGGGCATCGGCCTTGGCAGACGACGTTGCTGGCATTTCATCGTCTTGGCCATGACTAGTGGCAGCAGCTTCAGCACGAGGTGGAAGTGGATCTTGATCTTTCCCTAATTTTGGAACCTCAACATTTTTGTTCTCCATATTTTAATAGGCACAACTAAAAGGCACCTCAGGTAAACAATGGAGATGGATGGATACTAGTATACTTATGGATGGACTGCCGAGTGCCGACCCAGAGGTAGCTACAGCCGTGGACTACCGTACTGTGTCTGCTGCTAATATAGACTGGATGATAATGAGATGTAGTATATATAAAGAAGAAAGAAAAAAAATAACCACGGGTAGGTGGTATACAATTATGGATGGACTGCCAAGTGCCGACACAGAGGTAGCTACAGCCGTGGACTACCGTACTGTGTCTGCTGCTAATATAGACTGGATGATAATGAGATGTAGTATATATAAAGAAGAAAGAAAAAAAATAACCACGGGTAGGTACTAGGTGGTATACAATTATGGATGGACTGCCGAGTGCCGACACAGAGGTAGCTACAGCCGTGGACTACCGTACTGTGTCTGCTGCTAATATAGACTGGATGATAATGAGATGTAGTATATATAAAGAAGAAAGAAAAAAAATAACCACGGGTAGGTACTAGGTGGTATACAATTATGGATGGACTGCCGAGTGCCGACACAGAGGTAGCTACAGCCGTGGACTAACGTACTGTGTCTGCTGCTAATATAGACTGGATGATAATGAGATGTAGTATATATAAAGAAGAAAGAAAAAAAAACCACGGGTAGGTACTAGGTGGTATACAATTATGGATGGACTGCCGAGTGCCGACACAGAGGTAGCTACAGCCGTGGATTACCGTACTGTGTCTGCTGCTAATATAGACTGGATGATAATGAGATGTAGTATATATAAAGAAGAAAGAAAAAAAATAACCACGGGTAGGTACTAGGTGGTATACAATTATGGATGGACTGCCGAGTGCCGACACAGAGGTAGCTACAGCCGTGGACTAACGTACTGTGTCTGCTGCTAATATAGACTGGATGATAATGAGATGTAGTATATATAAAGAAGAAAGAAAAAAAAAAACCACGGGTAGGTACTAGGTGGTATACAATTATGGATGGACTGCCGAGTGCCGACACAGAGGTAGCTACAGCCGTGGACTACCGTACTGTGTCTGCTGCTAATGTAGACTGGATGATAATGAGATGTAGTATATATAAAGAAGAAAGAAAAAAAATAACCACGGGTAGGTACTAGGTGGTATACAATTATGGATGGACTGCCGAGTGCCGACACAGAGGTAGCTACAGCCGTGGACTAACGTACTGTGTCTGCTGATAATATAGAGTCTAGACTGGATGATAAATTATTGATGAGATGAAATCAATATAATATCACTGTACTGCAGCCGGACAGGTACTATATATATTTATTATGTAATGACTGATGACGGACCTGCTGGACACTGTCAGGTCAGCAGCACAGCACCGCAGACTGCCAGTCTGCTACAGTAAGCTACTATAGTAGTATGTAATAGTATAAAGAATGAAAAAAAAAAAACCACGGGTAGGTGGTATACAATATTATATATATATATATTATATACAATTTTATATATATATATATATATATATATATATATTAAACTGGTGGTGATTGATTATTAAACTGGTGGTCAGGTCACGTTGCAACTTGCAACTAGTACTCCGAGGCCTAAGCAGACAATCACAAAATAAAAAATATATTATTATACTGGTGGTCAGTGTGGTCACACAATGGCAGTGTGGCACTGACTCTGGCAGCAAAAATGTGCTGTGCACTGTACGTTATATGTACTCCTGAGTCCTGCTCTCAGACTCTAACTGCTCCCCACTGTCAGTGTCTCCCCCACAAGTCAGATAATTAATACAATACACTGCAGTCACACTATCTAATCTTCTTATCTATATCACTTCAGCAAGTAGTATATATAGTAGTATAGTAGTACTCCTCCTAAGTAATAATGCTCCCCAAAATTACTACTAGTACTGTGTCTCTCTCGTCTCTCTCTACTGTGTCTCTCTCTCTACTGTGTCTCTCTCTCTCTTCTCTAAACGGAGAGGACGCCAGCCACGTCCTCTCCCTATCAATCTCAATGCACGAGTGAAAATGGCGGCGACGCGCGGCTCCTTATATAGAATCCAAGTCTCGCGATAGAATACGAGCCTCGCGAGAATCCGACAGCGGGATGATGACGTTCGGGGCGCGCTCGGGTTAACCGAGCAAGGCGGGAAGATCCGAGTCGCTCGGACCCGTGAAAAAAAATATGAAGTTCGGGCGGGTTCGGATTCCGAGGAACCGAACCCGCTCATCTCTATTATAATAATAATAATACTTATAGTAATAATCTGTATTTTAAAATGTAAAACTGTATCTTTTTTGTTGTGTATTGTAAAACATACAAAGCTAAACACTTTTTATAGTTTCACAGATGTGTTTATTGGGTGGCCTGGTCGTTCCCATGATGCCAGAGTTCTGGCAAATTCAGATCTGTACCTAATTGCAGAGGAGAAGCTGAATGGCTGGTTGTTTCCTAGAGAGGTGTGTGTATATATATATATATATATATATATATATATATATATATATTAGTGATGAGCGGGTTCGGTTTCTCGGAAACCGAACCCCCCCGAACTTCACCCTTTTTACACGGGTCCGAGCCATACTCGGATTCTCCCGTATGGCTCGGTTAACCCGAGCGCGCCCGAACGTCATCATCCCGCTGTCGGATTCTCGCGAGATTCGGATTCTATATAAGCAGCCGCGCGTCGCCGCCATTTTCACTCGTGCATTGGAAATGTTAGGGAGAGGACGTGGCTGGCGTCCTCTCCGTTTATGTTGATGCATTGCAAATATTTTGTGCTTGCTTATTAATTAATTGTGGGGACTGGGGAGCAGCTGTATATAGGAGGAGTACAGTGCAGAGTTTTGCTGACAGTGACCACCAGTAATACGTTGTCTGCCTGAAAAACACTCCATATCTGTGCTCAGTGTGCTGCATATATCTGTGCTCACACTGCTTAATTGTGGGGACTGGGGAGCAGCTGTATTATAAAGCAGGAGTACAGTGCAAAGTTTTGCTGACAGTGACCACCAGTATACGTTGTCTGCCTGAAAAACACTACATATCTGTGCTCAGTGTGCTGCTTTATTGTGGGGACTGGGGACCACCAGTATAATATTATATAGGAGGAGTACAGGTGCAGAGTTTTGCTGACCAGTGACCACTAGTATATAATATATAGCATTACGGTACAGTAGGCCACTGCTGTACCTACCTCTGTGTCGTCATTAAGTTGTCATGGCTGAGGTTTTTGTGAACCCGGTGTAGTGAAGTCTGTGCGGGCGACTGGAGGATTATGTGAATACTACCACTGACCTGGTTTGGAAATGCCGTGGACTCTGGGTTTCCTCCGGAGACTGGGAAGAGGAACCGCAGCAGAGATGGCCGAATCTAGGTTCTCCTCATGCAGGATTAGGTCGGCAGACAGGAGGCATGCTGAAGGTCTCCTGAAAGACAGAACTGGAAAGGCACTGATGAATCAGTGAAGAATACCAGGTATAATTGTGCTAAAGGGCACGGGGTGCTTGGAGACACTGAGGTGCTTGCGGACACTGAGGTGCTTGGAGACACTGAGGTGCTTGGAGACACTGAGGTGCTTGGAGACACTGAGGTGCTTGGAGGCACTGAGGTGCGTGGAGGCACTGAGGTGCGTGGAGGCACTGAGGTGCGTGGAGACACTGGGGTGCGTAGAGACACTGGGGTGCGTAGAGACACTGGGGTGCGTAGGGGTGCTGAGGCACGGAGGTGCTGGAAGCACGGAGATGCTGTGGCACGGAGGTACTGAGGCACGGAGATGCTGTGGCACGGAGGTGCTGGAAGCATGGAGGTACTGAGGCACTGAGGCACGGAGATGCTGAGGCACTGAGGTGCTGAGGCACGGAGATGCTGAGTCACAGAGATGCCGAGTCACGGAGGTGCTGAGGTGCTGGAAGCACGGAGGTACTGAGGCACGGAGGTACTGAGGCACGGAGGTACTGAGGCACGGGACGGAGGTGCTGAGGCACGGAGGTGCTGTGGCACGGAGGTGCTGTGGCACGGAGGTGCTGTGGCACGGAGGTGCTGGAAGCACGGAGGTACTGAGGCACTGAGGCACGGAGATACTGAGGCACGGAGGTACTGAGGTGCTGAGGCACGGAGATGCTGAGGTGCTGGAAGCACGGAGGTACTGAGGCCTGGAGATCCCAACTACAACAGTAGTAAAACTGAAACACGACAGCTGTGGTTTTCAGTGGAGAACACGGAATTCAGTACTGTGCCTTTAAGACGAAACATTGCAGCTGCACCTTTACATTGAGACTCAGGGAAATGGTGAAATCAAATGGCAACACACAAATAAACCAAACGGTAACAAGGGAACAGAGTTTCCACAGGAACTTAGGTACAAAGGTTACCTTTAGGGAGCTCAGCTTAAGACCCACACAAGGCTGTATGTGACACAAGGAACTGGCCCAGATTCCAACTCAGCCTCCTGATTTATACTTCCTGGTCCTTGATGATTGGTGGGCAGGATTAGGTGATGTCACTGTCATGTGACTACTCTAGCCAAGGCTGTGATGTAGAATGAGGCCTAGCAGGCCAAGAGAACACTGAAGCCTGGACTTCTGCAAAACACAGGATGCTTGCTTTTAGATTACAGAATTCAGCCTCACACAGGAGATCACCACAGGTGGAGCTGATTACCTATTACCTCTCAGGCAGAGAACTCAGGAAAACTGACAAGCTGTTTAACTCCGTGAGTGAAAAGACACAGGATCCAGGACAGATGGCAGGGGTAAGTCACCAAATATAAAACCTACAGTCAGGATTGTGACAGTATCCCCCTCTTCAAGGGTGGACTCCGGACACCCATCTTGAATCTTAGAGGAACTTGAGAAATTCATACAGAAGAATTTAGGACCTTCGTTGATGCAGATTCCAAAGGTTTAGGACTAAATTCTTTAACTACAGCGTTACTGAAAGTCTGTAAGTCATGGAACACAGGATCATTACTCTCAAAGAGCATGTTGGCCCACTTCAAAGCTCTTCCTCTGAATGCCAGGAACAGATATCGAGTAACGTTGGAAAGAGTTACTGCACCTGAAGGATCAGACTCCATCCGAGAGAGAAATTGTTCAACCAGAGCGGCATATTGCAATAAATCTCCATCAAAGTAAATAGGTGGAAAACCATCAGACGAAAGCTTAGAGGATGAAACTGAAGAAAGCTTTGGCTGGACGAGTAGGACTGGATTGGATCCGAGGATACTTGGATTGGCTGGAGCCAAAGGAGACGGACCAGGCTGGTCCTGGAGTATTGCTGGACCGGCTGGAACCGGGACGGACTGACCAGGCGGAGCCTGGAGTATTGCTGGACCGGCTGGAACCGGGACGGACTGACCAGGCGGAGCCTGGAGTATTGCTGGACCGGCTGGAACCGGGACGGACTGACCAGGCGGAGCCTGGAGTATTGCTGGACCGGCTGGAACCGGGACGGACTGACCAGGCTGGGCCTGGAGTATTGCTGGACCGGCTGGAACCGGGACGGACTGACCAGGCAGAACCTGGAGTATTACTGGACCGGCTGGAACCGGGACGGACTGACCAGGCAGGGCCTGGAATATTGCTGGACCGGCTGGAACCGGGACGGGCTGAGCCCTTTCTTCACAGGGCTGGGCTGAGGCAAGAGCCCCCACTTCACGGGGCTGGGCTGAGGCAAGAGCCCCCTCTTCACGGGGCTGGGCTGAGGCAAGAGCCCCCTCTTCACGGGGCTGGGCTGAGGCAAGAGCCCCCTCTTCACGGGGCTGGGCTGAGGCAAGAGCCCCCTCTTCACGGGGCTGGGCAGCACTCTGTAGAATCTCTGGCTGGGCAGCACTCTGTAGAATCTCTGGCTGGGCAGCACTCTGTAGAATCTCTGGCTGGGCAGCACTCTGTAGAATCTCTGGCTGGGCAGCACTCTGTAGAATCTCTGGCTGGGCAGCACTCTGTAGAATCTCTGGCTGGGCAGCACTCTGTAGAATCTCTGGCTGGGCAGCACTCTGTAGACTCTCTGGCTGGGCAGCACTCTGAAGACTCACTGGCTGGGCAGCACTCTGAAGACTCACTGGCTGGGCAGCACTCTGAAGACTCACTGGCTGGGCAGCACTCTGAAGACTCTCTGGGGCTGGACGCTCTGAAGACGCCCCTCCTGGGGCTGGACGCTCTGAAGACGCCCCTCCTGGGGCTGGATGCTCTGAAGACGCCCCTCCTGGGGCTGGACGCTCTGAAAACGCCCCTCCTGGGGCTGGACGCTCTGAAAACGCCCCTCCTGGGGCTGGACGCTCTGAAAACGCCCCTCCTGGGTCTGTGGACACGGACTCCTCTGTGACTGTAAATGGCTTGAACATTCTTCTCTGGACACCCAACTTGGGATAAGGTCTTTTAACCACCGGACCCCAGTCATAAATTTGAGTCTCTCTCAGAAGAGTAGCCTTCTTGATACCCCCGTCAGCAGCAGCAGAAGGATCGGATACTGTGGATGACTTGTAGACATGAGCACTATGATACTGAGATTTGTCACTATTACCTGGCTTGCGAAGAATGCAGTCTTTAACAAAATGACCAGAATTTCCACAGTAAAGACAGAGATGTAGCTCCTTACGCCGCTGACGTTCAGCTTCAGAGAGCTTGGGCCGTGGATAGCTCTGATGAAAAACTTTCCCTTGCGCAGAGGAAGAGACTCTATTAACTGGATGAGACAAAACAGGATCAACAACGTTGGTAGTATTCCTGAGGAGATCAGGCATCACAGAGAGAATACTAGGCAAAAGTTCTTGTAACTGTAGTAACATCTGGTAGAAAATCTGCAGTTGGTCAGGAGTCTTAGAGCAGAAGGTCATAGAATCTCTGGAGGACGAATTCCGCTGCAGACACTGTGCCAATCGATGCTGAGTCGACTCCAGACCTTCCAAGCGTCCTGCAATATTGCTTAGGAGGTCATGCGTCAGACTAACACTTTCGGCCGGGTCCATGTGGCCAGTTCCTACTGTCATGGCTGAGGTTTTTGTGAACCCGGTGTAGTGAAGTCTGTGCGGGCGACTGGAGGATTATGTGAATACTACCACTGACCTGGTTTGGAAATGCCGTGGACTCTGGGTTTCCTCCGGAGACTGGGAAGAGGAACCGCAGCAGAGATGGCCGAATCTAGGTTCTCCTCATGCAGGATTAGGTCGGCAGACAGGAGGCATGCTGAAGGTCTCCTGAAAGACAGAACTGGAAAGGCACTGATGAATCAGTGAAGAATACCAGGTATAATTGTGCTAAAGGGCACGGGGTGCTTGGAGACACTGAGGTGCTTGCGGACACTGAGGTGCTTGGAGACACTGAGGTGCTTGGAGACACTGAGGTGCTTGGAGACACTGAGGTGCTTGGAGACACTGAGGTGCGTGGAGGCACTGAGGTGCGTGGAGGCACTGAGGTGCGTGGAGGCACTGAGGTGCGTAGAGACACTGGGGTGCGTAGAGACACTGGGGTGCGTAGGGGTGCTGAGGCACGGAGGTGCTGGAAGCACGGAGATGCTGTGGCACGGAGGTACTGAGGCACGGAGATGCTGTGGCACGGAGGTGCTGGAAGCACGGAGGTGCTGGAAGCACGGAGGTACTGAGGCACTGAGGCACGGAGATGCTGAGGCACTGAGGTGCTGAGGCACGGAGATGCTGAGTCACGGAGATGCCGAGTCACGGAGGTGCTGAGGTGCTGGAAGCACGGAGGTACTGAGGCACGGAGGTACTGAGGCACGGAGGTACTGAGGCACGGAGGTGCTGAGGCATGGAGGTGCTGTGGCACGGAGGTGCTGTGGCACGGAGGTGCTGGAAGCACGGAGGTGCTGGAAGCACGGAGGTACTGAGGCACTGAGGCACGGAGATACTGAGGCACGGAGGTACTGAGGTGCTGAGGCACGGAGATGCTGAGGTGCTGGAAGCACGGAGGTACTGAGGCCTGGAGATCCCAACTACAACAGTAGTAAAACTGAAACACGACAGCTGTGGTTTTCAGTGGAGAACACGGAATTCAGTACTGTGCCTTTAAGACGAAACATTGCAGCTGTACCTTTACATTGAGACTCAGGGAAATGGTGAAATCAAATGGCAACACACAAATAAACCAAACGGTAACAAGGGAACAGAGTTTCCACAGGAACTTAGGTACAAAGGTTACCTTTAGGGAGCTCAGCTTAAGACCCACACAAGGCTGTATGTGACACAAGGAACTGGCCCAGATTCCAACTCAGCCTCCTGATTTATACTTCCTGGTCCTTGATGATTGGTGGGCAGGATTAGGTGATGTCACTGTCATGTGACTACTCTAGCCAAGGCTGTGATGTAGAATGAGGCCTAGCAGGCCAAGAGAACACTGAAGCCTGGACTTCTGCAAAACACAGGATGCTTGCTTTTAGATTACAGAATTCAGCCTCACACAGGAGATCACCACAGGTGGAGCTGATTACCTATTACCTCTCAGGCAGAGAACTCAGGAAAACTGACAAGCTGTTTAACTCCGTGAGTGAAAAGACACAGGATCCAGGACAGATGGCAGGGGTAAGTCACCAAATATAAAACCTACAGTCAGGATTGTGACATAAGTATACTATCCATCTAGATTCTATACCTGTGGTGCATTTCAGTTGTGCAGTTTGCTGACACAGTGACCACCAGTATATATAGCAGTACGGTACGGAAGGCCACTGCTGTACCTACCTCTGTGTCATCATTAAGTATACTATCCATCTACATTCTATACCTGTGGTGCATTTTAGTTTTGCAGTTTGCTGACACAGTGACCACCAGTATACTATATATAGCAGTACGGTACGGAAGGCCACTGCTGTACCTACCTCTGTGTCGTCATTAAGTATACTATCCATCTACATTCTATACCTGTGGTGCATTTTAGTTTTGCAGTTTGCTGACACAGTGACCACCAGTATACTATATATAGCAGTACGGTACGGAAAGGCCACTGCTGTAGCTACCTCTGTGTCGTCATTAAATATACTATCCATCTACATTCTATACCTGTGGTGCATTTTAGTTTTGCAGTTTGCTGACACAGTGACCACCAGTATATATAGCAGTACGGTACGGAAGGCCACTGCTGTACCTACCTCTGTGTCGTCATTAAGTATACTATCCATCTACATTCTATAACTGTGGTGCATTTTAGTTTTGCAGTTTGCTGACACAGTGACCACCAGTATTCTATATATAGCAGTACGGTACGGAAGGCCACTGCTGTACCTACCTCTGTGTCGTCATTAAGTATACTATCCATCTACATTCTATACCTGTGGTGCATTTTAGTTTTGCAGTTTGCTGACACAGTGACCACCAGTATATATAGCAGTACGGTATGGAAGGCCACTGCTGTACCTACCTCTGTGTCGTCATTAAGTATACTATCCATCTACATTCTATACCTGTGGTGCATTTTAGTTTTGCAGTTTGCTGACACAGTGACCACCAGTATACTATATTTCTCTAACGTCCTAAGTGGATGCTGGGGACTCCGTAAGGACCATGGGGAATAGCGGCTCCGCAGGAGACTGGGCACATCTAAAGAAAGCTTTAGGACTATCTGGTGTGCACTGGCTCCTCACCCTATGACCCTCCTCCAAGCCTCAGTTAGATCTCTGTGCCCGAACGAGAAGGGTGCACACTAGGGGCTCTCCTGAGCTTCTTAGTGAAAGTTTTAGTTTAGGTTTTTTATTTTCAGTGAGACCTGCTGGCAACAGGCTCACTGCATCGAGGGACTAAGGGGAGAAGAAGCGAACTCACCTGCGTGCAGAGTGGATTGGGCTTCTTAGGCTACTGGACATTAGCTCCAGAGGGACGATCACAGGCCCAGCCATGGATGGGTCCCAGAGCCGCGCCGCCGGCCCCCTTACAGAGCCAGAAGACAGAAGAGGTCCGGAAAATCGGCGGCAGAAGACATCCTGTCTTCACCAAGGTAGCGCACAGCACTGCAGCTGTGCGCCATTGCTCCTCAGCACACTTCACACTTCGGTCACTGAGGGTGCAGGGCGCTAGGGGGGGGCGCCCTGAGCAGCAATAAAAACACCTTGGCTGGCGAAAATACATCACATATAGCCCCCAGGGCTATATGGATGAATTTTAACCCCTGCCAGAATCCATAAAAAAGCAGGAGAAAAGTCCGCGAAAAAGGGGCGGAGCCTATCTCCTCAGCACACTGGCGCCATTTTCCCTCACAGCTCAGTTGGAGGGAAGCTCCCCTGGCTCTCCCCTGCAGTCACTACACTACAGAAAGGGTTAAAAAAGAGAGGGGGGCACTAATTAGGCGCAGTATTAACAATACAGCAGCTATAAGGGGAAAAACACTTATATAAGGTTATCCCTGTATATATATAGCGCTTTGGTGTGTGCTGGCAAACTCTCCCTCTGTCTCCCCAAAGGGCTAGTGGGCTTACCTTCATGTCAAAATTTACCCTTCTCACCAAGGGTACCTCAGGTTTATGGTACAGAACTGTCACTATCAGTTCAGACGCTGCCGTATGGACGGCACCCCGGGTCTTTACCAAGGTAATGGACGAAATGATGATATTCCTTCGAAGGAAGGGAATTTTAGTTATCCCTTACTTGGACGATTCCCTGATAAGGGTAAGATCCAGGGAACAGTTGGAGGTCGGTGTAGCACTATCTCAGGTAGTGTTGCGGCAGCACGATTGGATTCTCAATATTCCAAAATCGCAGCTGGTTCCGACGACTTGTCTTCTGTTCCTAGGGATGATCCTGGACACAGTCCAGAAAAAGGTGTTTCTCCCGGAGGGGAAAGACAGGGAGTTATCCGAGCTAGTCAGGAACCTCCTAAAACCGATCCAAGTCTCAGTGCATCAATGCACAAGGGTTCTGGGTAAAATGGTGGCTTCCTACGAAGCAATCCCATTCGGCAGATTCCACGCAAGAACTTTCCAGTGGGACCTGCTGGACAAATGGTCCGGGTCGCATCTTCAGATGCATCAGCGGATAACCCTGTCACCAAGGACAAGGGTGTCCCTCCTGTGGTGGTTGCAGAGTGCTCATCTTCTAGAGGGCCGCAGATTCGGCATTCAGGACTGGGTCCTGGTGACCACGGATGCCAGCCTGCGAGGCTGGGGAGCAGTCACACAGGGAAGGAATATCCAGGGCTTATGGTCAAGCCGGGAGACATCACTTCACATAAATATCCTGAAGCTAAGGGCCATTTACAATGCTCTAAGCTTAGCAAGACCTCTGCTTCAAGGTCAGCCGGTGTTGATCCAGTCGGACAACATCACGGCAGTCACCCACGTAAACAGACAGGGTGGCACAAGAAGCAGGAGGGCAATGGCAGAAGCTGCAAGGATTCTTCGCTGGGCGGAAAATCATGTGATAGCACTGTCAGCAGTATTCATTCCGGGAGTGGACAACTGGGAAGCAGACTTCCTCAGCACGACCTCCACCCGGGAGAGTTGGGACTTCACCCAGAAGTCTTCCACATGATTATAAACCGTTGGGAAAAACTCGACAGGTATTGCGCCAGGTCAAGGGACCCTCAGGCAATAGCTGTAGACGCTCTGGTAACACCGTGGGTGTACCAGTCAGTGTATGTGTTCCCTCCTCTGCCTCTCATACCCAAGGTACTGAGATTGATAAGATGGAGAGGAGTAAGCACTATATTCGTGGCTCCGGATTGGCCAAGAAGGACTTGGTAACCGGAACTTCAAGAGATGCTCACGGAGGATCCTTGGCCTCTACCTCTAAGAAGGGACCTGCTCCAACAAGGACCCTGTCTGTTCCAAGACTTACCGCGGCTGCGTTTGACGGCATGGCGGTTGAACGCCGGATCCTGAAGGAAAAAAGGCATTCCGGAAGAAGTCATCCCTATCCTGATCAAAGCCAGGAAGGATGTAACCGCAAAACATTATCACCGCATTTGGCGAAAATATGTTGCGTGGTGCGAGGCCAGTAAGGCCCGACGGAGGAAATTCAACTGGGTCGATTCCTACATTTCCTGCAAACAGGAGTGTCTATGGGCCTGAAATTGGGGTCCATTAAGGTTCAAATTTCGGCCCTGTCAATTTTCTTCCAAAAAGAACTAGCTTCAGTCCCTGAAGTTCAGACGTTTGTAAAAGGGGTACTGCATATACAGCCTCCTTTTGTGCCTCCAGTGGCACTTTGGGATCTCAATGTAGTTTTTTGGGTTCCAAAAGTCACATTGGTTTGAACCACTTAAATCTGTGGAGTTAAAATATCTCACATGGAAAGTGGTCATGCTGTTGGCCCTGGCCTGGGCCAGGCGCGTGTCAGAATTGGCGGCTTTATCCTGTAAAAGCCCTTATCTGATTTTCCATTCGGACAGGGCGGAATTGAGGACTCGTCCTCAGTTTCTCCCTAAGGTGGTTTCAGCGTTTCACCTGAACCAACCTATTGTGGTGCCTGCGGCTACTAGGGACTTGGAGGACTCCAAGTTGCTAGACGTTGTCAGGGCCCTGAAAATATATGTTTCCAGGACGGCTGGAGTCAGAAAATCTGACTCGCTGTTTATCCTGTATGCACCCAACAAGCTGGGTGCTCCTGCTTCTAAGCAGACTATTGCTCGTTGGATTTGTAGTACAATTCAGCTTGCACATTCTGTGGCAGGCCTGCCACAGCCAAAAATCTGTAAATGCCCACTCCACAAGGAAGGTGGGCTCATCTTGGGCGGCTGCCCGAGGGGTCTCGGCTTTACAACTTTGCCGAGCAGCTACTTGGTCAGGAGCAAATACGTTTGTAAAATTCTACAAAATTGATACCCTGGCTGAGGAGGACCTGGAGTTCTCTCAATTGGTGCTGCAGAGTCATCCGCACTCTCCCGCCCGTTTGGGAGCTTTGGTATAATCCCCATGGTCCTTACGGAGTCCCCAGCATCCACTTAGGACGTTAGAGAAAATAAGAATTTACTTACCGATAATTCTATTTCTCATAGTCCGTAGTGGATGCTGGGCGCCCATCCCAAGTGCGGATTGTCTGCAATACTGGTACATAGTTATTGTTACCAAAAAATCGGGTTATTGCTGTAGTGAGCCATCTTTTCTAGAGGCTCCTCTGTTATCATGCTGTTAACTGGGTTCAGATCACAAGTTGTACAGTGTGATTGGTGTGGCTGGTATGAGTCTTACCCGGGATTCAAAATCGTTCCTTATTGTGTACGCTCGTCCGGGCACAGTATCCTAACTGAGGCTTGGAGGAGGGTCATAGGGGGAGGAGCCATGCACACCAGATAGTCCTAAAGCTTTCTTTAGATGTGCCCAGTCTCCTGCGGAGCCGCTATTCCCCATGGTCCTTACGGAGTCCCCAGCATCCACTACGGACTATGAGAAATAGAATTATCGGTAAGTAAATTCTTATTATAGCAGTACGGTACGGAAGGCCACTGCTGTACCTACCTCTGTGTCGTCATTAAGTATACTATCCATCTACATTCTATACCTGTGGTGCATTTTAGTTTTGCAGTTTGCTGACACAGTGACCACCAGTATACTATATATAGCAGTACGGTACGGAAGGCCACTGCTGTACCTACCTCTGTGTCGTCATTAAGTATACTATCCATCTACATTCTATACCTGTGGTGCATTTTAGTTTTGCAGTTTGCTGTCACAGTGACCACCAGTATACTATATATAGCAGTACGGTACGGAAGGCCACTGCTGTACCTACCTCTGTGTCGTCATTAAGTATACTATCCATCTACATTCTATACCTGTGGTGCATTTTAGTTTTGCAGTTTGCTGACACAGTGACCACCAGTATACTATATATAGCAGTACGGTATGGAAGGCCACTGCTGTACCTACCTCTGTGTCATCATTAAGTATACTATCCATCTGCATTCTATACCTGTGGTACATTTTAGTTTTGCAGTTTGCTGACACAGTGACCACCAGTATACTATATATAGCAGTACGGTACGGAATGCCACTGCTCTACCTACCTCTGTGTCGTCATTAAGTATACTATCCATCTACATTCTATACCTGTGGTGCATTTTAGTTTTGCAGTTTGCTGACACAGTGACCAACAGTATACTATATATAGCAGTACGGTACGGAAGGCCACTGCTGTAAATACCTCTGTGTCATCATTAAGTATACTATCCATCTACATTCTATACCTGTGGTGCATTTTAGTTTTGCAGTTTGCTGACACAGTGACCACCAGTATATATAGCAGTACGGTACGGAAGGCCACTGCTGTACCTACCTCTGTGTCGTCATTAAGTATACTATCCATCTACATTCTATACCTGTGGTGCATTTTAGTTTTGCAGTTTGCTGACACAGTGACCACCAGTATACTATATATAGCAGTACGGTACGGAAGGCCACTGCTGTACCTACCTCTGTGTCGTCATTAAGTATACTATCCATCTACATTCTATACCTGTGGTGCATTTTAGTTTTGCAGTTTGCTGACACAGTGACCACCAGTATACTATATATAGCAGTACGGTACGGAAGGCCACTGCTGTACCTACCTCTGTGTCGTCATTAAGTATACTATCCATCTACATTCTATACCTGTGGTGCATTTTAGTTTTGCAGTTTGCTGTCACAGTGACCACCAGTATACTATATATAGCAGTACGGTATGGAAGGCCACTGCTGTACCTACCTCTGTGTCGTCATTAAGTATACTATCCATCTACATTCTATACCTGTGGTGCATTTTAGTTTTGCAGTTTGCTGACACAGTGACCACCAGTATACTATATATAGCAGTACGGCATGGAAGGCCACTGCTGTACCTACCTCTGTGTCATCATTAAGTATACTATCCATCTGCATTCTATACCTGTGGTACATTTTAGTTTTGCAGTTTGCTGACACAGTGACCACCAGTATACTATATAAAGCAGTACGGTACGGAAGGCCACTGCTCTACCTACCTCTGTGTCGTCATTAAGTATACTATCCATCTACATTCTATACCTGTGGTGCATTTTAGTTTTGCAGTTTGCTGACACAGTGACCAACAGTATACTATATATAGCAGTACGGTACGGAAGGCCACTGCTGTACCTACCTCTGTGTCATCATTAAGTATACTATCCATCTACATTCTATACCTGTGGTGCATTTTAGTTTTGCAGTTTGCTGACACAGTGACCACCAGTATACTATATATAGCAGTACGGTACGGAAGGCCACTGCTCTACCCAGGGCCGTCTTTTCGTATGGGCTCAATGGGCTCTTGCCCAAGGGCCTTAGGAGTATAAGGGCCCTAGGCTGATAGCTGATGGTCCCCTCTTTCCAGGGGTACCAGATTTTTGAAAATCGGCCCTGGGGAACTGGAGATATCTGACTTGAAAGCAGAGGTCCCCATCCAAGCCTGTTAATTGCTCTTCCCAGTCTGATATCTCAGGTTCTGTCTGACTTAAGAGTTTTTCTGAGAGTATAATCCAAAAGCTGTGACTCTCCCCTTTCAGTGGACACTGGCAGCTTGTCTCTACTATGCACAGAACCAGAGATATCAGCCTTCAAGCAACTGGTCCCTGCTCCAGCTCCACACGCCTAATATGCACTTTTAGATTTTTGTTGGTGAATTGCTCTGGCTCCTGAACTCTGATCCTCAAGTCCCCAGTATCTCCTGAAAGATGGAACTCACTAGTTTTTTATCCCATTCAAATCTAAGAAATACATTTTCAGTAACTTGAGATATCTGTAGTAAAGCAAGCTGCCCTCCTACCGGAAAACAATAAATATTAAGCCCACTCCACTATCCACCCCTCCGCTACAAATTAAACACCCTCTAACACCCTGGAAGTCATTTACCAGGGCTTCTTCATTGAGCCCAATGCCCGCTTCTACAGTTTAGCCCCATCTGTGCAGTAAAGGAGTAATTAGCAGAAATTACTGCTCCAGGTCCTACATGCTGAGCGGAAGATAGAACACCCCCTACCGCCCGTGGGACATCAAAGCTGCCGCTGATAGCACCCCCCCACCCCTACCGCTGGAGGATAGGTAGGGGGCCCAGTGCATTGCTGTGCCCAGGGGTCTACACTGCTGTTATGACGGCCCTGGCTCTACCTACCTCTGTGTCATCAAGTATACTATCCATCTAGATTCTATACCTGTGGTGCATTTTAGTTTTGCAGTTTGCTGACAGTGACCACCAGTATATATAGCAGTACGGTACGGAAGGCTACTGCTCTGTGTCGTCAAGTATACTATCCATCCATACCTGTGGTGCATTTCAGTTGTGCGCAGTATATATAGTAGTAGGCCATTGCTATTGATACTGGCATATAATTCCACACATTAAAAAATGGAGAACAAAAATGTGGAGGTTAAAATAGGGAAAGATCAAGATCCACTTCCACCTCGTGCTGAAGCTGCTGCCACTAGTCATGGCCGAGACGATGAAATGCCATCAACGTCGTCTGCCAAGGCCGATGCCCAATGTCATAGTAGAGAGCATGTAAAATCCAAAAAACAAAAGTTCAATAAAATGACCCAAAAATCAAAATTGAAAGCATCTGATGAGAAGCGTAAACTTGCCAATATGCCATTTACGACACGGAGTGGCAAGGAACGGCTGAGGCCCTGGCCTATGTTCATGGCTAGTGGTTCAGATTCACATGAGGATGGAAGCACTCATCCTCTCGCTAGAAAAATGAAAAGACTTAAGCTGGCAAAAGCACAGCAAAGAACTGTGCGTTCTTCTAAATCAAAAATCCCCAAGGAGAGTCCAATTGTGTCGGTTGCGATGCCTGACCTTCCCAACACTGGACGGGAAGAGCTTGCGCCTTCCACCATTTGCACGCCCCCTGCAAGTGCTGGAAGGAGCACCCGCAGACCAGTTCCTGATAGTGAAATTGAAGATGTCACTGTTGAAGTACACCAGGATGAGGATATGGGTGTTGCTGGCGCTGGGGAGGAAATTGACAAGGAGGATTCTGATGGTGAGGTGGTTTGTTTAAGTCAGGCACCCGGGCAGACACCTGTTGTCCGTGGGACGAATATGGCCATTGACATGCCTGGTCAAAATACAAAAAAAATCAGCTCTTCGGTGTGGAATTATTTCAACACAAATGCGGACAACAGGTGTCAAGCCGTGTGTTGCCTTTATCAAGCTGTAATAAGTAGGGGTAAGGACGTTAACCACCTCGGAACATCCTCCCTTATACGTCACCTGCAGCGCATTCATCATAAGTCAGTGACAAGTTCAAAAACTTTGGGTGACAGCGGAAGAAGTCCACTGACCACTAAATCCCTTCCTCTTGTAACCAAGCTCCTGCAAACCACACCACCAACTCCCTCAGTGTCAATTTCCTCCTTACCCAGGAAAGCCAATAGTCCTGCAGGCCATATCACTGGCAAGCCTGACGAGTCCAATCCTGCCTGGGATTCCTCCGATGCATCCTTCAGTGTAACGCCTACTGCTGCTGGCGCTGCTGTTGTAGCTGCTGGGAGTCGATCGTCATCCCAGAGGGGAAGTCGGAAGACCACTTGTACTACTTCCAGTAAGCAATTGACTGTCCAACAGTCCTTTGCGAGGAAGATGAAATATCACAGCAGTCATCCTGCTGCAAAGCAGATAACTCAGGCCTTGGCAGCCTGGGCGGTGAGAAACGTGGTTCCGGTATCCACCGTTAATTCAGAGGCAACTAGAGACTTTATTGAGGTACTGTGTCCCCGGTACCAAATACCATCTAGGTTCCATTTCTCTAGGCAGGCGATACCGAAAATGTACACAGACCTCAAAAAAAGAGTCACCAGTGTCCTAAAAAATGCAGTTGTACCCAATGTCCGCTTAACCACGGACATGTGGACAAGTGGAGCAGGGCAGACTCAGGACTATATGACTGTGACAGCCCACTGGGTAGATGTATTGCCTCCCGCAGCAAGAACAGCAGCGGCAGCACCAGTAGCAGCATCTCGCAAACGCCAACTCGTTCCTAGGCAGGCTACGCTTTGTATCACCGCTTTCCAGAAGAGGCACACAGCTGACAACCTCTTACGGAAACTGAGGAAGATCATCGCAGAATGGCTTACCCCAATTGGACTCTCCTGGGGATTTGTGACATCGGACAACGCCAGCAATATTGTGCGTGCATTACATCTGGGCAAATTCCAGCATGTCCCATGTTTTGCACATACATTGAATTTGGTGGTGCAGAATTATTTAAAAAACGACAGGGGCGTGCAAGAGATGCTGTCGGAGGCCCGAAGAATTGCGGGCCACTTTCGGCATTCAGCCACCGCGTACAGAAGACAGGAGCACCACCAAACAGTCCTGAACCTGCCCTGCCATCATCTGAAGCAAGAGGTGGTAACGAGGTGGAATTCAACCCTCTATATGCTTCAGAGGATGGAGGAGCAGCAAAAGGCCATTCAAGCCTATACATCTGCCCACAATATAGGCAAAGGAGGGGGAATGCACCTGACTCAAGCACAGTGGAGAATGATTTCAACGTTGTGCAAGGTTCTGCAACCCTTTGAACTTGCCACACGTGAAGTCAGTTCAGACACTGCCAGCCTGAGTCAGGTCATTCCCCTCATCAGGCTTTTGCAGAAGAAGCTGGAGACATTGAAGGAGGAGCTAAAACAGAGCGATTCCGCTAGGCATGTGGGACTTGTGGATGGAGCCCTTAATTCGCTTAACCAGGATTCACGGGTGGTCAATCTGTTGAAATCAGAGCACTACATTTTGGCCACCGTGCTCGATCCTAGATTTAATCTCTCTTTCGTCGTCTACTGTCACTGCATATGATTCTCTCACCATTGAAAGAATGGTGGAGGATTATATGAGTGACCGCATCCAAGTAGGCACGTCAGACAGTCCGTACGTATACTGGCAGGAAAAAGAGGCAATTTGGAGGCCCTTGCACAAACTGGCTTTATTCTACCTAAGTTGCCCTCTCTCCAGTGTGTACTCCGAAAGAGTGTTTAGTGCAGCCGGTCACCTTGTCAGCAATCGGCGTACGAGGTTACTTCCAGAAAATGTGGAGAAGATGATGTTCATCAAAATGAATTATAATCAATTCCTCCGTGGAGACATTCACCAGCAATTGCCTCCAGAAAGTACACAGGGATCTGAGATGGTGGATTCCAGTGAGGACGAATTAATAATCTGTGAGGAGGGGGATGTACACAGTGAAAGGGGTGAGGAATCGGAGGGTGATGATGAGGAGGACATCTTGCCTCTGTAGAGCCAGTTTGTGTAAGGAGAGATTGATTGCTTCTTTTTTGGTGGGGGCACAAACCAACCAGTCATTTCAGTCACAGTCGTGTGGCAGACCCTGTCGCTAAAATGATGGGTTCGTTAAAGTGTGCATGTCCTGTTTATACAACATAAGGGTGGGTGGCCCAAGGACAATTCCATCTTGCACCTCTTTTTTCTTTCATTTTTCTTTGCATCATGTGCTGTTTGGGGACAATTTTTTTGAAGTGCCATCCTGTCTGACACTGCAGTGCCACTCCTAGATGGGCCAGGTGTTTGTGTCGGCCACTTGTGTCGCTTAGCTTAGTCACACAGCGACCTTGGTGCGCCTCTTTTTTTCTTTGCATCATGTGCTGTTTGGGGACAATTTTTTTGAAGTGCCATCCTGTCTGACACTGCAGTGCCACTCCTAGATGGGCCAGGTGTTTGTGTCGGCCACTAGGGTCGCTTAGCTTAGTCACACAGCGACCTTGGTGCGCCTCTTTTTTTTCTTTGCATCATGTGCTGTTTGGGGATAATTTTTTTGAAGTGCCATCCTGTCTGACACTGCAGTGCCACTCCTAGATGGGCCAGGTGTTTGTGTCGGCCACTTGTGTCGCTTAGCTTAGTCACACAGCGACCTTGGTGCTCCTCTTTTTTTCTTTGCATCATGTGCTGTTTGGGGACAATTTTTTTGAAGTGCCATCCTGCCTGACACTGCAGTGCCACTCCCAGATGGGCCAGGTGTTTGTGTCGGCCACTTGTGTCGCTTAGCTTAGTCACACAGCCACCTTGGTGCGCCTCTTTTTTTCTTTGCATCATGTGCTGTTTGGGGACTATTTTTTTGAAGTGCCATCCTGCCTGACACTGCAGTGCCACTCCTAGATGGGCCAGGTGTTTGTGTCGGCCACTTGTGTCGCTTAGCTTAGCCATCCAGCGACCTCGGTGCAAATTTTAGGACTAAAAATAATATTGTGAGGTGTGAGGTGTTCAGAATAGACTGGAAATGAGTGGAAAATATGGTTATTGAGGTTAATAATACTATGGGATCAAAATGACCCCCAAATTCTATGATTTAAGCTGTTTTTTAGGGTTTATTTTTAAAAAACACCCGAATCCAAAACACACCCGAATCCGACAAAAAAATTTCGGTGAGGTTTTGCCAAAACGCGTCCGAATCCAAAACACGGCCGCGGAACCGAATCCAAAACCAAAACACAAAACCCAGAAAAATGTCCGGTGCACATCACTTATATATATATATATATATTTTTTTTTTTTTTTTTTTTTTTTAATGATTTTCTTAAGTCCCATACACACTAGGTGATATTGTTAACAATTTAGCTCATAAACAGCTTTCGGAGTGATATTGTTCACAATATCGTCTAGTGTGTACACTCAATATCATTGTTTTATTTGTGTGGATGCTTACATATTCAAATTGTTATAATTTAAAACAGAAATCAAAGACAATTGATGGGGTGGAGATACCAGTACACATAATCGGGGATGCAGCTTACACATTGCGTTGATGGTTAAGGAAAGGTTTCACTCAGCACCATCAACTTACTACGGAACAAATTTGCTTCACCCATACCCTTAGCTCTGCTCGTATGGTGGTCGAAAATGCCTTTGGCCTACTGAAAGGACGTTGGCGGTGTCTAATGAAGCGAAATGACATCGATACCAGTTTTATGCCTCATGTGGTTGCTGCATGCTGTATTTTGCACAATATTTGTGAACTGCAAAAACAGAATTTTCTACCGGAGTGGAAAGTAGTGGACTCTCAAGAAGCTGAGCATTCTGCACAGTCGGATGAATGAACAAACGCCTGTGCAGAAGAAATTCGCAACACCATCACCACCAACCTATCATCTCTAATCCAGACGAGCAGACAAGTTTAATTTGTTAATAAAAAGGCACAAAGGTTTAAATGTTTGTGTACATATTTATTCATACGTACATTAATACCTATTTTCAAGGCAAAGCAGTATGTACATTATCTAAATATTTGTACCCATACACAAATGGTATCAAAAATAAACGAGCAGAAAAATAGTCAGGTATGCAACTGTACCTGCGCAATAAGAACAAAGGTTTTTAAAAACCTATCTATGTATACAGCCAAAGACAAAGACAAAACAACATTGAAAGACCACCTACTCTATAAAGATCTACAACTGTTGGAAATGTGTGTACTCAGGCTTATGGGCACCGGCGGGGTACTCAGAATTCTGCGGAACAGATGGGTACTCGGGGCAATGAGGAGGAATTTGTGGAGAATGATGTGTGTTCTGTGGCGCCATGCTTCCTGGGTTTGGTGGCACCATACTTCCTGGGTTTGGTGGCACCATGCTTCCTGGGTTTGGTGGCACCATGCTTCCTGGGTTTGGGGGGAAGAAATGTAGTTGCCCTCCGTAACTACCCGCATGGTTCTATGGAGCCTGTGGTGGAGGTGGAGGGTATGCTTGCCATTGAACCCTTGTTAAAAGCTGATCAAGGAAAACCGTTTGTGTTTCTCTATTTTCCCTGTTTATACGCTCATGCACACCCACTATTTCTGACAGAAAAGATCTCTGGAGCTCACGTTCATTGTCAAAAAAGAGCTGTTGACGTTGATTTTCTTGTGCCTGCATAGACAGATCCATTTCCTTCATCTGTTCGAACATTATGCTGGTCAAGGCTTTTGTGGCTTGTTCCACCTTTGTAGGCTTCTTTTTACGTTTTGGGACATTATAAACTAGAAATGAGAAAAACAAACATAACACATTAGGGTCACCAATATACAACTTTATACTATGTCTGGTGTCAAAAAACAATTGGGTGGCCATGCTTTGCGTGCTCCCGTCAGCATTTCCTCGGAGCATGCAAATTTCACCTGTTGCACTATAGATATATTGCGTCGCAATGCCTTCTGAAGCACATTGGTGCCAAATAAAAAAGCAGTGTTTGATGGTCATATGTGCCTGAGGCCTCTTCCCTCTTGCACACTAGCTTCACGCTGCAACAGATATGTAATGATGTTTGTTTAAAAAATTACTGTCGTGACAAAGTATTACATTAAAACTTACTGTTGGAATGTAAGGCTATGGTCTCCGTAGCTGGTGTCAGTTGAGGCACTGGCGTCGGGTGAGGCTCTGCAGTAGCTTCAGGCGTTGACGTCTGGTGAGGCAATGGTGAACATGAAGGCACGATAGTTTGGGACTCTGGAAATAGGGCCATAGATAGGTTCATGCTGTCTTCTGTCCCAGCAGAGGAAGACGAGTCATCAATAACCACAGGTGATGATGCACATGAATCACTGCATTCAGGTCTTACACTGCCAGCAAAGCTGCTAGATGAGGACAACGAAATAGGATTGGCCAGGGCAGAGTTTCCAAATACAATGGGCGGGATGTACTATAAGACATCGCCGCCCCTCGCTGCCTACCGCAGCGATACTAATTGCATATGTACTAACATATGCGATTAGTATCGTAATGCGGTATAGGAGGCCCCCAGCGATGAAGTCTGCCAGGGTCAGTGGGGGTCGGCGGGGGTCAGCGGGGATCTCCGTCACCTCCCAGACTCGGGAGGTGACGTGTGCAGGGAGTCCCCGGGCTCCTCCTCCTCCCCCCTGCAGCCGGAAGGAGACAAGGCTGTGATGCGGGGGAGAAGGAGGAGGGGGGCCGCACCAGCAGCAGCTCAGGTATGCCGGGGGAAGGGGGGGTCGTCATGAGCGGGGCAGCGGCGGGATGCGGCGGGATCTGGCGGCGGCGGTAAGAATCCCATAGACTTCTATAGGGTATCGCCATAAAAAGATGGCGATACCCTATGGTGCGAAAACGCGGCGATCGGGAGTTAGTACATAGGAAAATGCGGTAAAACAGGGGTTTTACTGCATTTTCCCTTTAGTAAATCCTACCCAATGGCCCTCATTCCGAGTTGTTCGCTCTTTATTTTTCATCGCTTTGCAGCGATTTTCCACAAAGTGCGCATGTGCAATGTTCGCACTGCGGCTGCGCCAAGTAAATTTGCTAAGAAGTTTGGTAATTTACTCACGGCAATACAAGGTTTTTTCTTCGTTCTGGTGATCGGAGTGTGATTGACAGGAAGTGGGTGTTTCTGGGCGGAAACTGGCCGTTTTATGGGTGTGTGTGAAAAAACGCTGCCGTTTCTGGGAAAAACGCGGGAGTGGCTGGAGAAACGGGGGAGTGTCTGGGCGAACGCTGGGTGTGTTTGTGACGTCAAACCAGGAACGAAACTGACTGAACTGATCGCAGTGGCAGAGTAAGTGTCGAGCTACTCAGAAACTGCTTAGAAATTTCTATTCGCAATTTTGAGAATCTTTCGTTCGCAATTCTGCTAAGCTAAGATTCACTCCCAGTAGGCTGCGGCTTAGCGTGTGCAATGCTGCTAAAAGCAGCTTGCGAGCGAACAACTCGGAATGAGGGCCAATATTTCACTGTTCATAGAACGACCAGTCCATTCGGGCAGCCCCACTCTTTGTGCGGTTATGATCATGCACTTTTGAGTACTGTTTTCTAAGTGCTTTTAACTTGTTTACTACCTGCTGCTGGGATTTCTTAATGCCCCGGGAACTCAGGATTTTAGATATATTATAATACACTGTGGCATCCTTTACAGTACCAGTGATTTGCTTTTTTATCTCGTCCTCGCCTCTGTTAGCCAGCAGCTCCCGTACTTTCTCATCCCTCCAGTGAGCAGCCATCTTTCCTCTCCTCTCTGCAGCAGTAAAAGGACGTCATCAGATGTCACATGATCTGCTTCCCCAATCCGCTCGTTTTTTCCAAACACGGGTACAAAAACCCGTGTCGCACCGTTCACACTGGTGGCTATCCGTGAAATACACGGGAAAAACCCTCCAAAATACCCGGACGCAAATCCCGGATTAATAGACCCGGGAAGATGCACATACCCCCGTTCACACTGTCTTGATGACCCGTGTCGCCAGTGATCGCCCCGGCAAAATCCCGGGTTTTTGTGGCAGTGTGAACGTGGTATTAGCAGCAATATACTGGACCGAATCTGACACTATGCCATCTGCTAAACAATCCGGCTCCTGTACAACAACACTGTCCCACCACCTGCTTTTCCTAATATTATTTTAAAAGTCTGGAATAAAATGTTCTAAACCTGACCCTTTGATTTGCCTTAAGTTGTATAGGACTGGAGGCCCCAGTTCAGCTTACACCATATCCCCAAGGGAGAGAAAACTAGGAAGACAAATATCCATATGGGGAAGTCTTTTAGGAGAAAACACATATAAATCTTTCACTGTTCCTCTAACAGAAGGTTTCCCGAATATGAGCAATTCAAAGAAGGCCTTTCTTTCCCTGTTACTATGACATTGTGGGACAGGTCTCCCTCATTTCAAAACATGTGTTAGACAAATAGACATGTCTGCTGTACCAGCTGGGATACTCATCGAAACTCCCATATAAAAAAAGGTGATTTCTTCCAAGGGCAGCGTCCTTTGATGAGAAGGTCAGTTTCCTCCAAATGTAAGGAGTAAGCCCAGTAGCTTCTGATCGCGCAGAGAAACATTATACACCGGAGGTTGCATTGTTTCCACATTTTCTAATTTGTCAAATATAATTAATTCACTGACCAGGTGGCATTCGTTTCAAATGTTTTATGAGGTTTCTATGCTATATTGTGGTAAAAATTACATTTCCTCATATCATTATGTTTAAATGCTGATTTGTC
This sequence comes from Pseudophryne corroboree, assembly GCF_028390025.1. Lineage (NCBI taxonomy): Eukaryota > Metazoa > Chordata > Amphibia > Anura > Myobatrachidae > Pseudophryne > Pseudophryne corroboree. Next base: position 569,932,434 of record NC_086446.1, on the reverse strand, counting down.
AAAGCTGTTTTTCTTTTCTGTTTTAACTGCAGCCATTTCTACAGATAGTGAACCTGAGATACAATATAATCACTGAGTTGCTTCTGAATCTGAATGTTGTCATTTCTCTGATAGAGGCGTAGAAAATCTGTGTCTACTTTTTACTAAGTGCCCAGGAGCCACAGATTGGTTTGTGCCTACATAGTGCAAATGCTTTTTTGTGGAATCGCATATGTACTTTTGCAAAAATGTAACTAATTCTCCACTGAAATAAATGGAACTGTGGACTAAGAGGGGCAACCAGTGCTGTATGTAGACATTTTAGCGCTGTGTGCAAGAAACAGCATCGGTGACCCCCCATATTTAAAAGAGGGCCAGTTGGGCCCCGTAGGCGTGCGGCAAAAAATATAGGGGCATGGCTTCATGGGTAAGGGACGTGGCCACTAAATAATACCAATTCATATTATGCTGCACGGTAGTCTCCATTATTCAAATTACGCCGCACAGTAGCGCCACTTACACACATTACACCAGGAAAAGCCCGTAACACATTACGCCAGGTAGAGCCCCATTTTACGGGTGTAGTAGGGTATACCGGCGGCCGGAAGGCCGACCACCGGCATACCAACAGTGTGGCAAGCGCAAATGAGCCCCTTGCGGGCTCGCTGTGCTTGCCACGCTGCGGGCACGGTGGCGCACTACACATGCCACGCTATCTATTCTCCCTCCAGGGTGGTCGTGGACCCCCAAGAGGGAGAAAAAGTGTCAGTATGCCGGCTGACGGGATTCCGGCGCCGGTATACTGTGCGCCGGGATCCCGACAGCCAGCAACATGAAGACCACCCCTCTTTTTACACATTATGGCAGGCAGAGTTCCCTTTTTACACATAACTGCAGGCAGAGCTTTTTTGTCCACATTACGCAGGGAGAGCTCCCTTTTACACATTACAGCAGCAGAGTCCTCCTTATTATACATTATGGCAGCAGAGTCCCCCTTTTTACACATTACAGCAGCAGAGGCCCCTTTTTACACATTACGGCAGCAGAGTCCCCTTTTTACACAGTACAGCAGGGAGCGTCCCCCTTTTTACACATTAAAGCAGCAGAGTCCTTTTTTACACATTATGGCAGATATAAGTACTGTCTTTTTGGAATTATGGCCCTCATTCCGAGTTGTTCGCTCGCTAGCTACTTTTAGCAGCATTGCACCCGCTAGGCCGCCGCCCTCTGGGAGTGTATCTTAGCATAGCAGAATTGCTAACGAAAGATCAGCCATTCTGCTATTAATAGCAGAATTGCTAACAAAAATTAGCAATTCTGCTATTAAGTATTTCCTTGCAGTTTCTGAGTAGCAAGAAAAACAAAAGGGATTTTTCCCACGCACTCTGCTGGCTGTTAGTAAGAAGAACTATATACTATGTAATAATAGAAAATGTAGAGCTCTTCGTTACATATGTTTTGCAAAAGATATGATAAGCCTCCAGGCCACTTTTTCTTGTCTAGAGTAACCCCCTCCCGCAGCACCTGAGGATTGTTACCAGCTTGATTAGAGCAGTTTGCCACCATTTATTGCAGTTTCTGAGTAGCTCCAGACCTACTCCTAGATTGCGATCACCTCAGTCCGTTTAGTTCCTGGTTTGACGTCACAAACACGCCCAGCGTCCGGCCAGCCACTCCTCCGTTTCTCCAGCCACTCCTGCGTTTTTACCTGGCACGCCTGCGTTTTTTAGCACACTCCCGGAAAACGGACAGTTTTCCGCCCAGAAACACCCACTTCCTGTCAATCACACTACAATCAGCAGAGCGATTGAAAAGCTTTGTTCACCCGTGAGTAAAATAGCATAGTTTTGTGTAAAATTGCTTAGCGCGTGCGCCCTGCTGTGCATACGCATGCGCAGAACTTCCGGATTTTTGCCTATTAGCAATTCTGCTAAAATTAGCAGCGAGCGAACAACTCGGAATGAGGGCCCATATCACTTACAAGTGCCTCCAGGAAGAGGACCAGGCAATGGGCTGTAGTTGTAGGATGCAGCAGCCAGTGGAGGGACTGTTGCAGTCGGAGGTTACAGCAGCTGCCAAGTGCCAAGACACACAATAGCACAAGTGCACAACCCGCAAATCACGGGTCTTTGAAAGGGGCAAAGACAAATTCCGGAGGGGGTGGTGCTTAAATAGTGGCCCGCGACTCCGGCTTCTTTACAAAAAAAAGAAAACTCCCCTGTGTGCAGGGCAGCGCTGCAGCGGCGGTCGGCGGGAGAGACAGCTGGAAGAGGCCATGCGGGTGGTGCTGCCAGATGGTGCACCCACAGTGTGGTTGCGCTGTGTGCAAGACACTACTGGCACACACCTAATTACGGCCCTGGGGGCAACATATGCAATGCTGCAGATGGTTTGCAACAGTGATGTGCAGTCAGATGAGGCAGGACCATTCGTGTTATACTCCAATATACTCCAGAGTTTTGACTATAAAAATTATATGAAAAATAGGAAAGAAGATAATATAAATTCGAATCATTTTTACAGTCAGAACTCTGGAGTATACTTTTTCTGCCCATTTCTGATCAAAACTCACCATATTCCCAGCAGTATATACTGCTGCACCTGTGTAGAATGCCCACATGATCTCTTAGGTTCATATATTGTGTGTAAATCTGGCTGATACTAGCCAGTGTCTCCTGAGCCATTTACCTCACCGCATGTCACTGGTTTGCACCAATCGATGAGGTTGAGTTGAAGTTGTTCACATAGTATGTGCATACTTAGGGCAAACCTCTCATCACAGCCACATCTATACCTGCAGTGGAAGACATCATAGACCATAGTGCACACATGAAAGATCAAGCCAATCAATCAATGTGTATAAAAGCTTTGTTACTGGTTTCCATAAAATACACAGAAATAATAATTAGTTTGGTGGCCTCTAGATGGTTTAGTTTCCCAGGCTAAATGCTTTTGTTGTGAGAGGTCACTTTATACTGTGTTTTAATATCAAAATGCTGTAAAAATAATATAACATAATAAAAGATTTTATCACTTTAGCATCGAACACAAATAATTAATGTATCTAGTCCTACTGAACAATTAGATTTATAGTGTAACCAACCAATTGCAGTAACTTCCTGCAAATCATAGCTAGTGAAAATTGCTGCCATCATTACTACTGGGAAAATATCTCACTTAAAGCTTCAATGATTAATTGCCACTTAACCATATATTAAGACTTTATGTGGGAGGCAAGCGTAGCTTACTGTGATACTTGTTATTATAGCAATAACCCATGGCCAGACTCAACGCCAAAGTGAAACTACATATAACTGAATAATTTATCTGTTACTACCGTTTACTCCAGAGACGTGCAAGCAGGGGCGGATTGGGAACAAAAGGTGGCCTTGGAAAAATTTGTACTAGTGGCCCCACATGGGCAGCACCAGAGGTGTAAGGTCTAGCCATGGGCCATGGCAGCAGCACCCTCCCCCCAAGACTTTCCAGATAGTGGGGATGTCCAGCATCAAGGGGAAGTTAAAAGGAAATAAAATTAAATGTTATGAGCACATTATATGATAAACTTTTAGAATTTAGGAAACTATTTAATTCTTTAGAAAGATATATTTTCTTGCTTATTACACCAACCGTATCCCAATCACTATTCACTCAATCTTATATGTCAGCCAAGCAGGCAGACAGAGCATACACTAGATCATCTGCAATCACAGGCTAAGTGGCAAAGTCATTTTCATATATGCAAATTGTTTGGCATCTTATTCATTATGTCTATAAATAGGACCACATGTCCTCAAACAAAACAGGCCCCGCAGGTGCGCCGGCCCACCGGGAATCTTCCCTGTGGACCCTATGGCCAATCCGCCTCTGCGTGCAAGTTTAAAAGTTAAAGGTCTGGATCACTGGACATCATGGAAATATATACTAAGAATTACCCTATGGCTAAACACCATTTAGTGGACTTCACTCCGCAGTTTAGATGAATTAAGAAGACAACTGTTGGGCATGGATGATGAGAAGTGAATGGCAGGAACAAAGGATTTAAAAGACTCTCTCTGTAATCAGAGTAAAAAGAAAACCTCTAAACCTCTCAGCAGCTCTATCCCTATTTCTGGGAAATACATGTATGATATTTTGTTCATTTGTTCAGTCAAGCCCATCCATATTGCCTTAATGTTGCCTAATGGATGACTGGAGTTATACTGATAGAAGCATTCACAATAGGAATACAGAGAGTACAATGATTAACAGTTCTAGCCATTGATAAAGTACATGTAGCAGGGATTTGTACTTCATTATTTTCTGTACTATATTATGCTATGTATCTGTTAAGCGCCTTGAGTCCTATTGGAGAAAGAGCGCTATATAAATAAAATTATTATTATTATTTTTATTATTTTACTGTCAATGCATGATGCACTATCCCTGGCTGGGACTTCACAAGACTGTTTATACTGGCAACCAGAGAAATTGTTCAAATGATGGAAGCGAGTGACAGAAACACTGTGCAGTAGGGAATATGAGCAGAATGTACTAAAGCCTAAAATGCAGCCAAAACTCTGAAAAATCCTGTTTCTGGAGTTTTAGCTGCAAACCTGTATGAATCAATCGCTATAATGTGATACATTCCAGGGCTGGTGTAACGGCATCTTTAGATAGTGTTAGCCAGTAGAAGCCAATGGACTTCTTCGTGCATTGTCCCTGAGAGGGATCCATTGTTACTAAGATCCCTAGGTAATAACACCTTCATCCATAAAAAAAAATTGTTAGAAAATTGTTATGTAACACCTTCATCCGCTTGCCCATGCTTTATGGTCATAGCTCCTGTCATGCACACCCTGCAGTTTACTGTGTAAAGCTGGGTACACACTAGAATTTTTTTTAAAGATGTGGCCAATTCCAACAGATCAGAATGACACATCGTTAAAATCGTCCAGTGTGTCTGCGTCGTCAGCAACATCCACCGTGCAGGTCCAATGGGCGACATCGCCGGTGAGGGTCATGCTGCCAAATGCAGCATGAACCCACCATCACTGCCAGCATTGATAAGTGTGTATGCACTTGCCAATGCCGGCACCCCTGCCGGGTCTTGACGCCGCCGATTTTGTGCTGGGTAGACATTTGTCTAATGCAGAGGTTCCCAAACGCGATCCTTAAGGCACCCCAACGGTCCTGGTTTTAAGTGTATCCATGCTGACTTACTGTAAGTAGCACCTCAGTCAATTTGATTTAACCATCTGTGCTGAGCCATGGATATACATAAAATCTGGACTGTCGGGGTGCCTTGAGGACCGCATTTGGGAACCTCTGGGCTAGCTTAAGCCACTTAAATGATAGCTCTTATGAAAAGTTCTGGGATTCCATTTCGAAGTACAACTTAGAACCTATTTGGAAGTGCTACACACCTAGATTGCTACGCAGGTTTATAGACATCAATGCACCTACTTTTGCCAAGCAGTGCTCAAATTAGTCTTAAATATGCAGAGCAAGATTATTGAAATGTGATATACTGATGAGGAGTGCTATTAAGGGCATTCAATTCTGTGTGAAAGGGGCAAAAACTTGCCACTGAGACATAGGGGTTGATTCTGAGTCAGACGGATCTCTGTTCAAAGTTTTTGTGCAAGAGGACCAATGTTCTCCTGTGCAACCACCAGCGCCAGCTGTGCCATCACCTGTGCCATTTTAACAGAGGAGGGAGCCCGTGTGCAGACTCCAGGTGGGCCTCATCTTCTCCATGGCGCAGTAGGCTCCGGCATTGTGCCAGATTCTACTGCACATGCGCAGGTCTCTGGGAACATGGCGACCACCATGTTCCAGAGACTAACTAATACTGCGCATGTGGGACAGCCATTCAGGTGGTGATTTTTGCTGCGGGTGCCGCTCCCGATGCGGGACTCTGGAAAGGTAAGTATTAAAACATGGGTGCATTATAGAAAAGCCAATGGCCGTGACTCTGTTTCCGTGGATTTGGCCATGCCCCACTACCCAAACATGTGGTCACTCCTGGTGGCCCTGGCAGGCAGGTCCATGTCCGCTCTGGCAAAAAGTTTTGTCATGTGCCATGGGAGTGGAAGTGAGTTCAGGTAATCAGCACCTCACTCTTGCTTGGGGATACATGACCATTTCCACTGTGCAAACTGAGTTGATTTTTATGTTAGGAAAGTACATATTGAGTTGCACTTTGCCCAAGATAAAACACAAAGACGTTCTGCATATAATGATAATAGATAATAGTACTAAAAACCCTAGAAATAAATATTTGTATATATATGTGTATATATATATATATATATATATATACATACATACACACACACATATATATAAATATATATGTAGAAAAAGATCTGATTTTGTCTAACATCAACTATAAGTCCAACATAGGCATGTACACACGTTACATAGATGATGTGTTCATGCTGTGGACAAGTTCTAAAGAAGCTTTCATAGACATGATGGAGCAAGTGAATTTGATTGATGAATCAATCAAGTTTACATTTGACATACAAGCTGAGAGCATACATTTTCTTGATGTAAAAGTGAGCAAACTTGATGGTAAATTAGTTACATCTATTTTTCAAAAACCAACCGATGCTAACAGTTTATTACTGTCTTCAAGTCACCACCCAAAATCCTTAAAAAATGGGCTCCCTTATTCTCAGTACCTAAGAGTACACAGAATCTGTAGTGACCCTATAGAAGAATCCAAACAAATGGATAGTATGACCCAAAGATTCCTAGAGAGGGGTTATAGCAATAATTTACTACAAACAGCTAGGGCAAGAGCTATGTTAGAGCCAAAGATACCAGTGGATAAAACTAGTAATAAAAAATCATTGGATGATGCGGTTATATGCGTCTCCACTTATACCACGGCTAGTCAGAAGCTCACCCAGACGGCCAAAAGAATTTGGCCGGTAATACAGGCAGATCCAGACCTCTCTAATTTACGTTCTAGTAGGCTTCTTCCTTGTTACAAAAGTGGCAGTAACATAAGGGATTTAGTGGTGCATAATGATATATCCCAACTGGGTGACACCAATGACGGTACTTTTTTGAAAAGAAAGCCAGGGAATTACAAATGTACTGGCTGCACTACATGTATATACTTGGAGACAGGAGATTACATCCTGCATCCACATACGGGAGTTAAAATCAAAATCCGGCAGGTACTCACCTGCACCACCAAGTTTGTGATTTACTGCATAAAATGTCCATGTGGTTTATACTATATTGGAAAGACCACATGTCTTTTTAAAGAACGTATGTCTCAGCACAGAAGCGCCATTAAGCAAATCTTGGAAGGCAAGAACATAGATCAGCCTGTAGCAAAACATTTTAAATTAAATAACCATACTTTGGCAGCTTTGCGCTATAAGATGTTGGAACATGTTCCCTTCTCTAAACGAGGAGGAGACAGACACAAGGTTTTATTACAGAAGGAGGCACGGTGGATACATCGACTTAACACCGTGGCCCCACATGGTCTTAATGAAACCCTGTCTCTTGTCAGTTTCATGTAAAAGTATGGCCATCATGATGATTTTCTTTATAATAATTTTTTGCTTAAATTTCTCTAATTATTTACGATAGTATTATGTTGTTGAATATGACTTCATTATCTGTCGTTATTAATCATTTTGACCACTTATTAGAGGTAAAGAAAGTGTTGAAATGATGCATTCTCTTGTTCTGTCGACATGTTGTTATGTTACTATGGTGATGGTTTTGTCACACCGGGATACGTCATCTCTTTGACAGTGCTGTCTCAGTAAGATGACGAAACCGGAAGTCTATCCGGGGAACGGAGGACGATGCACGTGGTGGTTTTACTTGTGTATAAAGGTAAGAATGTTCACTTTTATATATTGTTACTTCTGAAGACGGTTAATAAACCGAAACGTTAAGAATACGAGCCAGGGTTGCTTCCTTACTCGTTTGTCTGAAATCCGTGAGTGCCGCCTGACTGTACACTTCTAAATATATATGTATATATATATATATATATATACTAGGTGATTCATCGCGCCCTACGGGCGCTCTTCACACCGTTGTAAGGGTCTACGCCCCCTTAACCCTTGCACACCCTTATGGCGTGCAACATTTTTATTATATGGAGTATTACCTCCAATCATAATTGTGTGAGTGGTTAAATATTGCATGGACAAAGGGCGTGCAATGGTTAAGGGGTGGAAGCCCCTGGCAACGGCGTGGACAGCGCACGCAGGGCCTGGTGAATCACCTAGTAGGTGCTTTGGTTGGGGGAGTAGGGGGTTGCGGAGAAGAGGCGGATGAGATCCTGGGGTGCCAAGGGAGGGGCGGTTGCGGTGGTGCCGCAGGTGGGGGAGGGTGCGTGGGTGCCGTGGGTGGTGGTCCGGAGGCGCTGCGGGTGGGGGAGGAGCAGTTGCGGGGTTGCCACGGGTGGGGGAGGGGTGGATGGGGTGGTGTGGCGGGAGGTACGGGTGCGGAGTCGCTGTGGGTGGGGGAGGGGGTCCGGAGCTATCGCTGGCGCTGGAGGGGGTGTGTGGGGGTGCCGCAGATGGGGCCCGGAGGTGCTGCGAGTGGGGGAGGGACGGGGAGTGGGGATTGTTGATGCCGGAGGGGGCAGGTGGACTGGCAGCAAGACATTGGTGGTCATTCCGAGTTGATCGCTCGCTAGCAGTTTTTAGGAGCCATGCAAACGCTATGCCGCCGCCCACTGGGAGTGTATTTTAGCTTAGCAGAAGTGGGAACGAAGGGATCGGAGAGCGGCTACAAAAAAATTTTGTGCAGTTTCAGAGCAGCTTCAGACCTACTCGGCGCTTGCGATCACTTCAGACCATTCAGTTCCTAATTTGACATCATGAACACGCCCTGCGTTCGGCCAGCCACGCCTGCGTTTTCCGAACACTCCCTGAAAACGGTCAGTTGACACCCAGAAACGCCCTCTTCCTGTCAATCACTCTGCGGCTGCCTATGCGACTGAAAAGCATCATCGCTAAACCCTGTGTAAAACTACATTGTTCGTTGTAATAGTACGCCGCACGTGCGCATTGCGCTGCATACTCATGCGCAGAAGTTCCGAGTTTTTGTCTGATCGCTGCACAGCGAACGAATGCAGCTAGCGATCAACTTGGAATGACCCCCATAGGACGCTGCAGTAAAAGGATGTTTTTTCCCCTATCTACAGCGCAGAGACTTGCTGCAGATGCAGTGGCATACCCTCCAGCTGCACCTTTTTGTCAGGCACAGTACCTTTTTTTTTATGGTTTGTACCGATTTTTGACTCTCCAAGCTTCCATTGAAAGTATAGGAAAAGGGGCGTGACCACACAGCTGTACTCGTGGTCACGCCCCCTTTTCGAATTTGCATCAATGTTTATGTGTACATTGTCGGAGGGTGTGTTGCTGCAGATGCAGTGGGACTATTTTGGGGTGTGGGGCTGGAGCTGCAGCTCCATCAGTCCCATTGCTAATCCTGCTCTGTGAAAACACAGCAGGCAAAGGGCAGAGCCTCCCATTGGATGTAACCTGTGTGGGAGGGCTTTTCTCGGCCAATCAGCTGTGGGCTGGGTGTGATAGAATTGCCACTAACCCAATGAGAGCTCCTAGCCATGCCCAGCGTTAGAAACCCAGGCACAGAATCACAGGGCTATTATATATATATATACTAGGTGATTAATCGCGCCCTACGGGCGCTCTTCACACCGTCGTAAGGGTCTACGCCCCCTTAACCCTTGCACACCCTTATGGCTTGCAATATTTTTATTATATGGAGTATTACCTCCAATCATAATTGTGTGAGTGGTTAAATATTGCACGGACAAAGGGCGTGCAATGATTAAGGGGTGGAAGCCCCTGGCAACGGCGTGAGCAGCGCACGCAGGGCCTGGTGAATCACCTAGTAGGTGCTTTGGTTGGGGGAGTAGGGGGTGCGGGGAAGAGGCGGATGAGATCCTGGGGTGCCAAGGGACGGGCGGTTGCGGTGGTGCCGCAGGTGGGGGAGGGTGCGTAGGTGCCGCGGGTGGTGGTCCGGAGGCGCTGCGGGTGGGGGAGGAGCAGTTGCGGGGTTGCCCCGGGTGGGGGAGGGGTGGATGGGGTGGTGTGGCGGGAGGTATGGGTGCGGGGTCGCTGCGGGTGGGGGAGGGGGTCCGGAGCTATCGCTGGCGCTGGAGGGGGTGTGTGGGGGTGCCGCAGATGGAGCCCGGAGGTACTGCGAGTGGGGGAGGGGCGGGGAGTGGGGATTGTTGATGCCGGAGGGGGCAGGTGGACTGGCAGCAAGACATTGGTGGTCATTCCGAGTTGATCGCTCGCTAGCAGTTTTTAGGAGCCGTGCAAACGCTATGCCGCTGCCCCCTTGGAGTGTATTTTAGCTTAGCAGAAGTGGGAACGAAGGGATCGGAGAGCGGCTACAAAAATTTTTTGTGCAGTTTCAGAGCAGCTTCAGACCTACTCGGCGCTTGCGATCACTTCAGACCATTCAGTTCCTAATTTGACGTCATGAACACGCCCTGCGTTCGGCCAGCCACGCCTGCATTTTCCGAACACTCCCTGAAAACGGTCAGTTGACACCCAGAAACGCCCCCTTCCTGTCAATCACTCTGCGGCTGCCTATGCGACTGAAAAGCATCATCGCTAGACCCTGTGTAAAACTACATTGTTTGTTGTAATAGTAAGCCGCACGTGCGCATTGCGCTGCATATGCATGCGCAGAAGTGCCGAGTTTTTGTCTGATCGCTGCACAGCGAACGAATGCAGCTAGTGATCAAATTGGAATGACCCCCATAGGACGCTGCAGTAAAAGGATGTTTTTTCCCCTATCTTCAGCACAGAGACATGCTGCAGATGCAGTGGCATACCCTCCAGCTGCACCTTTTTGGCAGGTACAGTACCTTTCTTTTATGGTTTGTACCGATTTTTGACTCTCCAAGCTTCCATTGAAAGTATAGGAAAAGGGGCGTGGCCACGCAGCTGTACTCGTGGTCACGCCCCCTTTTCGAATTTGCATCAATGTTTATGTGTACATTGTCGGAGGGTGTGTTGCTGCAGATGCAGTGGGACTATTTTGGGGTGTGGGGCTGGAGCTGCAGCTCCATCAGTCCCATTGCTAATCCTGCTCTGTGAAAACACAGCAGGCAAAGGGCAGAGCCTCCCATTGGATGTAACCTGTGTGGGAGGGCGTTTCTCGGCCAATCAGCTGTGGGCTGGGTGTGATAGACTTGCCACTAACCCAATGAGAGCTCCTAGCCACGCCCAGCGTTAGAAACCCAGGCACAGAATCACAGGGCTATTATATATATATATATATATATATATATATATAGACAAATTGTAGAATGCGGCACTCAGGAATAAATACAGCATAGGCAAATTTCGTATATCAACGTTTCAATCTTATTAGATTGTCTTCAGGATACAAGCATAACAGATAAAATGTGACTTACCCGAACTTTATACCCTTCACCATGTTCAAAACGGGATCACGCCGTTCACCACGCTGCGGCTCTGGCTGTGTCCCATTTAGATGACGTCATCGCGTATAGACGCGATGCACGTCCACCCAGCTAGTGCGTGTGTATCGTAACTATGGCAACCCGGCAAAACATAATACTGTAATAGAGAGAATGATCAAAGATACAGAATGTAGCAATCCACATCAACTAGATACAGCAAGTTCTATATCACAGATTAAATAGCGATTATAACACAGTACATCTACAGCTTGTATCTCAGTGCTTAAGATAGCACGACATTTTGTGTCCACAATAACATTAAATAAAAATTAATTTAAACTGCATACAAGTTATAGGGGAAAAAATACCTAATAACATGATAGTGTAAAGATCTCATTAAGACCCCTGGGGTGGATAACATCGAGGCGATGGATCCATGCATTTTCACGTTTAATTAACATCGCATCACGATCACCTCCTCTTTTTAGAGGTGGAATGTGGTCGATCATGCGGTAACACAAACTTGGAAGCGTATGTCTGGCTTCTTGGAAATGGCGAGCAACAGGTTGTTCGCTATAGCCATTTTCGATGGCTGCCTTAATCGATGACCTATGAGCAGCCATCCTTTCTTTAAATTTGCGTTTAGTTTTCCCTATATAGGTGAGACCACAGGGACATATAATTTGATAAATTACAAAAGTGCTGTCACAGGTGAGGTGGTGTTGGATGCAGTATTTCTTTCCAGAATGTGGGTGATTAAAAGAATCACCTTGAATCAAGAATTTGCAGGTAGTGCAAGAGCACTTAAAGCACCCTGGTTTTTTCTTAAAAAAAATCTTGACTGAGGACTGTATTGGTGTAGAGGTAATGTCAGATTTAACCAAATGGTCATGTAGATTTTTAGCTCTGGAATAACAAGGCATCAGAGATGTATCTGACAGCTGTAAATCGGGATCAGTAGTGACTACATGCCAATGCTCCTTGGAGATACGATTAATGATGGGTGACCTATGTGTATATCTATTAACCCATGGAAATTTCTTTGAACTTGCTTTAGATACAGGATCTTTCTTTTTTAACAATAATGATCTATCTTGACTCAGCGCTGACACTTTGGCATTCTGTAACAGTTTAAATGAATATCCCCTCCTCAAAAATTTGGTGATTAATTCATCAATTTGAGTGATGGCTGTCTCGCGACAGCTATTGATACGTAATATGCGTATCATTTGTGAATAGGGGAGGCCGCGTTTAAGGCTGGCAGGATGATTACTTTGATATTGTAAGATGGTATTCCTGTCAGTATCTTTGGAGTAAAGAGTGGTAGTGATTTTGCCCTCAACTATACCAATTTGGACATCTAAGAAATGTATGGTATCTTGACTCATGGTGGAGGAAAGTTTGACCGGCGTTGAAGATATATTGTTTGCTTCAATTAAATCAACAAATTCACGCTGAGTCCCTGTCCAGATTAACAAAATATCGTCTATATATCTAGTATAGAAAAATATTTTAGATGAAAATATTTTTCTATACTAGATATATAGACGATATTTTGTTAATCTGGACAGGGACTCAGCGTGAATTTGTTGATTTAATTGAAGCAAAGATGTCCAAATTGGTATAGTTGAGGGGAAAATATTACGTATCAATAGCTGTCGCGAGACAGCCATCACTCATATTGATGAATTAATCACCAAATTTTTGAGGAGGGGATATTCATTTAAACTGTTACAGAATGCCAAAGTGTCAGCGCTGAGTCAAGATAGATCATTATTGTTAAAAAAGAAAGATCCTGTATCTAAAGCAAGTTCAAAGAAATTCCCATGGGTTAATAGATATACACATAGGTCACCCATCATTAATCGTATCTCCAAGGAGCATTGGCATGTAGTCACTACTGATCCCGATTTACAGCTGTCAGATACATCTCTGATGCCTTGTTATTCCAGAGCTAAAAATCTACATGACCATTTGGTTAAATCTGACATTACCTCTACACCTATACAGTCCTCAGTCAAGAATTTTTTAAAGAAAAAAACAGGGTGCTTTAAGTGCTCTTGCACTACCTGCAAATTCTTGATTCAAGGTGATTCTTTTAATCACCCACATTCTGGAAAGAAATACTGCATCCAACACCACCTCAACTGTGACAGCACTTTTGTAATTTATCAAATTTTATGTCCCTGTGGTCTCACCTATATAGGGAAAACTAAACGCAAATTTAAAGAAAGGATGGCTGCTCATAGGTCATCGATTAAGGCAGCCATCGAAAATGGCTATAGCGAACAACCTGTTGCTCGCCATTTCCAAGAAGCCAGACATACGCTTCCAAGTTTGCGTTACCGCATGATCGACCACATTCCACCTCTAAAAAGAGGAGGTGATCGTTAGAGATGAGCGGGTTCGGTTTCTCTGAATCCGAACCCGCCCGAACTTCATGGGTTTTTTCACGGGTCCGAGCAGACTCGGATCCTCCCGCCTTGCTCGGTTAACCCGAGCGCGCCCGAACGTCATCATGACGCTGTCGGATTCTCGCGAGACTCGGATTCTATATAAGGAGCCGCGCGTCGCCGCCATTTTCACACGTGCATTGAGATTGATAGTGAGAGGACGTGGCTGGCGTCCTCTCCATTTAGATTATAAGAGAGAGAGATTTACTGGAGCTTAGGACTAGGAGGAGTACTGTAGAAGTGTAGAGAGTGCAGAGAGTTTACTAGTGAGTGACCACCAGACAGTGCAGTTTATTTAATATATCCGTTCTCTGCCTGAAAAAAGCGATACACACAGTGACTCAGTCACATACCATATCTGTGTGCACTGCTCAGGCTCAGCCCAGTGTGCTGCATCATCTATATATATTATATATCTGTCTGACTGCTCAGCTCACACAGCTTATAATTGTGGGGGAGACTGGGGAGCACTGCAGTGCCAGTTATAGGTTATAGCAGGAGCCAGGAGTACATAATATTATATAGTGAGTGACCACCAGACAGTGCAGTTTATTTAATATATCCGTTCTCTGCCTGAAAAAAGCGATACACACAGTGACTCAGTCACATACCATATCTGTGTGCACTGCTCAGGCTCAGCCCAGTGTGCTGCATCATCTATATATATTATATATCTGTCTGACTGCTCAGCTCACACAGCTTATAATTGTGGGGGAGACTGGGGAGCACTGCAGTGCCAGTTATAGGTTATAGCAGGAGCCAGGAGTACATAATATTATATTAAAATTAAACAGTGCACACTTTTGCTGCAGGAGTGCCACTGCCAGTGTGACTGACCAGTGACCTGACCACACTGACCACCAGTATAGTTAGTAGTATACTTATATTGTGATTGCCTGAAAAAGTTAAACACTCGTCGTGTGACTTCACTTGTGTGTTGTTGTTTTTTTAATTCTATAAAAATAAAACTCATTCTGCTGACAGTGTCCAGCAGGTCCGTCATTATATAATATATAATATATACCTGTCCGGCTGCAGTAGTGATATATATATATTTTTTATATCATTTATCATCCAGTCGCAGCAGACACAGTACGGTAGTTCACGGCTGTGGCTACCTCTGTGTCTGCACTCGGCAGGCAGTCCGTCCATAATTGTATACCACCTAACCGTGGTTTTTTCTTCTTCTTTATACATACATACTACTACGACATCTCTTTATCAACCAGTCTATATTAGCAGCAGACACAGTACAGTACGGTAGTTCACGGCTGTGGCTACCTCTGTGTCTGCACTCGGCAGGCAGTCCGTCCATAATTGTATACCACCTAACCTTTTTCTTTGCATCATGTGCTGATTGGGGAGGGTTTTTTGGAAGGGACATCCTGCGTGACACTGCAGTGCCACTCCTAAATGGGCCCGGTGTTTGTGTCGGCCACTAGGGTCGCTAATCTTACTCACACAGTCAGCTACCTCATTGCGCCTCTTTTTTTCTTTGCGTCATGTGCTGTTTGGGGAGGGTTTTTTGGAAGGGACATCCTGCGTGACACTGCAGTGCCACTCCTAGATGGGCCCGGTGTTTGTGTCGGCCACTAGGGTCGCTAATCTTACTCACACAGCTACCTCATTGCGCCTCTTTTTTTCTTTGCGTCATGTGCTGTTTGGGGAGGGTTTTTTGGAAGGGACATCCTGCGTGACACTGCAGTGCCACTCCTAGATGGGCCCGGTGTTTGTGTCGGCCACTAGGGTCGCTAATCTTACTCACACAGCTACCTCATTGCGCCTCTTTTTTTCTTTGCGTCATGTGCTGTTTGGGGAGGGTTTTTTGGAAGGGCCATCCTGCGTGACACTGCAGTGCCACTCCTAGATGGGCCCGGTGTTTGTGTCGGCCACTAGGGTCGCTAATCTTACTCACACAGCTACCTCATTGCGCCTCTTTTTTTCTTTGCGTCATGTGCTGTTTGGGGAGGTTTTTTTGGAAGGGACATCCTGCGTGACACTGCAGTGCCACTCCTAGATGGGCCCGGTGTTTGTGTCGGCCACTAGGGTCGCTTATCTTACTCACACAGCGACCTCGGTGCAAATTTTAGGACTAAAAATAATATTGTGAGGTGTGAGGTATTCAGAATAGACTGAAAATGAGTGTAAATTATGGTTTTTGAGGTTAATAATACTTTGGGATCAAAATGACCCCCAAATTCTATGATTTAAGCTGTTTTTTAGTATTTTTTGAAAAAACACCCGAATCCAAAACACACCCGAATCCGACAAAAAAAATTCGGTGAGGTTTTGCCAAAACGCGTTCGAACCCAAAACACGGCCGCGGAACCGAACCCAAAACCAAAACACAAAACCCGAAAAATTTCTGGCGCTCATCTCTAGTGATCGTGATGCGATGTTAATTAAACGTGAAAATGCATGGATCCATCGCCTCGATGTTATCTACCCCAGGGGTCTTAATGAGATCTTTACACTATCATGTTATTAGGCATTTTTTCCCCTATAACTTGTATGCAGTTTAAATTAATTTTTATTTAATGTTATTGTGGACACAAAATGTCGTGCTATCTTAAGCACTGAGATACAAGCTGTAGATGTACTGTGTTATAAACGCTATTTAATCTGTGATATAGAACTTGCTGTATCTAGTTGATGTGGATTGCTACATTCTGTATCTTTGATCATTCTCTCTATTACAGTATTATGTTTTGCCGGGTTGCCATAGTTACGATACACACGCACTAGCTGGGTGGACGTGCATCGCGTCTATACGCGATGACGTCATTTAAATGGGACACAGCCAGAGCCGCAGCGTGGTGAACGGCGTGATCCCGTTTTGAACATGGTGAAGGGTATAAAGTTCGGGTAAGTCACATTTTATCTGTTATGCTTGTATCCTGAAGACAATCTAATAAGATTGAAACGTTGATACGAAATTTGCCTATGCTGTATTTATTCCTGAGTGCCGCATTCTACAATTTGTCTACATTCACCTTTATGAGGGCACCGGGACCAGTTATCCACTGGAATAGGAGTGCCGGTCACATGATCGTATATATATATATATATATATATATATATATACACACACACACACACACACACACACACACACATATATAAAAAATGTTAAATTACTGATAGGGGTGGTTCTAAGTTTGTAGGGGGTTGAATAATTCATATGATGTTTACATTTGTTTACATTTTCTGCATTGCCTGGTCTAGGAGCAAAGAGTAGCCGTGTTATACTGTGCAGCTGCAAAACAAAAGCATCGTATTTGAGGTTCACTGTTTGTGTCCTCACTGTAAATGTAATGTTCTGCACTTTGATGGAAACTAAAATATAAATACCATCATTAGTATCAGCAAGGTGCAAGAGATCCATAAGAAACAGGCTTCCCTTCCCCGTACGCATGACTCAGCTTTTTGTACCTGACCACAATATGCCCACAGCATCTCCCTCAAGTCAGGAAGGTTATGTTTGATCACATTGACATCGCACAGTTCACGTCCTGAAACAATTTCACAAATAAACAGATCTGGTCTAGTTCAGTTCAACTCAAAGTAGGATGGACATATGAATAAGGGCTCTATTTACTAAGCCTTGGATGGAGATAAAGTGCACCAGCTCTTAGCTGTCATTTTTCAAACTCAGCCTGTGACCAGAGCCGGATTAAGGGGGGGTTCCAGGGGGTAAGTACCCCGGGCCCTCCTATATTAGGGGGCCCCCCGAAGGAGCAGCTATGTCACAGTGCGGGAACTCACTGATTCTGTAATCTCCAGCGGAAGCAGAGGCTGGAGATTACAGAATCAGTGAATCTCCGCACTGCCAGAGACGGAGGGGGAGGGAAATTCTGCTCACCTCACACTGCAGCACAGCAGAGATTGGATGGAGCGGGAGGGCACGTGTCCGCTTTGCAATCCGCAACGAGGTAAAGCTCATGAATAATTGAGCTGCAGCCGGGCTCAGCGGCCAATAGGGGCGCCGCAGGGTCACGTGGTGCGCCAGGGAGGCTCAGAAGGAGAAGTGATCTCTCCATGAGCACGGTGTAGGACAGGTACTCGGTCTACCCATCCTTCTCCAGCCAGCAGCAGTATCTATGCTCCAGCCAGCACACGCTGCTGTGTGCTGGCTGGTCTGTGATAGTAAGAATGTGAGAGGAAAAAACAGAAGGAAGTCTGTATTGTTGACGCACTGAAAGAATGTGAGTTTGTTCTAAAATATAACCTTTATTCGATATACATTAAAATAAGGTGGATATTTGTCCTGAGCTACCGTGAAACATCAGAGTTAAAATCACAATACTAACAAATACGTGAAAAGAATGGAAAAATGTGTGAATAAAGAGTTAAAAAACGTGTCCACATGTGTTTCTCGTCTAATTCTTGGAAGTTATTGTAATAACTTATATACTGATTGTCTTTATCCAATATCATGAGGGTTTGTCACAAATTGAAACCCACTATGCTGTATTGATGATTCAAGCAGACAATCTTCATGTGTATGTGCCCTTCACTCCTTGGGGGTTACTAGCTAGAGGGTACTCTCCAGATGTGGAGACTGTAGATTAAAGTGTATGTACATACATCATCCAATTGCATATAGGAGGTTATTATCGCTGTAATCTCAATTTCCCTATATTCAGAGTCACGGATCTCTACCGAAATAGGAATCTCTATATATCGGGAGTCCCACGCACTTACTACTTATACCAATAGAGAGTATGTTATGTATGTGGGCTGGATTACTTTAAAGGTTATGGTAATA
This sequence comes from Pseudophryne corroboree, assembly GCF_028390025.1. Taxonomy (NCBI): domain Eukaryota; kingdom Metazoa; phylum Chordata; class Amphibia; order Anura; family Myobatrachidae; genus Pseudophryne; species Pseudophryne corroboree. The sequence continues at coordinate 569,913,800 of NC_086446.1, read as the reverse complement.
TCCACTTTGTGGGAGACAACCAACATACATTAGGGGTATGGCAGCCCCAGTTTTCTAAAGAATAGCTGATATTTAGGGGTATGATAGCCCCAATTATATTTAGGGGTTTGGCAGACCCAATTTTCTAGGGAATTGCTTATATTAGGGGTATTGCAGCCCCAATTTTCTAGAAAGCAGTCTACCTGTGGGAGACAGCCAACATGCATTAGGGGTATGGCGGCCCCAATTTCCTAAGGAGTTGCTGATATTTAGGGGTATGATAGCCCCAATTATATTTGGGGGTTTGGCAGCCCCAGTTTTCTAGGAAATTGCTTATATTAGAGGTATAGCAGCCCCAATTCTCTAGAAAGCAATCTGCCTATAGGTGCAACTTGTTTCCTGTGCGTCTATAGTAATCCTAAGAGTTATTATATATATCTTCAATTGAATAGCAATCCAAGCTCTTGATATGGGATAGCCCACATATGTATTAGTAATGGTAGCTTTTAAGGAATAATTCCTATTTTTCAGCTACTAATATACACAATCATTATTTTGTGTATATTAGTAGCTGAAAAATAGGAATTATTCCTTAAAAGCTACCATTACTAATACATATGTGGGCTATCCCATATCAAGAGCTTGGATTGCTATTCAATTGAAGATATATATAATAACTCTTAGGATTACTATAGACGCACAGGAAACAAGTTGCACCTATAGGCAGATTGCTTTCTAGAGAATTGGGGCTGCTATACCTCTAATATAAGCAATTTCCTAGAAAACTGGGGCTGCCAAACCCCCAAATATAATTGGGGCTATCATACCCCTAAATATCAGCAACTCCTTAGGAAATTGGGGCCGCCATACCCCTAATGCATGTTGGCTGTCTCCCACAGGTAGACTGCTTTCTAGAAAATTGGGGCTGCAATACCCCTAATATAAGCAATTCCCTAGAAAATTGGGTCTGCCAAACCCCTAAATATAATTGGGGCTATCATACCCCTAAATATCAGCTATTATTTTAGAAAACTGGGGCTGCCATACCCCTAATGTATGTTGGTTGTCTCCCACAAAGTGGATATTACCATAACCTTTAAAGTAATCCAGCCCACATACATAACATACTCTCTATTGGTATAGGTAGTAAGTGCGTGGGACTCCCGATATATAGAGATTCCTATTTCGGTAGAGATCCGTGACTCTGAATATAGGGAAATTGAGATTACAGCGATAATAACCTCCTATATGCAATTGGATGATGTATGTACATACACTTTAATCTACAGTCTCCACATCTGGAGAGTACCCTCTAGCTAGTAACCCCCAAGGAGTGAAGGGCACATACACATGAAGATTGTCTGCTTGAATCATCAATACAGCATAGTGGGTTTCAATTTGTGACAAACCCTCATGATATTGGATAAAGACAATCAGTATATAAGTTATTACAATAACTTCCAAGAATTAGACGAGAAACACATGTGGACACGTTTTTTAACTCTTTATTCACACATTTTTCCATTCTTTTCACGTATTTGTTAGTATTGTGATTTTAACTCTGATGTTTCACGGTAGCTCAGGACAAATATCCACCTTATTTTAATGTATATCGAATAAAGGTTATATTTTAGAACAAACTCACATTCTTTCAGTGCGTCAACAATACAGACTTCCTTCTGTTTTTTCCTCTCACATTCTTGCTTCAGTGCACTGTAGTTGACAGCACCCCCTGAATACATTGAACAATATTTGTGATATAATATTAGGGGTTCACCAAGTGAGTGGATGGTGATGAACCACATACACTCACACAAAAAATATAATAAATAATACACTACGAGTGTGCAGATACCCAATCTCTACCTGGTCTGTGATAGTGCAGGGAAGCTGCTGCCCCTTACCAGCAGCAGCCTCTTCTGCCTGTGCAGGGGCCAGGGGGAAGCGATCACACTGATCGCTCCCCCCCCCTGTGGATTTGACCCTTGCTGGGGGCCAAATCTATGAAATAAATGTAGTTCTCATTCATTTGCATAAGGGGCGTGGCCACGTCAACCACTATTAGGCCACACCCCTGAAACTTTCAGCTGTGTGTGGAGTCACTAGTAAAGGGGGGGGGGGGCCCATGTTTTAAGTGCCCTGGGCCCCCGAAGCCATAATCCGGCCCTGCCTGTGACAAGGTAGTTAGGAGCTGATTGGCTGGTACTTTATCTCCGTGCACTTTATCTCCATTCAGAGTTTAGTAAATAGACCCCTAAATGTGTAAATTCACTGTGGCGCATGCGCTGTGTGCAAGAACTCACCATTTGCATCCATAAAAAGAGATCTATGTGAGCATGGCCCTTTACCTCTAGTCCTTATGAGTGCAATTTATGGCGCATATAGTTAAGCTACAGTAGGTACACACTAGAAATGTATTGGCCAATTTGCCAAAAAAAAAATGGGTGATAAGCCTGTTCTACTGTGTAGTGATGAGCATTTTGGCCATCCGCCTATAAAACAGCCACAAGTGATTGGCTTCAGTTATTCAATTGGTCAGTCTTGAAAGAAGATATTGGCGAAACGTCCTGATATCATGCAGTGTGCGGGCATTCTCGATGATCTGCACATAAGACCCATGGTTAAATCTGATTACCTAATCCTAGTGGGCGGACATACAGGGGGGTATTCAATTGTTTGAAAAGTCAGTTGGGAGTCTGTTTTTTCTAATATACAGGAAAAACAGACACCCAACCGACTTTTCAAACAACTGAATTCGCCCACTGTATGCCAATTCAGTGTGGTGTGACAGAAAATTCATAACTTAAAAAAAAAAATCGCTTAGTATGTATTTCCAATATCGGGCCTTTCTACTTGCCAAAAAATTGCACCGATGGTTGAGACAACCAAAAAGTTGTGTACCTAGCTTAAGGGAGATGACTTACTGGGCTATACACATGCAACATTTAATCTATTAGAAAAATCCATATAAAAAAACTGGAGGCATTAAAGTTGCCGGTTGCCAGAATCCCGGCGGTCAGTATATCAACGCCAGAATCCCGACATTCGGTGTAATACCGGCGGTCCCGCCCAGGAAATCCCCACACGGGCGGTGGTCCATGACACCACCCGAGGTGGAAAATAACCCTGTGGCGACCTAAGGTTGCCACTTGGTCCAAAGCGTGGTGAGCGCAGTGAGCCCGTGAGGGGACGTGCTGTGTTTGCCACCGGTATTCTGGCTGTCCGGATACCGGCGTCGGTCTCCTGACCACCGGGATCCCAACAGCCGGTATATCATACTGAATCCCCCAAAAATATATTTTGCTGTACGCTGTAACATATTGAGCGGGAAACAGCAAGCATCGTATTTTGCTGGCAATGCATCCACTACTCTCCACATGCATATCTGTGTTTACAACTTATTTTTTTATTTTGTAACTGGTGAGAGAGGAGGGGGCATAGGTCAGTAAAATGTGGTGGGGGAGGAGGGTGAGGTTTGTGCTGTTTTGGCAGACAGGAGGCCCCAATATGAAGGTGGCAGGGACGTGATGGGGGGGACCCTATAATGTTATGCCAAGGGGCGACCTAACCTCTAAATTCGCCCCCGGCATCCCATCCCCAGAATCTATCGAACTCCGTGGCTTGGAGCTTATGTAGTACGCAGCCAAACTACTGGAAACTGCATTTTCGGGGATTTGGCCACATATTTAAGCGGACGCATATTTAAGTATAACGTCAGCAGTATCCCAACCGCCAGTATGACGACAGCGGGGAGAGTGCCAAGAGCCCCCATGCAGGTTTGCTGTGCTCGCCACACTGCGGGCTCGGTGGCTCGCTAAGCTCGCCACAGGTTCTATTCCCATTCTCTGGGTGTCGTGGACACCCACGAGTGGGAATGGTCCTGTTGCACCGGCATTGCCAGCTTTCGGAATTACTGCGTCGGTATCCTAAACGCTGGGATCCCAACAGCCGCCAAATAAAACATATACCGCTATAAACCTTTATATAAATATCACATAAAATAAAATCCTGATGGATTATTTAACAATTAACGTTTTTTTTTTTTTGAATCGTCAATCTTCAGAAATTTTTATAGATAATTTCTAAAATGCCAGTTTTATTAAAGGAAAAAATTCCAGGCTTTCCTTTAACAAAATTGTTATCTTTAAGTAGGCATGAACTGTACTTTAAAATGTGCTTGATGCAGAAGCAGATGCATTTCAGGTCTGTCTTTTTGTGGTTTATAATAGAGGCGTAGAGGAAGATTTACTAATAGTCAGTTTATATTAGAGATGAGCGGGTTCGGTTTCTCTGAATCCGAACCCGCCAGAACTTCATGTTTTTTTTCACGGGTCCGAGCGACTCGGATCTTCCCGCCTTGCTCGGTTAACCCGAGCGCGCCCGAACGTCATCATGACGCTGTCGGATTCTCGCGAGGCTCGGATTCTATCGCGAGAGTCGGATTCTATATAAGGAGCCGCGCGTCGCCGCCATTTTCACACGTGCATTGAGATTGATAGGGAGAGGACGTGGCTGGCGTCCTCTCCGTTTAGAATTAGAATAGATTAGAGAGACACTTGATTTACTAATTTTGGGGAGCATTAGGAGTACTCAGTAGTGTACAGTGCAGAGTTTTGCTGATAGTGACCAGTGACCACCACTTTTATTTATAATCCGTTCTCTGCCTGAAAAAAGCGATACACAGCACACAGTGACTCAGTCACATACCATATCTGTGTGCACTGCTCAGGCTCAGGCCAGTGTGCTGCATCATCTATATATATTATATATCTGTCTGACTGCTCAGCTCACACAGCTTATAATTGTGGGGGAGACTGGGGAGCACTACTGCAGTGCCAGTTATAGGTTATAGCAGGAGCCAGGAGTACATAATATTATATTAAAATTAAACAGTGCACACTTTTGCTGCAGGAGTGCCACTGCCAGTGTGACTAGTGACCAGTGACCTGACCACCAGTATATAATATTAGTAGTATACTATCTCTTTATCAACCAGTCTATATTAGCAGCAGACACAGTACAGTGCGGTAGTTCACGGCTGTGGCTACCTCTGTGTCGGCACTCGGCAGCCCGTCCATAATTGTATATACCAGTGACCTAACCGTGGTTTTTTTTTCTTTCTTTATACATACATACTAGTTACGAGTATACTATCTCTTTATCAACCAGTCTATATATTAGCAGCAGACACAGTACAGTGCGGTAGTTCACGGCTGTGGCTACCTCTGTGTCGGCACTCGGCAGCCCGTCCATAATTGTATATACCACCTAACCGTGGTTTTTTTTTCTTTCTTTCTACATACATACTAGTTACGAGTATACTATCTCTTTATCAACCAGTCTACATATTAGCAGCAGACACAGTACAGTGCGGTAGTTCACGGCTGTGGCTACCTCTGTGTCGGCACTCGGCAGCCCGTCCATAATTGTATATACCACCTAACCGTGGTTTTTTTTTCTTTCTTTATACATACATACTAGTTACGAGTATACTATCTCTTTATCAACCAGTCTATATTAGCAGCAGACACAGTACAGTGCGGTAGTTCACGGCTGTGGCTACCTCTGTGTCGGCACTCGGCAGCCCGTCCATAATTGTATATACCAGTGACCTAACCGTGGTTTTTTTTTCTTTCTTTATACATACATACTAGTTACGAGTATACTATCTCTTTATCAACCAGTCTATATATTAGCAGCAGACACAGTACAGTGCGGTAGTTCACGGCTGTGGCTACCTCTGTGTCGGCACTCGGCAGCCCGTCCATAATTGTATATACCACCTAACCGTGGTTTTTTTTTCTTTCTTTATACATACATACTAGTTACGAGTATACTATCTCTTTATCAACCAGTCTATATATTAGCAGCAGACACAGTACAGTGCGGTAGTTCACGGCTGTGGCTACCTCTGTGTCGGCACTCGGCAGCCCGTCCATAATTGTATATACCACCTAACCGTGGTTTTTTTTTCTTTCTTTATACATACATACTAGTTACGAGTATACTATCTCTTTATCAACCAGTCTATATATTAGCAGCAGACACAGTACAGTGCGGTAGTTCACGGCTGTGGCTACCTCTGTGTCGGCACTCGGCAGCCCGTCCATAATTGTATATACCACCTAACCGTGGTTTTTTTTTCTTTCTTTCTACATACATACTAGTTACGAGTATACTATCTCTTTATCAACCAGTCTATATATTAGCAGCAGACACAGTACAGTGCGGTAGTTCACGGCTGTGGCTACCTCTGTGTCGGCACTCGGCAGCCCGTCCATAATTGTATATACCACCTAACCGTGGTTTTTTTTTCTTTCTTTATACATACATACTAGTTACGAGTATACTATCTCTTTATCAACCAGTCTATATATTAGCAGCAGACACAGTACAGTGCGGTAGTTCACGGCTGTGGCTACCTCTGTGTCGGCACTCGGCAGCCCGTCCATAATTGTATATACCACCTAACCGTGGTTTTTTTTTCTTTCTTTATACATACATACTAGTTACGAGTATACTATCTCTTTATCAACCAGTCTATATATTAGCAGCAGACACAGTACAGTGCGGTAGTTCACGGCTGTGGCTACCTCTGTGTAGGCACTCGGCAGCCCGTCCATAATTGTATATACCAGTGACCTAACCGTGGTTTTTTTTTCTTTCTTTATACATACATACTAGTTACGAGTATACTATCTCTTTATCAACCAGTCTATATATTAGCAGCAGACACAGTACAGTGCGGTAGTTCACGGCTGTGGCTACCTCTGTGTCGGCACTCGGCAGCCCGTCCATAATTGTATATACCACCTAACCGTGGTTTTTTTTTCTTTCTTTATACATACATACTAGTTACGAGTATACTATCTCTTTATCAACCAGTCTATATATTAGCAGCAGACACAGTACAGTGCGGTAGTTCACGGCTGTGGCTATCTCTGTGTCGGCACTCGGCAGCCCGTCCATAATTGTATATACCACCTAACCGTGGTTTTTTTTTTCTTTCTTTATACATACATACTAGTTACGAGTATACTATCTCTTTATCAACCAGTCTATATATTAGCAGCAGACACAGTACAGTGCGGTAGTTCACGGCTGTGGCTACCTCTGTGTCGGCACTCGGCAGCCCGTCCATAATTGTATATACCACCTAACCGTGGTTTTTTTTTCTTTCTTTATACATACATACTAGTTACGAGTATACTATCTCTTTATCAACCAGTCTATATATTAGCAGCAGACACAGTACAGTGCGGTAGTTCACGGCTGTGGCTACCTCTGTGTCGGCACTCGGCAGCCCGTCCATAATTGTATACCACCTAACCTTTTTCTTTGCATCATGTGCTGATTGGGGAGGGTTTTTTGGAAGGGACATCCTGCGTGACACTGCAGTGCCACTCCTAAATGGGCCCGGTGTTTGTGTCGGCCACTAGGGTCGCTAATCTTACTCACACAGCTACCTCATTGCGCCTCTTTTTTTCTTTGCGTCATGTGCTGTTTGGGGAGGGTTTTTTGGAAGGGACATCCTGCGTGACACTGCAGTGCCACTCCTAGATGGGCCCGGTGTTTGTGTCGGCCACTAGGGTCGCTTATCTTACTCACACAGCGACCTCGGTGCAAATTTTAGGACTAAAAATAATATTGTGAGGTGTGAGGTATTCAGAATAGACTGAAAATGAGTGTAAATTATGGTTTTTGAGGTTAATAATACTTTGGGATCAAAATGACCCCCAAATTCTATGATTTAAGCTGTTTTTTAGTGTTTTTTGAAAAAAACACCCGAATCCAAAACACACCCGAATCCGACAAAAAAAATTCGGTGAGGTTTTGCCAAAACGCGGTCGAACCCAAAACACGGCCGCGGAACCGAACCCAAAACCAAAACACAAAACCCGAAAAATTTCAGGCGCTCATCTCTAGTTTATATGCAGTTTGCAAATCTCCAAGCAATGCATGTGGTTTTCAGATTCAGATTGCAGAATTTACTACTGGTGCCCATGTGCATGCAGGTACTTGTAGCTTCATGGGAGTATGCTTTATATTTTGAGAGCATTATCTTAGTACCATGCTTACCTACTTTCTGGCTGCCCCATGCGGGAGGGTGCAGCCAGATCGGTATAATAGGGGGCGTGGCCTCAACATGGGTGGGAGGTGCAGGGGCGTGGAAGCGTGATTAGAGTCATTGCCCCATCCCCGCTATTCAATGCCCAGATTACCAGCATTGAATAGCAGTGGGCAGGGCTGTGATGACGCGATTCACGTCATCGGCCTCCCCGGACCTCCAACTTTCAAGGACAGCTGTGGGGAGGTCTGGGGGTGATGAGGGGGGAGACTTGGCTACCCTTCCAGAGGGCTGGGAGCTCCACCGGGGTTGCGAGAGTAAGCAGGTATGCTTAGTACCTGGTGTACCAGGAAGGACCCTGTGCTACTCAGCATTGGGACGGTAATTTTGTGATTGTGGTTATGACCTGGCATTCAGAAAATTGCATCGGCCTACAAACCACACATCAGTTCTCATGAAAACATGTATTTTGGAAAAACTGCTACTTCTTATTAAATCTCCCCTTAGCATCTGTTATCGAATGCAACCAAAACAGCAATACTGGTTTGTTGCATTCAGCATGGCCCAAATTTCTGTGTTTTATTTTTAATATATACTGTATATTGGATGAGAATGAAGATTTTTATTACTCATATTTGTATCTACTGTTTCATAAAACAATGGCCCTCATTCCGAGTTGATCGGTCGCAAGGCGAATTTAGCAGAGTTACACACGCTAAGCCTACGCCTACTGGGAGTGAATCTTAGCTTCTTAAAATTGCGACCGATGTATTCGCAATATTGCGATTACTAACTACTTAGCAGTTTCAGAGTAGCTCCAGACTTACTCTGCCTGTGCGATCATTTCAGTGCTTGTCGTTCCTGGTTGACGTCACAAACACACCCAGCGTTCGCCAAGGCACTCCCACCGTTTCTCCGGCCACTCCTGCGTTTTTTCCGGAAACGGTAGCGTTTTCAGCCACACGCCCCTGAAACGCCGTGTTTCCGCCCAGTAACACCCATTTCCTGTCAATCACATTACGATCGCCGGAGCGAAGAAAAAGCCGTGAGTAAAAATACTTTCTTCATAGTAAAGTTACTTGGCGCAGTCGCAGTGCGAACATTGCGCATGCGTACTAAGTGGATTTTCACTGCGATGCGATGAAAAATACCGAGCGAACAACTCGGAATGAGGGCCAATGATCATTACTGGTACTTGTTATTGGTATATTTTACATTGCATGGGCACTTTCTACGTACCTAAGTTTCCAGATATTTTAAACAATCAAAAGCCAATGATTTATTAGCAGTAGGACACATCAGGGCCCAAGGGGAACAGTATGATTAGTGGTGCAGTCAAAGCTGAATACTGAACAGATGCAGCGGGAAACAGATATTCTGAACAGACAGACATCACAGTGCAGGTCTGAAAATGTCTAACAAAATAAATCACAGTACTGACAGCAAGAACACTGGGAAAATGTACAACCGTGTCATGAAGAGACATTAAAATAGTAAATTTAATTTACATGTACTCTAAAACCTAAAAATCAAAATGCACAAAAAAAATCAATAATTAGTAAAGTATGAAGATTAAAAATAATATATGATGTTTGGTACGTTTAGGTTTAAAGAGTGAGGACTATGAAATGCAATCTGTTGGTATAGAAGCAGCCAGATGTGCGGCGAGTAGTTTTAGCAATCAACTGATGGATATCATCTACATATATAAATGCAAAAGCCCTCACTCACTCACTCACTCACTCACTCGCTCACTCACTCTCACTAATTCTCTTACTTCCCAATATGTTAGGAAGCTGAAATTTAATATAGGTATTCTGCAGGTGGGAAATAGAAAAACTACGTAATTAGAATTTTAATAAACTTCGCCTAGGGGATGAAAAGGGGGTTGACATAATGACGTCATTACCGATGCGTGGCTTGTTTTGTGTGAACGATAACGCCCAAATGGACAATTGGATCAAAATTTGTATTGCGCCTCCAGTGTGTACAATTTAATAAACTACAAAAATTCGAACTCACTGACTGACTGACTGACTGACTCATCACTAATTCTCTTACTTCCCAATATGTAAGGAAGATGAAATTTAACAAAGCTATTTTGCAGGTAGGAAATAGGAAAACTACGTACCATATATATTCGAGTATAAGCCGAGTTTTTCAGCAAATTTTTTATGCTGAAAAAGCCCCCCCTTGGCTCAGTGGCGGAACTAGCGAGCGGTGGGCCCATGTGCGACAAAATGCTTTGCCCCCCCCCATCCACATCCCATCCAAGTCCACCCCCTCACCCCTGGAGAGGATCTGGTGAGGGGGACCTGCTCAGGGCCAGAGAAATGGATACCTAGCAACAGTGCCGTAACTAGACATTTTAGCACTGTGTGCAAGAAATGGTATCGGAGCCCCGCCCCCCCTACTCTATGCAAAACAGGGACAGTGCAAAAAATAGGGGCGTGGCTTTGTGGGGAAGGGGTGTGGCCACAAAATAATACCAATTCATATAACGGTGCACAGTAGTCTCCATTATTAAAATTACGTTGCACGGTAGCACCACTACACTAGGTAGAGCCCCTTTTACACCTTACGGCAGACAGATTCCCCTTTTTACACATTACGGCAGACAGCGTCAACCTTTTACACATTACGGCCGACAGCGTCCCCTTTTCATTACGGCAGACAGCGTCCCCTTTTTACACATTACAGCAGACAGCGTCAACCTTTTACACATTATGGCAGACAGCTTCCCTTTTTTACACATTACGGCAGACAGCATCCCCTTTTTACACATTACGGAAGACAGCGTCCCATTTTTACACACTACGGTAGACAGTGTCCCCATTTTTACACATTACGGCAGACAACGTCCCCATTTTTGCACATTACGGCAGACAGTGTCCCATTTTTACAAGGCAAGAGATGCAAACTCAATATAAAAATAAATAAATAAAATAAATACATATATATATATATATATATATATATTGTGACAAGAACACTGGAATAGTGTTTGAGGGCAGGTATGTTTGTCACAGGTTCTTGTCTTACATGTATTAGAAAAATGAAAACTTCTAGGAAAATGTTTTGTTTTGTCAGAACCTTTTCAGTTTATTGGAAAAGCTGGATAAGGGCCCTTAAAGAGAGACAGGGCAAGTTCCATACATTGGGCCCAGTTCGGGTCTTTTGCCTCACAGAGGGCTAATCACGGCTTTTTGCTGTGCAAGAGCCTTTTAGGGCTGCTAGCCTGATTAGTGTGAGGAGATTGCCTGGGGAGAGACTGCAGAATCTCTGTGAGAGGAGCTTCCTTATACAAGTGAGCTATACAGTGTTTACTGGAGAACTCTGTGTTTTTGGTTAGTGATAGTTAGGAACGTCTTATGTTTAGTTAGTGCCGGACAGGCAAGGTATTTTCTTTTGATGTTTGTTTTGTTTTCTGTTTAATAAAACTGGTCGTGGCCAGTTACACCACACACTGGACTTGTGTGATTCCTCAGCTGCTGCATAGCTGCCATTTACCCCACAAAACGGCACCTTGTTCCCTTACAGCATTACAACTTGGTGGAGAATGCGAGCATCGATCTCGCTACCTCTTGCATAAGTGAAAGCAGCAGCTCTATGAGGCCTGCAGAAAACGGTGGTTTATGCAGATACAGCCCAGTGTGAAGTTACTGAGATTCACCCCTGAGGATTTGATATATGTCCTGGGTGTATTCAGCCACAAAGCCGCCTGAAAAATCTGTCGACATGGAGGAACTGCTTAAAGCCTTGCTGCAAGCTACAGCGGCTCAGCAGGAGGCCAACAGACAGCAGCAGGTGGCAATGGAGGAAAATAGGAGACAGAAGCAAGTGGCGGAGGAAAATTGGAGACTACAGCAGGAGGCCAACAGACAGCAACAGGTGGCAATGGAGGAAAATAGGAGACAGCAGCAGGTGGCTATTGACGAACTTTACAGGCAACAGCGTCAGGATAGAGAGGCCTTAACAGAAGTGGTGAAGAGCCTTGCAGCCCGGATTGGAGATGTGGCCGTCAGTGCTCCGACCAGCTCTAGTTCTATACGGGCCAGTCACTTCCTGCAGAAAATGACAGAGGCTGATGATGTGGAGGCCTACCTGACCACGTTTGAAAGGACTGCCGAGCGTGAGAACTGGCCGAAAGCACAGTGGGCCAGTCTGCTGGCACCTTTTCTGTCAGGTGAGCACCAAAAAGCGTACTTTGATTTAAGCCCTGCTGACGCTCGGAACTATGATAAACTAAAGACTGAGATCCTGACCCGCCTGGGAGTCACACTGTCAGTACGAGCACAACGGGTGCACCGTTGGGTGTACGCCATGGAGAAGCCTCCTCGCTCCCAGATGCACGACCTTATTCAGCTAACCAAAAAATGGTTACAGCCAGAGACGTTAACTGGTCCACAGATGGTTGAAAGAGTCGTCATGGACCGCTATTTGAGATCTTTGCCCATGGTCCTGCGCGAGTGGGTGAGCCATGGAAACCCGGGTACTGCTGACCAATTAGTGGACATGGTAGAGAGGTATTTGACAGCAGAGGAATTACTGATGACCACCCAGCAACCCATAGATCCTCGACAGCGCCCTTCAGTAAAGACTGGTAAGACTGTTCCGTGGGAAAACGTTGCTGGGCGGTTAAGAGAACGCAAGGCTGTAGAGACTGTAAACACTGGCCCTGGAGACAGGCCAATGGGGCTAGAACGGTCTATGCTGCCCAAACGGGTTAATAATCGTGTGGTTAAATGTTTTAGGTGTGGTATGCCAGGTCATGTTATTGCCAAATTGCCCAGTCACTCAAGAACCCATGCAATGTGATGCTGCCTTTGAATGTCGCAGAATGTCTTTCTTTGCTAGGTTAGCCTGTACTGTGGTACCTTCACCTGAGTTGGAAAAACAAATGTGTGACGTGTTCTTAGAGGGTAACCGGGTAGAGGCCTTGCTAGATTCAGGAAGTTTAGTTACCCTCGTGAAAGCTGGGTTAGTGAACCCCTTAAAGGTCCAGCAAATACCTTTTGGGGTAACTTGCATACATGGGGATACCCAACATTATGTCACTGCTGAAGTGAATATAGAAACTTGTTGTGGGTCAGCAATGGTTAAAGTAGGACTGGTCCCCACCTTGGTGCATGAGGCCATAATAGGGAGGGATTTTCCTCATTTTTGGAAACTGTGGGAATCACGTTTATCAACAGATGTGAGAAGTAAAGAGCCAGTTGATAATACCGGTGATTTTATGGATGTACGTGTGTCTTCGGAACTTTCTGACCCTTTGCCTTTTGCTAGTTTGGCTGGGGAAGTGACAGATGGGGAATCCAGTGAGGACCCTCTTGCTGGGAACAGAGACATAGAAGTTAGAACTGAAAGCGTGCCTGACCTGGAGGTAAAGAAGGATTTGTTTGCATCTGAACAGTTAAAGGATCCTACCTTGATAAAGGCTAGAGAGAATGTTAAGATTGTTAATGGGGAACCTGTGGTACCATGTGACAGGGTTACGTATCCCCACATGGCCATCTGTAATGAGCTCTTGTACCACATTGTCAAAAAGGGTGGGGATGTGGTGGAACAGCTGATAGTTCCCCAGCCTTATCAGAGAACGGTACTAGATTTAGCTCATAGTCACGTTACAGCAGGACATTTAGGGGCAGAAAAAAACACTGAAAGAGTTTTACAAAGGTTCTTTTGGCCAGGGGTTTATAAAGAAGTGTCTGAATATTGTTCTTCCTGTCCTGAATGCCAGTATCATGCCCCTAGACCCCATTTCAGGAGCCCACTAGTTCCCATGCCTATTATAGAGGTCCCGTTTGACAGAATAGCCATGGATCTCGAGGGGCCCTTGTTAAAGTCTGCTCGGGGCCATCAGTATATCCTGGTAATAATGGACTATGCCACTCGATATCCTGAGGCTGTCCCTTTACGCACTATCACAACCAAGGCGATAGCTAGGGAGCTGGTGCAGGTTTTTAGTAGAGTGGGAATACCAAAAGAAATTTTGACTGACGAAGGTACTCCATTTATGTCAAGGATCATGAAAGAATTGTGCAAATTATTTAAGGTCACTCACCTCAGGACGTCCATTTACCATCCCCAAACTGATGGGTTGGTGGAAAGGTTTAATAAAACATTAAAAAGTATGTTAAAAAAGGTTGTTGATAAAGATGGGAAAAACTGGGATTGTTTGTTGCACTACTTGTTAATGGCCATCAGAGAAGTTCCTCAGTCCTCTACGGGGTTTTCTCCATTTGATTTGTTGCATGGTAGACACCCCAGAGGGCTGTTGGACATTGCCAAAGAGACGTGGGAAGGACAGCCCACTCCTTATAGAAGCGATGTTGAACATGTAACACAAATGCAGGATAGGATTGCAGCCGTGGTACCTATTGTCAGAGAGCACATGGAACAGGCCCAACGTGCTCAACAGAGGGTATATAACCAGAGTGCCAAGGTACGGGAATTTGCTCCTGGAGATAGAGTTCTTGTTTTGGTACCCACTGTGGAAAGCAAGTTCTTAGCTAAATGGCAGGGTCCATTTGAGATTAGGGAAAAAGTGAATGAGGTTAATTACAAAGTATACCAACCTGGAAAGAGAAAACACGAACAAATCTACCATGTTAACTTAATCAAACCCTGGAAAGATAGGTTGTCTCTGTCAGCGGAGCCTTGCCCTTCGGTGTCTTCACCTCGGTTGCTTCCCGCAGTAAAGGTGTCAGAGACATTATCAGCTGATCAGAACAATCAGGTTAAAGAATTTCTCATCCAAAATAGGGAGATATTTTCAGAGCTGCCTGGCCGAACGACCATAATAAAACATGACATTGTCACAGAACCAGGGGTCAGGGCCCATTTAAAGCCATATAGGATTCCTGAAGCTCAGCGAGAAGCTGTTTCTAAAGAAGTTAAAACCATGTTAGAACTTGGAGTCATAGAGGAATCTAACAGTGAGTGGTCCAGTCCCATAGTTCTCATCCCGAAGCCAGACGGTAGCATACGCTTCTGTAATGACTTTCGTGAGGTGTCCAAGTTTGACGCATACCCCATGCCCCGTGTGGATAAGCTTATAGAAAGGCTGGGAACAGCAAGGTTTCTCACCACGTTGGACCTGACCAAAGGTTACTGGCAAATACCTTTATCTGATAGCGCAAAAGAAAAAACAGCCTTTTCGGTTCCGGAGGGGCTGTACCAGTATAAGATGTTACCCTTTGGGTTGCATGGGGCTCCAGCAACCTTTAAACGGGCGATGGATAAAATTTTGAGGCCCCATAGAAAATATGCAGCTGCCTATTTGGATGATGTGGTAATTCACAGTACAGACTGGGGGTCCCATTTGGTTAAAGTACAAGCAGTACTGGACTCAATCAGAGAGGCTAACCCAAAAAAGTGCTGCCTCACAATGGAGGAGGTCAAATACTTGGGCTTCACCATAGGTAGAGGTCTGATTAGGCCCCAATTGAATAAAATTGATGCTATTCAAAACTGGCCTCATCTAGTGAATAAAAAACAGGTAAGGGCTTTTTTGGGAATAACTGGGTACTATAGACAGTTTATTCCCAATTTTGCGACCACAGCAGTGCAGTTGTCAGACCTTTTCATAGAGATGAGCGGGTTCGGTTTCTCTGAAACCGAACCCGCACGAACTTCATGTTTTTTTCACGGGTCCGAGCAGACTCGGATCCTCCCGCCTTGCTCGGTTAACCCGAGCGCGCCCGAACGTCATCATGACGCTGTCGGATTCTCGCGAGACTCGGATTCTATATAAGGAGCCGCGCGTCGCCGCCATTTTCACACGTGCATTGAGATTGATAGGGAGAGGACGTGGCTGGCGTCCTCTCCATTAGAAATTAGATTAGAAGAGAGAGATTGTGCAGAGTCAGACAGAGTTTACCACAGTGACCAGTGCAGTTGTTGTTAGTTAACTTTTATTTATTTTAATATAATATATCCGTTCTCTGCTATATCCGTTCTCTGCCTGAAAAAAAACGATACACAGCAGCAGCCAGTCACACAGTGTGACTCAGTCTGTGTGCACTCAGCTCAGCCCAGTGTGCTGCACATCAATGTATAAAAGGCAAAGCTTATAATAATTGTGGGGGAGACTGGAGAGCACTGCAGGTTGTTATAGCAGGAGCCCCCAGGAGTACATAATATTATATTAATTTAAAATTAAACAGTGCACACTTTTGCTGCAGGAGTGCCACTGCCAGTGTGACTAGTGGTGACCAGTGCCTGACCACCAGTATAGTAGTATATTGTTGTATGTATTGTATACTATCTCTTTATCAACCAGTCTATATTAGCAGCAGACACAGTACAGTGCGGTAGTTCACGGCTGTGGCTACCTCTGTGTCGGCAGTCGGAACTCGGCAGGCAGTCCGTCCATCCATAATTGTATTACAATATATACCACCTAACCGTGGTATTTTTTTTTCTTTCTTTATACCGTCGTCATAGTGTCATACTAGTTGTTACGAGTATACTACTATCTCTTTATCAACCAGTGTACAGTGCGGTAGTTCACGGCTGTGGCTACCTCTGTGTCGGCAGTCGGCAGGCAGTCCGTCCATCCATAATTGTATTATTATTATAATATATACCACCTAACCGTGGTTTTTTTTTCATTCTTTATACCGTCATAGTGTCATACTAGTTGTTACGAGTATACTACTATCTCTTTATCAACCAGTGTACAGTGCGGTAGTTCACGGCTGTGGCTACCTCTGTGTCGGCAGTCGGCAGGCAGTCCGTCCATCCATAATTGTATTATTATTATAATATATACCACCTAACCGTGGTTTTTTTTTCATTCTTTATACCGTCGTCATAGTGTCATACTAGTTGTTACGAGTATACTACTATCTCTTTATCAACCAGTGTACAGTGCGGTAGTTCACGGCTGTGGCTACCTCTGTGTCGGCAGTCGGCAGGCAGTCCGTCCATCCATAATTGTATTATTATTATAATATATACCACCTAACCGTGGTTTTTTTTTCATTCTTTATACCGTCGTCATAGTGTCATACTAGTTGTTACGAGTATACTACTATCTCTTTATCAACCAGTGTACAGTGCGGTAGTTCACGGCTGTGGCTACCTCTGTGTCGGCAGTCGGCAGGCAGTCCGTCCATCCATAATTGTATTATTATTATAATATATACCACCTAACCGTGGTTTTTTTTTCATTCTTTATACCGTCGTCATAGTGTCATACTAGTTGTTACGAGTATACTACTATCTCTTTATCAACCAGTGTACAGTGCGGTAGTTCACGGCTGTGGCTACCTCTGTGTCGGCAGTCGGCAGGCAGTCCGTCCATCCATAATTGTATTATTATTATAATATATACCACCTAACTGTGGTATTTTTTTTTCTTTCTTTATACCGTCGTCATAGTGTCATACTAGTTGTTACGAGTATACTACTATCTCTTTATCAACCAGTGTACAGTGCGGTAGTTCACGGCTGTGGCTACCTCTGTGTCGGCAGTCGGCAGGCAGTCCGTCCATCCATAATTGTATTATTATTATAATATATACCACCTAACCGTGGTTTTTTTTTCATTCTTTATACCGTCGTCATAGTGTCATACTAGTTGTTACGAGTATACTACTATCTCTTTATCAACCAGTGTACAGTGCGGTAGTTCACGGCTGTGGCTACCTCTGTGTCGGCAGTCGGCAGGCAGTCCGTCCATCCATAATTGTATTATTATTATAATATATACCACCTAACCGTGGTTTTTTTTTCATTCTTTATACCGTCGTCATAGTGTCATACTAGTTGTTACGAGTATACTACTATCTCTTTATCAACCAGTGTACAGTGCGGTAGTTCACGGCTGTGGCTACCTCTGTGTCGGCAGTCGGCAGGCAGTCCGTCCATCCATAATTGTATTATTATTATAATATATACCACCTAACCGTGGTTTTTTTTTCATTCTTTATACCGTCGTCATAGTGTCATACTAGTTGTTACGAGTATACTACTATCTCTTTATCAACCAGTGTACAGTGCGGTAGTTCACGGCTGTGGCTACCTCTGTGTCGGCAGTCGGCAGGCAGTCCGTCCATCCATAATTGTATTATTATTATAATATATACCACCTAACCGTGGTTTTTTTATACCACCTAACCGTGGCAGTCCGTCCATAATTGTATACTAGTATCCAATCCATCCATCTCCATTGTTTACCTGAGGTGCCTTTTAGTTCTGCCTATAAAATATGGAGAACAAAAAAGTTGAGGTTCCAAAATTAGGGAAAGATCAAGATCCACTTCCACCTCGTGCTGAAGCTGCTGCCACTAGTCATGGCCGAGACGATGAAATGCCAGCAACGTCGTCTGCCAAGGCCGATGCCCAATGTCATAGTACAGAGCATGTCAAATCCAAAACACCAAATATCAGAAAAAAAAGGACTCCAAAACCTAAAATAAAATTGTCGGAGGAGAAGCGTAAACTTGCCAATATGCCATTTACCACACGGAGTGGCAAGGAACGGCTGAGGCCCTGGCCTATGTTCATGGCTAGTGGTTCAGCTTCACATGAGGATGGAAGCACTCAGCCTCTCGCTAGAAAACTGAAAAGACTCAAGCTGGCAAAAGCACCGCAAAGAACTGTGCGTTCTTTGAAATCCCAAATCCACAAGGAGAGTCCAATTGTGTCGTTTGCGATGCCTGACCTTCCCAACACTGGACGTGAAGAGCATGCGCCTTCCACTATTTGCATGCCCCCTGCAAGTGCTGGAAGGAGCACCCGCAGTCCAGTTCCTGATAGTCAGATTGAAGATGTCAGTGTTGAAGTACACCAGGATGAGGAGGATATGGGTGTTGCTGGCGCTGGGGAGGAAATTGACCAGGAGGATTCTGATGGTGAGGTGGTTTGTTTAAGTCAGGCACCCGGGGAGACACCTGTTGTCCGTGGGAGGAATATGGCCGTTGACATGCCAGGTGAAAATACCAAAAAAATCAGCTCTTCGGTGTGGAGGTATTTCACCAGAAATGCGGACAACAGGTGTCAAGCCGTGTGTTCCCTTTGTCAAGCTGTAATAAGTAGGGGTAAGGACGTTAACCACCTCGGAACATCCTCCCTTATACGTCACCTGCAGCGCATTCATAATAAGTCAGTGACAAGTTCAAAAACTTTGGGTGACAGCGGAAGCAGTCCACTGACCAGTAAATCCCTTCCTCTTGTAACCAAGCTCACGCAAACCACCCCACCAACTCCCTCAGTGTCAATTTCCTCCTTCCCCAGGAATGCCAATAGTCCTGCAGGCCATGTCACTGGCAAGTCTGACGAGTCCTCTCCTGCCTGGGATTCCTCCGATGCATCCTTGCGTGTAACGCCTACTGCTGCTGGCGCTGCTGTTGTTGCCGCTGGGAGTCGATGGTCATCCCAGAGGGGAAGTCGTAAGCCCACTTGTACTACTTCCAGTAAGCAATTGACTGTTCAACAGTCCTTTGCGAGGAAGATGAAATATCACAGCAGTCATCCTACTGCAAAGCGGATAACTGAGTCCTTGACAACTATGTTGGTGTTAGACGTGCGTCCGGTATCCGCCGTTAGTTCACAGGGAACTAGACAATTTATTGAGGCAGTGTGCCCCCGTTACCAAATACCATCTAGGTTCCACTTCTCTAGGCAGGCGATACCAAGAATGTACACGGACGTCAGAAAAAGACTCACCAGTGTCCTAAAAAATGCAGTTGTACCCAATGTCCACTTAACCACGGACATGTGGACAAGTGGAGCAGGGCAGGGTCAGGACTATATGACTGTGACAGCCCACTGGGTAGATGTATGGACTCCCGCCGCAAGAACAGCAGCGGCGGCACCAGTAGCAGCATCTCGCAAACGCCAACTCTTTCCTAGGCAGGCTACGCTTTGTATCACCGCTTTCCAGAATACGCACACAGCTGAAAACCTCTTACGGCAACTGAGGAAGATCATCGCGGAATGGCTTACCCCAATTGGACTCTCCTGTGGATTTGTGGCATCGGACAACGCCAGCAATATTGTGTGTGCATTAAATATGGGCAAATTCCAGCACGTCCCATGTTTTGCACATACCTTGAATTTGGTGGTGCAGAATTTTTTAAAAAACGACAGGGGCGTGCAAGAGATGCTGTCGGTGGCCAGAAAAATTGCGGGACACTTTCGGCGTACAGGCACCACGTACAGAAGACTGGAGCACCACCAAAAACTACTGAACCTGCCCTGCCATCATCTGAAGCAAGAAGTGGTAACGAGGTGGAATTCAACCCTCTATATGCTTCAGAGGTTGGAGGAGCAGCAAAAGGCCATTCAAGCCTATACAATTGAGCACGATATAGGAGATGGAATGCACCTGTCTCAAGTGCAGTGGAGAATGATTTCAACATTGTGCAAGGTTCTGATGCCCTTTGAACTTGCCACACGTGAAGTCAGTTCAGACACTGCCAGCCTGAGTCAGGTCATTCCCCTCATCAGGCTTTTGCAGAAGAAGCTGGAGGCATTGAAGAAGGAGCTAACACGGAGCGATTCCGCTAGGCATGTGGGACTTGTGGATGCAGCCCTTAATTCGCTTAACAAGGATTCACGGGTGGTCAATCTGTTGAAATCAGAGCACTACATTTTGGCCACCGTGCTCGATCCTAGATTTAAAGCCTACCTTGGATCTCTCTTTCCGGCAGACACAGGTCTGCTGGGGTTGAAAGACCTGCTGGTGACAAAATTGTCAAGTCAAGCGGAACGCGACCTGTCAACATCTCCTCCTTCACATTCTCCCGCAACTGGGGGTGCGAGGAAAAGGCTCAGAATTCCGAGCCCACCCGCTGGCGGTGATGCAGGGCAGTCTGGAGCGACTGCTGATGCTGACATCTGGTCCGGACTGAAGGACCTGACAACGATTACGGACATGTCGTCTACTGTCACTGCATATGATTCTCTCAACATTGATAGAATGGTGGAGGATTATATGAGTGACCGCATCCAAGTAGGCACGTCACACAGTCCGTACTTATACTGGCAGGAAAAAGAGGCAATTTGGAGGCCCTTGCACAAACTGGCTTTATTCTACCTAAGTTGCCCTCCCACAAGTGTGTACTCCGAAAGAGTGTTTAGTGCCGCCGCTCACCTTGTCAGCAATCGGCGTACGAGGTTACATCCAGAAAATGTGGAGAAGATGATGTTCATTAAAATGAATTATAATCAATTCCTCCGCGGAGACATTGACCAGCAGCAATTGCCTCCACAAAGTACACAGGGAGCTGAGATGGTGGATTCCAGTGGGGACGAATTGATAATCTGTGAGGAGGGGGATGTACACGGTGATATATCGGAGGGTGAAGATGAGGTGGACATCTTGCCTCTGTAGAGCCAGTTTGTGCAAGGAGAGATTAATTGCTTCTTTTTTTGGGGGGGGTCCAAACCAACCCGTCATATCAGTCACAGTCGTGTGGCAGACCCTGTCACTGAAATGATGGGTTGGTTAAAGTGTGCATGTCCTGTTTTGTTTATACAACATAAGGGTGGGTGGGAGGGCCCAAGGATAATTCCATCTTGCACCTCTTTTTTCTTTTCTTTTTCTTTGCATCATGTGCTGATTGGGGAGGGTTTTTTGGAAGGGACATCCTGCGTGACACTGCAGTGCCACTCCTAGATGGGCCCGGTGTTTGTGTCGGCCACTAGGGTCGCTAATCTTACTCACACAGCTACCTCATTGCGCCTCTTTTTTTCTTTGCGTCATGTGCTGTTTGGGGAGGGTTTTTTGGAAGGGACATCCTGCGTGACACTGCAGTGCCACTCCTAGATGTGCCCGGTGTTTGTGTCGGCCACTAGGGTCGCTAATCTTACTCACACAGTCAGCTACCTCATTGCGCCTCTTTTTTTCTTTGCGTCATGTGCTGTTTGGGGAGGGTTTTTTGGAAGGGCCATCCTGCGTGACACTGCAGTGCCACTCCTAGATGGGCCCGGTGTTTGTGTCGGCCACTAGGGTCGCTAATCTTACTCACACAGCTACCTCATTGCGCCTCTTTTTTTCTTTGCGTCATGTGCTGTTTGGGGAGGGTTTTTTGGAAGGGACATCCTGCGTGACACTGCAGTGCCACTCCTAGATGGGCCCGGTGTTTGTGTCGGCCACTAGGGTCGCTTATCTTTCTCACACAGCTACCTCATTGCGCCTCTTTTTTTCTTTGCGTCATGTGCTGTTTGGGGAGGGTTTTTTGGAAGGGACATCCTGCGTGACACTGCAGTGCCACTCCTAGATGGGCCCGGTGTTTGTGTCGGCCACTAGGGTCGCTTATCTTTCTCACACAGTCAGCTACCTCATTGCGCCTCTTTTTTTCTTTGCGTCATGTGCTGTTTGGGGAGGGTTTTTTGGAAGGGACATCCTGCGTGACACTGCAGTGCCACTCCTAGATGGGCCCGGTGTTTGTGTCGGCCACTAGGGTCGCTTATCTTTCTCACACAGTCAGCTACCTCATTGCGCCTCTTTTTTTCTTTGCGTCATGTGCTGTTTGGGGAGGGTTTTTTGGAAGGGACATCCTGCGTGACACTGCAGTGCCACTCCTAGATGGGCCCGGTGTTTGTGTCGGCCACTAGGGTCGCTTATCTTTCTCACACAGTCAGCTACCTCATTGCGCCTCTTTTTTTCTTTGCGTCATGTGCTGTTTGGGGAGGGTTTTTTGGAAGGGACATCCTGCGTGACACTGCAGTGCCACTCCTAGATGGGCCCGGTGTTTGTGTCGGCCACTAGGGTCGCTAATCTTACTCACACAGCTACCTCATTGCGCCTCTTTTTTTCTTTGCGTCATGTGCTGTTTGGGGAGGGTTTTTTGGAAGGGACATCCTGCGTGACACTGCAGTGCCACTCCTAGATGGGCCCGGTGTTTGTGTCGGCCACTAGGGTCGCTTATCTTACTCACACAGCGACCTCGGTGCAAATTTTAGGACTAAAAATAATATTGTGAGGTGTGATGTGTTCAGAATAGGCTGAAAATGAGTGTAAATTATGTTTTTTGAGGTGAATAATACTTTGGGATCAAAATTACCCCCAAATTCTATGATTTAAGCTGTTTTTTAGGGTTTTTTGAAAAAAACACCCGAATCCAAAACACACCCGAATCCGACAAAAAAAATTCGGTGAGGTTTTGCCAAAACGCGGTCGAACCCAAAACACGGCCGCGGAACCGAACCCAAAACCAAAACACAAAACCCGAAAAATTTCCGGCGCTCATCTCTACTTTTCAAAGGGAAGCAGTCAAATATGGTGAAATGAAACCCTGATGCAGAAAAAGCGTTCCAAGCGTTAAAAGTGGCTTTGTGTTCACAACCTGTATTGATAACACCAGATTTTTCAAAAGAATTTGTGGTACAGACAGATGCCTCAGAGGTAGGGATAGGGGCTGTGCTGTCCCAAACCAGAGATGGGGACGAACACCCTATCATTTATTTGAGTAGGAAACTCAATGAGCATGAAAAAAGGTATGCCATTGTGGAAAAGGAGGCTTTGGCCATTAAGTGGGCACTAGGGCCCTCATTCCGAGTTGATCGCTCGCAAGGCGAATTTAGCAGAGTTGCTCACGCTAAGCCTACGCCTACTGGGAGTGTATCTTAGCTTCTTAAAATTGCGACCGATGTATTCGCAATATTGCGTTTACAAACTACTTAGCAGTTTCAGAGTAGCTTCAGACTTACTCGGTATCTGCGATCAGTTCAGTGCTTGTCGTTCCTGGTTTGACGTCATAAACACACTCAGCGTTCGCCCAGACACTCCCCCATTTCTCCGGCCACTCCTGCGTTTTTTCCGGAAACGGTAGCGTTTTTATCCACACGCCCCTAAAACGCCGTGTTTCCGCCCAGTAACACCCATTTCCTGTCAATCACACTACGATCGCCGGAGCGAGGAAAAAGCCGTGAGTAAAAATACTATCTTCATTGTAAAATTACTTGGCGCAGTCGCAGTGCGATTATTGCGCATGCGTACTAAGCGGAATTTCACTGCGATGCGATGAAAATTACCGAGCGAACGACTCGGAATGAGGGCCCAGATACCTTGAGATATTACCTCTTGGGTAGACAATTCAGACTAGTGACAGATCATGCCCCTTTAAAATGGATGTATGTAAATAGAGGCAAGAATGCTCGTGTAACTAGATGGTTTCTAGCATTGCAGGATTTTAAGTTTACTGTCGAACATAGACCGGGTACACAATTGGCATTGTCCCGCATCTTCTGTTTGGGGGCTACAAGTGTTCCGGCCCCTAGGTCGAAACAGGGGAGGGGGATATTTGACAAGAACACTGGAATAGTGTTTGAGGGCAGATATGTTTGTCCCAGGTTCTTGTCTTACATGTATTAGAAAAATGAAAACTTCTAGGAAAATGTTTTGTTTTGTCAAAACCTTTTCAGTTTATTGGAAAAGCTGGATAAGGGCCCCGAAAGAGAGATAGGGCAAGTTCCAGACATTGGGCTCAGTTCGGGTCTTTTGCCTCACAGAGGGCTAATCAGGGCTTTCAGCTGTGCAAGAGCCTTTTAGGGCTGCGAGCCTGATTAGTGTGAGGAGATTACAAAAAATGTAACCAGGCGCTAATATATCATCACCATATTCTGATGATTGAATTGCTGGTATTGAAGTTTCTATACAAATTATTTTGCAATTAGTGTATAATCAAGCTGCAAGAGAGAGCTTGACTTGGGGTAAAACAAGTCAAAAAGAACCGGCACTTTAAAGTCTCCGGTAATACTAAGACACTAAACTAATCCCCTCTTGCGCTATATAAATAGTATGATATGGCTCAGAGTTCAATAAAAACAAATAGATGATTTCATATGTTCTGTATATTTTTTAATACATAAATACATATATATAATAAACTAATAGACCGGTCAAAATAAAATCACTAACAAATATCTTGCCTAACTATAGGAGGTGGATCTATGATAAACTTCTGTGCACAGAATATATTGAAAAAATAAATAAAAATCAGTCCATATATTGGATTAAAAAAGTAATTGACCAGCTGTGATTTGCACCCGTATAGTAGTTAACAAATTTATGCGTTGTTATATATTGGATATCCTCAATCTGTTACCACTTAGCAAAGAAGATAATATTGTGCAAAAAATAGCCGCTCCACACTGGAGCCTTACGTGTAGCCTGCACCAGTAGTTGTATCACGGGAAAGTCCAATGACATGAGAGACGGTCTCGGGCTGCGGGAACGGCGCTTCACTGGCGCCTGCTGTGCTGATAGTTTACCCGTCTTCCAGGCTCTATGAGTCCACGTCTCCAAGTGCCGTATGCAGACACCTCAGTCACGGTGGTATTCCCCCGATCTCCGTTTGCTCCACAAATGATGCTGCTGGATGAAGGTATATTGTGGGGGTGCAAATAAGCTGGTACAAGGGTCCAGTGGTCTGCTTCTGACGCGTTTCGCTCCTCTTATGGAAGCCCCCATAAGAGGAGCGAAACGCGTCAGAAGCAGACCACTGGACCCTTGTACCAGCTTATTTGCACCCCCACAATATACCTTCATCCAGCAGCATCATTTGTGGAGCAAACGGAGATCGGGGGAATACCACCGTGACTGAGGTGTCTGCATACGGCACTTGGAGACGTGGACTCATAGAGCCTGGAAGACGGGTAAACTATCAGCACAGCAGGCGCCAGTGAAGCGCCGTTCCCGCAGCCCGAGACCGTCTCTCATGTCATTGGACTTTCCCGTGATACAACTACTGGTGCAGGCTACACGTAAGGCTCCAGTGTGGAGCGGCTATTTTTTGCACAATATTATCTTCTTTGCTAAGTGGTAACAGATTGAGGATATCCAATATATAACAACGCATAAATTTGTTAACTACTATACGGGTGCAAATCACAGCTGGTCAATTACTTTTTTAATCCAATATATGGACTGATTTTTATTTATTTTTTCAATATATTCTGTGCACAGAAGTTTATCATAGATCCACCTCCTATAGTTAGGCAAGATATTTGTTAGTGATTTTATTTTGACCGGTCTATTAGTTTATTATATATATGTATTTATATGTATTAAAAAATATACAGAACATATGAAATCATCTATTTGTTTTTATTGAACTCTGAGCCATATCATACTATTTATATAGCGCAAGAGGGGATTAGTTTAGTGTCTTAGTGTGAGGAGATTGCCTGGGGAGAGACTGCAGAATCTCTGTGAGAGGAGCTTCCTTGTACAAGTGAGCTATACAGTGTTTACTGGAGAACTCTGTGTTTTTGTTTAGTGATAGTTAGGAATGTCTTATGTTTAGTTAGTGCCGGACAGGCAAGGTATTTTCTTTTGATGTTTGTTTTGTTTTCTGTTTAATAAAACTGGTCGTGGCCAGTTGCACCACACACTGGACTTGTGTGATTCCTCAGCTGCTGCATAGCTGCCATTTACCCCATGAAACGGCACCTTGTTCTCTTACAGCGTTACAATATATATATATATATATATATATATATATAAAATTGTGTTTATACTTATGCAACACAATTAAAGACATATAAAATAACTAATTCCTACCAGGGGCTGTTGCTGCACATAGGGAATGACCAGCAGCTCCAGCTTCAGCTCCTCTCTGTCCCTCCCTCCCATTATGACAGTGGGCACCGGGGATGGCCACGAGATCTTGGCGTGATGCTTGTCAGATCCCCGGCGCCCAAACACAGAGAGAGAGAGGAAGCCGAGGGAGGGGCGGAATATAAACAGGAAGGGGGAGGAGCTGAGTTAGCTGCCCCTCCTCGCTTTCCTGATTGACATCTTGCAGCAGCATTTTATTATAGGAGGACGTGTGGAGGAGGAGGCGCTGGAGAGAGCGTTCCCTCCTTACAGCAGCAGCAGCAGCCAGTGAGACCTGACCAACCAGTAAGTTTGTATGAGGGAGGGACGGACCCTCCTCCCTCTTCGGCCGGGACCCCTCCTTCCCCTTCAGCCGGGCTGCCGCAGGTGCTGAGTGTGTTACACAGGCGGCGGGCGGCAGCCGCGGCAGCGTTTCTGGTGCAGCCCATATCTATTCGTGACACGGGCGGGCGGCGGGACGCAGAACCGACGGGAGCATTGCTGCTGCCTTGTGTGCGGCGGCCACGGCATGATACAATGAGTCATTGTGACTCACTGTAATGCCGGCGGCTGTGGGCCCCTTGAGTGCGGCGGGGCCCCAGTGCAATGCACTGGCTGCACTGCCAGTAGTTCCGCCCCTGCCTCGGCTTATACTCGAGTGATGCTCCATAACTGCTGCCTGGGAAAGTGGCGTAACTGCTGCCTGGGAAGGAGGGACACGGAGGGCACAGCGCGCGCCTCTCCTGTGTCCCTCCTGCGTCTCCGGCGGCAGCGGCGGGTCTATTAAATGAAGTACCCATTCATGAGCTCTGATTGGCTCACGAACCGGCACTTAATTTAACAGACCCGCCGCTGCCGCCGGAGACGCAGAAGGGACACAGGAGAGGCACGCGCTGTGCCCTCCGTGTCACTCCTTCACAAAACAGCGGGGGAGCGCGGGAGGGTAAGTTGTACCTGGCACTGGGGGAGCATATTTGGTACTTGGGGGGGGGGCATATGTGGCACTGAGGGGGCATATCTGGCAGTATGAGCGCATATCTGGCACTGTGGGGGCATATCTGGCACTGTGGGGGCATATCTGGCACTATGATGGCATATCCGGCACTGTGGGGGCATATCTGGCAGTATGAGGGCTGTGTACAGCTAGAGCTGCATTTCCCACCCTAGGCTTATACTCGAGTCAATAAGTTTTCCCTGGTTTTTGTGGTAAAATTAGGTGCCTCGGCTTATATTCGGGTCGACTTATACTCGAGTATATACGGTAATTAGAATTTTAATAAACCTTCATAAGGGGATGAAAACAGGGTTGACATAATGACGTCATTACCGATGCATGGCTTGTGTTGAGTGAACAATAACGCCCAAACGGACAATCGGATCAAAATTTGGATTGCACCTCCAATGGGTAGAATTTAATAAACTACAAAAATGGTCCTGTCACTTTTTACCATATCTGTTACGGGTGCTCCTGGGGTGATGCCGAGAACCATGGATTAATATTTACTTACATCAAGACGTCTCAAATTTAAATCTCTATAAATGTACTACATTGTTAACACTCATTTATATTTACAACCGTGAAAATCAGAAACTCACGTGCAAAGAATATGTAGAACAGCTAGTTTGTTTATAAGACTTACTTTCACTGCGTAAACTCTAGTGTCGCGCTCACTGTGTTATCCTGAACACTTTATTTACCTGTCAGTTTTTGAATGATTAGAATTCAAAAAGCGGGGGTGTGAATGGATTAATTTCTCATACGTCCTAGAGGATGCTGGGGTCACCATTAGAACCATGGGGTATAGACGGGATCCGCAGGAGACATGGGCACTTTAAGACTTTCAAAGGGTGTGAACTGGCTCCTACCTCTATGCCCCTCCTCCAGACTCCAGTGTTAGAATTGTGCCAAGTGAAACTGGACGCACTACAGGGGAGCTCTACTGAGTATCTCTGAAAAAGACTTATGTTAGGTTTTTTATTTTCAGGGAGGCTGCTGGCAACAGTCTCCCTGCTTCGTGGGACTTAGGGGAGAGAAGTATGACCAACTTCTAGTGAGTTCAATGGCTCTGCTTCTGGATGACAGGACACCATGAGCTCCTGAGGGTGCTGAGTGCTGGGTACGCCTAGATGCTCACTCCCACAGCCTGCCGTCACCCCCTTACAGAGGCAGAAGTCAGAAGACAGGTGAGTAGCAGAAGAAAAGAAGACTTCTTCTTCAGTGACGGCATTCTGAGGTACTGCGCAGGCCAGTGCCGTTTCTAGCGGCGGGCGAGCCGTGCAACCGCACGGGGCGCCCGCCGCGGCACTTAGCGTGTGCTTATCTCCCCCTCCTCCGTCTTCCCGAGCACTCCTGCTTGGGGGGCGGGGTTTCATGGAATGACGCATTTGTGTCATGACGTCACGATGCAATCGCGTCATTCCGTGAAACCCCGAGCAGGAGTACTCAAGAGGGAGGAGGAGCAGACAAGCCTGGAAGGAGGAGGCGGCCGGCGCGAGCGAGGTGAGGCGTCCCGACCCGAAGAGCGGGAAGATCCTCTATGTAAGTAGTTTCTCTCTCTCTCTCTCTCTCTTTCTCTCTCTCCCCCCTCCCTCTCCTTCTCCCTTCCTTCCCCCCCACTTGACACCTGCCTGCCGCACTGTGTAAAATGGGGACACCTGCCTACCGCACTGTGTAAAATGGGGACACCTGCCTGCCGCACTGTTTAAAATGGGGACACCTGCCTGCCGCACTGTTTAAAATGGGGACACCGGCCGGCCGCACTGTGTAAAATGGGGACCCCTGCCTGCCGTGCTGTGTAAAATGGGGACATGTGCCTGCCGTGCTGTGTAAAATGGGGACACCTGCCTGCCGCACTATGTAAAATGGGGACACCTGCCTGCCGCGCTGTGTAAAATGGGGACACCTGCCTGCCGTGCTGTGTAAAATGGGGACACCTGCCTGCCGTGCTGTGTAAAATGGGGACACCTGCCTGCCGCGCTGTTTAAAATGGGGACACCTGCCTGCCGTGCTGTTTAAAATGGGGACACCTGCCTGCCGTGCTGTGTAAAATGGGGACACCTGCCTGCCGTGCTGTGTAAAATGGGGACACCTGCCTGCCACGCTGTTTAAAATGGGGACACCTGCCTGCCGCGCTGTTTAAAATGGGGACACCTGCCTGCCATACTGTGTAAAATGGGGACACCTGCCTGCCGCACTGTGTAAAATGGGGACACCTGCCGTACTGTGTAAAATAGG
Source organism: Pseudophryne corroboree (assembly GCF_028390025.1). Lineage (NCBI taxonomy): Eukaryota > Metazoa > Chordata > Amphibia > Anura > Myobatrachidae > Pseudophryne > Pseudophryne corroboree. Next base: position 569,883,962 of record NC_086446.1, on the reverse strand, counting down.
GACACCTGTCGTACTGTGTAAAATGGGGACACTTGCCTGCCATACTGTGTAAAATGGGGACACTTGCCTGCCGCACTGTGTAAAATGGGGACACTTGCCTTCCATACTGTGTAAAATGGGGACACGTGCCTGCTGTAGTGTGTAAAATGGGGACTTTTGATTTTTATATTTTTTTCCCTGTGGTGGCCGTGATGATATCAGATGAGGCCACGCCCACTTTAATGAGATCACGCCCATTTTAAATCAGGCCATGCCCCCTTGTCAGGAGCGCGCGCTTTCAGTTTCTTTTTATAGCTATGGGGGGGGGGCGCTTATTTTTATAGCAATGGGGGGGGGGCACATTTTGAAATCTCACACTGGGAGCCATATTGGCTAGAAACGGCCCTGCACGCAGCGAACGGAACGCTGCGCGCCATGCTCCCACACACACAGCACTGCAGGGTGCAGGGCATGGGGGGGGGGGGCGCCATGGGCAGCAAAAAAACCTCGATTTCCACTGGCAAGAGGGGACATTAGTGTCAAGGCACTGTCCTAACCCCCGCCAGTATAATTATCTATTAAAATAAGCGGGACAGAAGCGCGCCATTAAGGGGGCGGAGCTTCTTCCTCACAGCTTACTGTCAGCTCGGCGCCATTTCCTCTCCACAGGGCTGCAGAGACGCTGGTCCTTCCTCACACTGCTGACAAGTATCAGGGTGCAAAAATGGGGGGGGGGGGGGGGCAAAGTATAATTTGGTGCAATATATTTGGTATTTAAAGTGCTACAGGTCTGGGGCATTTTTTAGTGTTTTCAGACCCGTTAATTTGGTGCTGGGTTGTGAGCTGGCAAATCCCCTCTGTGTCTCTCTGACAGACTTTACTGTGGGTCTGTCCCCTATATGCCCGGTGTGTCTGTGGGTGTTTGGTACACGTGTGTCGACATGTCTGAGGCTGAGTGCTCTTCCCAGGAGGAGGCTGTATTAGGGACACAAACGGCTGTGGGGGTGACCCTGTCGGCACCGCCGACTCCTGATTGGGTAAATGTTTTGAATCCTTTGAATGCTAATGTGGCTCTTATTAGTAATAGATTAGATAAGTCTGAGTCTCAGACCCAGGCATGGAAGAAATCTGTGGAGGATGTGTTATTACAAGTCCAGGACCCCTCGGGGTCACAAAAACATACTTTTGCCCAGTTGGCAGACACTGGTACCGACACGGACACTGATTCCAGTGTCGACTATAGTGATTCCAGATTAGATCCAAAATTGGCAAAGAGCATTCAGTACATGATTATGGCGGTTAAATATGTATTACATATCACTGAGGACCCTGCTGTTCCTGATAAAAGGGTCTGCATGTATAAGGAAAAGAAACCTGAGATAACGTTTCCTCCCTCTCATGAACTGAACACTCTATTTGAAAAAGTCTGGGAAAGCCCAGAAAGAAAGTTGCAGATTCCCAAAAGGATTCCGGTGGCTTATCCGTTGCCTCTGAGGATAGGGAAAAGTGGGAGTCACCCCCCATTGTAGACAAGGCCCTATCATTTTTGTCTAAAAAGGTGGCTCTCCCGTCACCTGACACGGCAGCTCTTAAGGACCCTATGTTAAAATCCATTTATGCAACCACAGGTACGCTACTCAGACCTGTCATTGCATCTGCGTGGGTGAGTAATGCTATCGAAAAGTGGGCAGATAACTTGTCATCTAATATAAATACCCTAGATAGGGATAGCATCCTCTTGATGCTGGGTTATATCAAGGACGCTGCAGCGTACCTAAAGGAAACTGCGAGAGATATTGACCTTTTGGGATCAAAAGCCAATGCCATGGCAGTCTCAGCTAGGTGAGCATTGTGGATTCACCAATGGAATGCTGATGCTGACTCCAAGAAAAATATGGAATCTCTACCATATAAAGGTGGTGCCTTGTTTGGTGATGGCCTCACTGATTTGGTATCTACGGCTACCGCGGGTAAGTCATCCTTTTTGCCTTATGTTCCTCCACAACAAAAGAAAACACACCACTATCAAATGCAGTCCTTTCGGCCCAATAAATGCAGAAAGGGGCGAGGTTCTTCTTTTCTTGCTACTAGAGGAAGGGGAAGAGGTAAAAGATCACCAGCCTTGTCGGGTTCCAAGGAGCAGAAGTCCTCCCCGGCTTCTGCCAACTCCACCGCATGACTCTGGGGCTCCTCTGCGGGAGTCTGCACTGATGGGGGCACGTCTCAAACTCTTCAGTCAGTTCTGGTTTCGTTCGGACCTGGACCCATGGGTTTTACAAATAGTACCCCAAGGGTACAAACTGGAGTTTCAAGATGTTCCCCCTTGCCGATTTTTCAATTCAGCCTTATCAGCTTCTCTTCCGGACAGGGAGGTAGTATGCGACGCAGTACAAAAGTTGTGTCAAAATCAGATCATTGTCATGGTTCCCCCGTCACAACAGGGAGAAGGCTTTTATTCAAGCCTGTTCGTGGTCCCGAAGCCGGACGGCTCGGTCAGACCGATCCTAAACCTAAAATCCCTCAATTTCTACAAAAAAAATTCAAATTCAAGATGGAGTCTCTACGAGCAGTGATCTCCAGTCTGGAGGAAGGGGATTTTATGGTGTCGGTGGACATAAAGGATGCCTACTTACATGTTCCCATTTATCCTCCGCATCAGGATTACCTGAGGTTTGCAATTCAGGATTGTCATTAACAATTTCAGACGTTGCCGTTTGGTCTGTCCACGGCTCCGAGGATTTTCACCAAAGTGATGGCGGAAATGATGGTTCTCCTTCGCAAGCAAGGAGTCATGATTATCTCGTACTTGGACAATCTCCTGATAAAGGCGAAATCCAGGGACCAGTTGGTGCAAAACATTGCACTCTCCCTGACAGTTCTTCAACAACATGGTTGGCTCCTAAACTTGCCAAAATCACAGTTGATTCCGACGATGCGGTTGTCGTTTTTGGGAATGATACTGGACACAGAACTACAGAGAGTTTTTCTTCCAGTGGAAAAGGCTCTGGAACTTCAGAGTCTGGTCAAACAAATTCTGAAACCAGCAAGAGTGTCAATCCATCAATGCACTCGGTTGCTGGGGAAGATGGTTGTGGCCTACGAGGCCATTCAGTTTGGCAGATTCCGTGCCAGAGTGTTTCAGTGGGACCTGTTGGACAAGTGGTCCGGATCCCACCTGCACATGCACCGAAGGATAATCCTGTCTTCCAAGACCAGAATCTCACTCCTGTGGTGGCTGCACAGCTCTCACCTCCTAGAGGGGCGCAGATTCGGGATCCAGAACTGGATCCTAGTAACCACGGATGCAAGTCTCCGAGGCTGGGGAGCAGTCACACAGGGGGAAAACTTCCAAGGAAGATGGTCAAGCCAGAAAACTTGTCTCTACATAAACGTTCTGGAGTTAAGGGCCATTTACAACGGCCTTCTACAAGTGGAACATCTTCTTCGCAATCTGCCCGTACTGATACAGTCGGACAATGTAACAGCAGTAGCGTACATAAACCGACAGGGTGGAAAAAAAAGCAGAGCGGCAATGGCAGAAGCCACAAAGGTTCTCCACTGGGCGGAAAAGCATACAAGCGCTCTGTCAGCTATCTTCATTCCAGGAGTGGACAACTGGGAAGCAGACTTCCTCAGCAGACACGATCTCCATCCAGGAGAGTGGGGCCTCCATCAAGAGGTCTTCACAGAAGTGACAAGTCATTGGGGAATTCCTCAAATAGACATGATGGCATCTCGTCTCAACAAGAAGCTTCAGAGATATTGTTCCAGGTCGAGGGACCCTCAAGCAATAGCAGTGGATGCACTGGTGACACCATGGGTGTTTCAGTCGGTGTATGTATTCCCTCCACTTCCTCTCATTCCAAAAGTTCTAAAGATCATAAGAAGAACAAAGATTCAAGCAATCTTCATTGTCCCAGACTGGCCAAGGAGGGCTTGGTATCCAGATCTTCAGGAATTACTCATAGGAGATCCCTGGCCTCCTCCTCTATGCGAGGACCTGTTACAGCAGGGGCCGTGCGTGTATCAAGACTTACCACGGCTACGTTTGACAGCATGGCGGTTAAACGCCAAATCCTAGCCTGGAAGGGTATTCCCAGTGAAGTAATTCCCACACTTATTCAGGCCAGGAAAGGAGTAACGTCTAAACATTACCACCGTATTTGGAGAAAATATGTTTCTTGGTGTGAATCCAAGAAGGCTCCTACGGAAGAATTTCAGCTAGGACGTTTTCTCCATTTTCTACAAGCAGGTGTGGATGCGGGCCTAAAGTTGGGCTCAATTAAGGTACAGATTTCAGCCTTATCGGTTTTCTTTCAAAAACAATTGGCCTCCCTTCCAGAAGATCAGACTTTCGTAAAAGGTGTGTTGCCCATCCAACCTCCATTTGTGCCCCCAGTGGCACCATGGGATCTTAACGTGGTGTTGCAGTTCCTTCAATCACATTGGTTTGAACCTTTACAGAAAGTGGGGTTGAAATTCCTCACTTGGAAAGTGGTCATTCTGTTGGCCTTGGCATCCACAAGGCGGGTGTCTGAGTTAGCGGCCTTGTCTCACAAGAGCCCTTATTTGATCTTCCATGAAGACAGAGCAGAGTTGAGGACTCGTCAGCAATATCTGCCGAAGGTGGTTTCATCTTTCCACATGAACCAACCTATTCTGGTGCCAGTGACTACTGACGCCTTAATTAAGTCTCTGGATGTGGTTAGGGCTTTGAAAATTTATGTCGCCAGAACGGCTCAGGTTAGGAAAACGGAGGCTCTGTTTGTCTTATATGCTCCCAACAAGATTGGGTGTCCTGCTTCCAAGCAGACCATTGCACGCTGGATCTGTAATACGATTCAGCATGCTCATTCCACGGCTGGATTGCCGTTACCAAAATCGGAGAAGGCCCATTCTACTAGAAAGGTGGGCTCGTCCTGGGCGGCTGCCCGGGGGGTCTCGGCATTGCAATTTTGCCGAGCAGCTACTTGGACGGGCTCAAACACTTTTGCAAAGTTTTACAAGTTTGATACCCTGGCCGATGATGACCTCAAGTTTGGTCAATCGGTGCTGCAGAGTCATCCGCACTCTCCCGCCCATTCTAGAGCTTTGGTATAACCCCATGTTTCTAATGGTGACCCCAGCATGCTCTAGAACGTATGAGAAAATGGGATTTTAATACCTACTGGTAAATCCTTTTCTCTTAGTCCGTAGAGGATGCTGGGCACCCGTCCCAGTGCGTACTGTATCTGCAGTTATTAGTAGTGGTTACACACATGTTGTGTTACGTTTATAGTCAGCCTGTTGCTGAAATTGTTAATGCCGTTGGCTTGTGTTCTGTTGAATGCCACGTTGTGCGGCATACATGAGGTGTGAGCTGGTATGAATCTCACCTTAGTTTAACAATAAATCCTTTCCTCGAAATGTCCGTCTCCCTGGGCACAGTTCCTATAACTGGAGTCTGGAGGAGGGGCATAGAGGGAGGAGCCAGTTCACACCCTTTGAAAGTCTTAAAGTGCCCATGTCTCCTGCGGCTCCCGTCTATATCCCATGGTTCTAATGGTGACCCCAGCATCCACTACGGACTAAGAGAAAAGGATTTACCGGTAGGTATTAAAATACCATTTTTTCCTCTGAGGGAACCCTTTATTACAATTGGCTTTCACATGAGGTCCAAAGGATTTTTTTTTTTACGTTTTCTCCTTCACTTTTTTTTCTATTTCCTCCCCATTTTTCAGCTACTTTCTTCCAATTTACATTATGTTGGCCTGGTTCTGGGTGTGGATGCTGACATGTAGGGATCAGTTTTCTTATTTTACAGTGTTCAATGATTCCTCTGAGCAGTTTTGGCTGAAGGGCCATTCTTATATTTATTGGACCGAGAGCCATGCTTTAGTTAGTAAGCGTCTTTGTTGCTCGGTGGTTACAGCATTAGATGGGTAGGCATACAGTACTAAATATACCTGTTAGCTCTCTTAAAAGTTAGGGGTACATTTGCTAAACAGTGATAAGAGCAGAGAAGTGAGCCAGTGGAGAAGTTGCTCCATCAACCAATCAGCTGCTCTGTATCATTTTATAGTATGCAAATTATAGATGTTACTTCAGTGCTGATTGGTCGCCATGGGCAACTTCTCCACTGGCTCAATTCTCTACTCTTATCACTGCTTAGTAAATGTCCCCCTTAATTTTTCAACAGGATCCACATTTTGAGGCACCCAGAATCAGGTGTGTTTTAAGAGAAGAGGAGGCCCGTGTGCAGACTCCTCCATCCAGGCCCCCTCCTCTCTAGTCGGCAGTGCTGTAGAGTCTGAAACAGTGTGTTTATTATAGTATGATAAGTTGGTTAAAATGTTGATTATTACGTTAATTGAAATTACATTGCTGGATGCCTTATGCCATTGGGTAACTGACTTTACAGTGAAAAAGATAGTTGGCTAAAACAGACATTAAAGTGTACCCATCACCTACATTGAGGCAAGGCAACCCTTTTGTTGGCTAAAGCAACATTCAGTCTATGAGCAACCCTGATGTCATTGAGGCATGAGGCACAAAACATCTAAGATACATTTAGCTGGAGTAATCATTAAGCAACTTACGCATGAACTGGGTCAATATTTGGCAGATCAAAGATGGAAAAGTATTTAGAAATATGAGCAGATCCTAAGCTGAATAGCAGTACACAAAGCCAGGCAGCTGCTGCGAGAGCATTGGAAATCTTGGCGTGCATAAAAAGGAGATAGACGTACAAGAAGTAATTTAAGCACTTTATAAGTCAAGGGTCAGACAACACCTTGCACAACATATACATTTATTAAGGACAAGCAGATGATGCACCATGCAAATTTTTTGTATTTGGGATGTCACAGTTTTGTTTACTTTTATGCATTAAAATGGCACTTACACAAACAACATGGTGGCTGTGGAGATGTGCATAATATTTGGCTGGACAGTGAATGAATCAAGGTGGTCTGTAGGAGCGATTGTGTAGGGAAATGTTTGTGGCTTTGCAAGCCTGATTTAAATGAGACTAAAGGGAATTGAGTGGACAAACATTTTCTTAACTATTATATTGAATGCTCGGCTACTATAACAGCCAGTGCTAGTCCTAGCTAGCACAGGTCACAAGCTCCTCAACCATCCACAGTAGTCAAAACAAACTATGACAATGCATGCCAATTACATGTGTAAGGTCATTATGGCAATCCAGTAGTGGTAAGAGGGCATTACTGACTTCCCATGATAGGGATCCTGTTATTCAGCCTGGTATTGAAACATCCAAATCAGTACAGTATAATTCACCTATATTGTTACCACATGTCCCTACATTTTTGCTGCTTCATCTCTCAACATCTGTTCTTAAGGTTTAATAAACGAATGAAGTGACAGTAGAGTTCCAGTGCCCATCTAGCTTGTATAGGATATTTGCCAGCTACTATACAGATGTGTCCTCATACATCTAACCTAAATACACCACGCAGTGCAAGATGCCTGGCGTGAGTGAACTATGCTAACAGGGGCTGGATGTAATGCCGCCCGTATACGGCAGCCGTGTGGGATGCCGGACAAACTCAGATGTTTTTTTAAAAGGGTAATCACTTACAATGCAAAACTATGCCCTGTGAGTGGTTGCCCCTTTAAAAAAATGAAGCTGTAAATGAAGCTCAATGGTACTTGGCGTGGAAAAAAGCCACGTCTATTGCATTATGGCACTTCGTATACAGATTCAGAGACTCAGTCGCACACAGATATACAAGTGACCATAGCAAATTAATTAGCTCAATCTCCTCGTATGTCCTAGTTGCGACTAAGATACATTTTTGTGGCAAAAAAAAAATGCCCAGCGCTAGCCGAGTCTCGCGGTACCTTGCACACTGAAAGGGGCTGTATGGCACAATTACAGTAATGATGTACTGTATGAGGACACATGTAATCCTGATTTTCAGACACAGACCAGGATTTTGAAGGTTTGTTCCTGGAAATGTGTATTCTTGATATTCTATATGAACAAATTGCACAGTACTACTGCCTCATTTTTGTTTCATTTCTAGTACTTGTATTAAGGACTAGCTAAATATACTTCATGTGGGGCCACTGAGGAAAAGCTTTGGACAGGCCAGTCCCTCTGCATGTGTACCATTAAGTGTATTAGAGGCAGATGTATTATTAATGACATTTTTTCATGCAAAAATTATCACTTTTTATCCTGGCGATAATAAATGCCTTTTAAACCGAATGTATCAAAGTCAATTCAAATTTGAAGAGTGTAATTTCATGCGATAAGTAGAATACTTGAAAAAGAGCCTCAGCATAAGTTCAAGAATAACATCTATAGCTGAGGTGATCAAAATTTAATAACCATAGAAATATTTTTTTTTAAATTCCAAGTTATTATATTGTAAAATAAATTATGGACATGGTACAGTATTATTTTACAGCACCAGCTGGGGAAAATAATAAGCAAACTGTGTTAAATGGATTAACGTATGAGTCAAACTTATGTTTTATGCAGTTACTGTATTTGGAGAAAATATTTTTCACTAATTTTATTGATGCACCTGGATATGACAAATAATAAATTAAAGATAAGCAGTGATTATGTTAAAAAGGGTATACTCCATTCATTAAGAAATGATTGAGCAGGGCCATCTTCACAGTATTGTAGGCCCTGGGCAAAGCAATGCACTGGGAACCCTATCCACCCCTTCACTGGAAATTTTTTACAAAATTCCATAATTTACCCCTAATGCAGTCCTGCACCATGCTTCCATAGAGTTAGAGTGAATGGCTGTCAGCACTCTGATTAGTGGATAGCTACAGTCATCCACCAATCAGCATGCTGACAGCCATTCACTCTCTGGCTGCAGGCTGAGAGGCAGGTAGAGAATACTGCACTCTGATTGGTGAATATCTCCAGCCATACACCAATCAGCATGATGACAGCCATTCATTGTCTCTCTATAGACTCGGAGGAAGGTTGTGAATGCTGCCTGGCCGTTATGATTGTGTGTAATTCACAATCAGAGTGGCTAGGCAGGATTATCTACCTGCCTCCCAAGAAGCTCAAGAGACACCAGCCCAGGGGGCAGATCCCACCCCTGCTCGAAGGTCCCTAGAATTGTTATGTTGCCCATAAGCCCACCCCATATGTTAAGAACAGATCGTCTTGTGACTGAGCACAGCAGATTTGAGATGCTCAAAAAGTATAACATATATATTGTAAAGTGAATGCCCTGTCTATGCTACATCTCTAATTTAGAGACTCTCTTACTGTGACTAGTATTTTCTTCAAGTAGCGTTGAAGTTATATGTATATACAGGACGATATCTATATACAGTTGCGCCAGAATATTTACATATTGGGGGTCCAAGACTCAGGTGCTCTGATAGGAGCCCACACCTGTGATTGCAGCAGCCCCCTTGTGACCGCCCATTCTGACACCTACGTCTATATCTGTATAAAGCATTCCTGACAGTAGAGTACGACACAGTATATCGGTCATGGCTCTGACAAGGCGTTTCTAGGCCCCTGAACAACATTCTGAGACGGTCTGTTCTTCTACCAGGGCCGATACACTTTAGCAGCCGAATGGGCTCCTCAGGCGATAGTCGCGACACTGATGTTGGTCTATACTTTCCTTCGCTACAGATGCAATAGAGAAAATAAGTGGACAAATGCAGTTTGTGTTGTTTTATGTAGAGATGAGCGGGTTCGGTTCCTCGGAATCCGAACCCGCCTGAACTTCAGTTTTTTTTTACACGGGTCCGAGCGACTCGGATCTTCCCGCCTTGCTCGGTTAACCCGAGCGCGCCCGAACGTCATCATCACGCTGTCGGATTCTCGCGAGGCTCGGATTCTATCGCGAGACTCGGATTCTATATAAGGAGCCGCGCGTCGCCGCCATTTTTCACACGTGCATTGAGATTCATAGGGAGAGGACGTGGCTGGCGTCCTCTCCGTTTATAGAGATTCGAGAAGAGAGTGAGACAGAGAGAGACACAGTAGTAATTTGGGGAGCATTAGGAGGAGTACTACTACTACTAGTACTTGCTGAAGTGATAGAGAGAGATAGTGTGACTGTATTATCTGACTTGTGGGGGAGACACTGACAGTGGGGAGCAGTTAGAGTCTGAGAGCAGGACTCAGGAGTACATATAACGTACAGTGCACACTTTTGCTGCCAGAGTGCCAGCCACACTGCCATTGTTTGTGACCACACTGACCACCAGTATAATATATATTGTGATTGTCTGCTTAGGACTCAGGAGTACTACTTGCAAGTTGCTGATAGTGTGACCAGTGACCTGACCACCAGTTTAATAATCACCACCAGTTTATGAGTTTAATATATATTATATATATATATATAATTGTATATAATATATATATAATATTGTATACCACCTAGCACCTACCCGTGTTTTTTTTTTTTCTTTCTTCTTTATACATACTACTATAGTAGCTTACTGTAGCAGTCTGCGGTGCTGCTGAGCTGACAATGTCCAGCAGGTCCGTCATCAGTCATTACATAATAAATATATAATATATACCTGTCCGGCTGCAGTACTAGTGATATTATATATACATATATATTGATTTCATCTCATTATCATCCAGTCTATATTATCAGCAGACACAGTACGTTAGTCCACGGCTGTAGCTACCTCTGTGTCGGCACTCGGCAGTCCATCCATAATTGTATACCACCTACCCGTGGTTGTTTTTTTTTTTCTTTCTTCTTTATACATCCTACTATAGTAGCTTACTGTAGCAGTCTGCGGTGCTGCTGAGCTGACAGTGTCCAGCAGGTCCGTCATCAGTCATTACATAATAAATATATAATATATACCTGTCCGGCTGCAGTACTAGTGATATTATATATACATATATATTGATTTCATCTCATTATCATCCAGTCTATATTATCAGCAGACACAGTACGTTAGTCCACGGCTGTAGTTACCTCTGTGTCGGCACTCGGCAGTCCATCCATAATTGTATACCACCTACCCGTGGTTGTTTTTTTTTTCTTTCTTCTTTATACATACTACTATAGTAGCTTACTGTAGCAGTCTGCGGTGCTGCTGAGCTGACAGTGTCCAGCAGGTCCATCATCAGTCATTACATAATAAATATATAATATATACCTGTCCGGCTGCAGTACTAGTGATATTATATATACATATATATTGATTTCATCTCATTATCATCCAGTCTATATTATCAGCAGACACAGTACGTTAGTCCACGGCTGTAGCTACCTCTGTGTCGGCACTCCATCCATAATTGTATACCACCTACCCGTGGTTGTTTTTTTTTTCTTTCTTCTTTATACATACTACTATAGTAGCTTACTGTAGCAGTCTGCGGTGCTGCTGAGCTGACAGTGTCCAGCAGGTCCGTCATCAGTCATTACATAATAAATATATAATATATACCTGTCCGGCTACAGTACTAGTGATATTATATATACATATATATTGACTTCATCTCATTATCATCCAGTCTATATTATCAACAGACACAGTACGTTAGTCCACGGCTGTAGCTACCTCTGTGTCGGCACTCGGCAGTCCATCCATAATTGTATACCACCTACCCGTGGTTGTTTTTTTTTTTTTCTTCTTTATACATACTACTATAGTAGCTTACTGTAGCAGTCTGCGGTGCTGCTGAGCTGACAGTGTCCAGCAGGTCCGTCATCAGTCATTACATAATAAATATATAATATATACCTGTCCGGCTGCAGTACTAGTGATATTATATATACATATATATTGATTTCATCTCATTATCATCCAGTCTATATTATCAGCAGACACAGTACGTTAGTCCACGGCTGTAGCTACCTCTGTGTCGGCACTCGGCAGTCCATCCATAATTGTATACCACCTACCCGTGGTTGTTTTTTTTTCTTTCTTCTTTATACATACTACTATAGTAGCTTACTGTAGCAGTCTGCGGTGCTGCTGAGCTGACAGTGTCCAGCAGGTCCGTCATCAGTCATTACATAATAAATATATAATATATACCTGTCCGGCTACAGTACTAGTGATATTATATATACATATATATTGATTTCATCTCATTATCATCCAGTCTATATTATCAACAGACACAGTACGTTAGTCCACGGCTGTAGCTACCTCTGTGTCGGCACTCGGCAGTCCATCCATAATTGTATACCACCTACCCGTGGTTGTTTTTTTTTTTTTCTTCTTTATACATACTACTATAGTAGCTTACTGTAGCAGTCTGCGGTGCTGCTGAGCTGACAGTGTCCAGCAGGTCCGTCATCAGTCATTACATAATAAATATATAATATATACCTGTCCGGCTGCAGTACTAGTGATATTATATATACATATATATTGATTTCATCTCATTATCATCCAGTCTATATTATCAGCAGACACAGTACGTTAGTCCACGGCTGTAGCTACCTCTGTGTCGGCACTCAGCAGTCCATCCATAATTGTATACCACCTACCCGTGATTGTTTTTTTTTCTTTCTTCTTTATACATACTACTATAGTAGCTTACTGTAGCAGTCTGCGGTGCTGCTGAGCTGACAGTGTCCAGCAGGTCCGTCATCAGTCATTACATAATAAATATATAATATATACCTGTCCGGCTACAGTACTAGTGATATTATATATACATATATATTGATTTCATCTCATTATCATCCAGTCTATATTATCAGCAGACACAGTACGTTAGTCCACGGCTGTAGCTACCTCTGTGTCGGCACTCGGCAGTCCATCCATAATTGTATACCACCTACCCGTGGTTGTTTTTTTTTTCTTTCTTCTTTATACATACTACTATAGTAGCTTACTGTAGCAGTCTGCGGTGCTGCTGAGCTGACAGTGTCCAGCAGGTCCGTCATCAGTCATTACATAATAAATATATAATATATACCTGTCCGACTGCAGTACTAGTGATATTATATATACATATATATTGATTTCATCTCATTATCATCCAGTCTATATTAGCAGCAGACACAGTACGGTAGTCCACGGCTGTAGCTACCTCTGTGTCGGCACTCGGCAGTCCATCCATAAGTATACTAGTATCCATCCATCTCCATTGTTTACCTGAGGTGCCTTTTAGTTGTGCCTATTAAAATATGGAGAACAAAAATGTTGAGGTTCCAAAATTAGGGAAAGATCAAGATCCACTTCCACCTCGTGCTGAAGCTGCTGCCACTAGTCATGGCTGAGACGATGAAATGCCAGCAACGTCGTCTGCCAAGGCCGATGCCCAATGTCATAGTACAGAGCATGTAAAATCCAAAACACCAAATATCAGTAAAAAAAGGACTCCAAAACCTAAAATAAAATTGTCGGAGGAGAAGCGTAAACTTGCCATTATGCCATTTACCACACGGAGTGGCAAGGAACGGCTGAGGCCCTGGCCTATGTTCATGGCTAGTGGTTCAGCTTCACATGAGGATGGAAGCACTCAGCCTCTCGCTAGAAAAATGAAAAGACTCAAGCTGGCAAAAGCACCGCAAAGAACTGTGCGTTCTTCGAAATCCCAAATCCACAAGGAGAGTCCAATTGTGTCGGTTGCGATGCCTGACCTTCCCAACACTGGACGTGAAGAGCATGCGCCTTCCACCATTTGCACGCCCCCTGCAAGTGCTGGAAGGAGCACCCGCAGTCCAGTTCCTGATAGTCAGATTGAAGATGTCAGTGTTGAAGTACACCAGGATGAGGAGGATATGGGTGTTGCTGGCGCTGGGGAGGAAATTGACAAGGAGGATTCTGATGGTGAGGTGGTTTGTTTAAGTCAGGCACCCGGGGAGACACCTGTTGTCCGTGGGAGGAATATGGCCATTGACATGCCTGGTGAAAATACCAAAAAAATCAGCTCTTCGGTGTGGAAGTATTTCAACAGAAATGCGGACAACAGGTGTCAAGCCGTGTGTTGCCTTTGTCAAGCTGTAATAAGTAGGGGTAAGGACGTTAACCACCTCGGAACATCCTCCCTTATACGTCACCTGCAGCGCATTCATAATAAGTCAGTGACAAGTTCAAAAACTTTGGGTGACAGCGGAAGCAGTCCACTGACCAGTAAATCCCTTCCTCTTGTAACCAAGCTCACGCAAACCACCCCACCAACTCCCTCAGTGTCAATTTCCTCCTTACCCAGGAATGCCAATAGTCCTGCAGGCCATGTCACTGGCAATTCTGACGAGTCCTCTCCTGCCTGGGATTCCTCCGATGCATCCTTGAGTGTAATGCCTACTGCTGCTGGCGCTGCTGTTGTTGCTGCTGGGAGTCGATGGTCATCCCAGAGGGGAAGTCGTAAGCCCACTTGTACTACTTCCAGTAAGCAATTGACTGTCCAACAGTCCTTTGCGAGGAAGATGAAATATCACAGCAGTCATCCTGCTGCAAAGCGGATAACTGAGGCCTTGACAACTATGTTGGTGTTAGACGTGCGTCCGGTATCCGCCGTTAGTTCACAGGGAACTAGACAATTTCTTGAGGTAGTGTGCCCCCGTTACCAAATACCATCTAGGTTCCACTTCTCTAGGCAGTCGATACCGAGAATGTACACGGACGTCAGAAAAAGACTCACCAGTGTCCTAAAAAATGCAGTTGTACCCAATGTCCACTTAACCACGGACATGTGGACAAGTGGAGCAGGGCAGGGTCAGGTCTATATGACTGTGACAGCCCACTGGGTAGATGTATGGACTCCCGCCGCAAGAACAGCAGCGGCGGCACCAGTAGCAGCATCTCGCAAACGCCAACTCTTTCCTAGGCAGGCTACGCTTTGTATCACCGCTTTCCAGAATACGCACACAGCTGAAAACCTCTTACGGCAACTGAGGAAGATCATGGCGGAATGGCTTACCCCAATTGGACTCTCCTGTGGATTTGTGGCATCGGACAACGCCAGCAATATTGTGTGTGCATTAAATATGGGCAAATTCCAGCACGTCCCATGTTTTGCACATACCTTGAATTTGGTGGTGCAGAATTTTTTAAAAAACGACAGGGGTGTGCAAGAGATGCTGTCGGTGGCCAGAAGAATTGCGGGACACTTTCGGCGTACAGGCACCACATACAGAAGACTGGAGCACCACCAAAAACAACTGAACCTGCCCTGCCATCATCTGAAGCAAGAAGTGGTAACGAGGTGGAATTCAACCCTCTATATGCTTCAGAGGTTGGAGGAGCAGCAAAAGGCCATTCAAGCCTATACAATTCAGCACGATATAGGAGGTGGAATGCACCTGTCTCAAGCGCAGTGGAGAATGATTTCAACATTGTGCAAGGTTCTGATGCCCTTTGAACTTGCCACACGTGAAGTCAGTTCAGACACTGCCAGCCTGAGTCAGGTCATTCCCCTCATCAGGCTTTTGCAGAAGAAGCTGGAGACATTGAAGGAGGAGCTAACACAGAGCGATTCCGCTAGGCATGTGGGACTTGTGGATGGAGCCCTTAATTCGCTTAACAAGTATTCACGGGTGGTCAATCTGTTGAAATCAGAGCACTACATTTTGGCCACCATGCTCGATCCTAGATTTAAAGCCTACCTTGGATCTCTCTTTCCGGCAGACACAAGTCTGCTGGGGTTCAAAGACCTGCTGGTGACAAAATTGTCAAGTCAAGCGGAACGCGACCTGTCAACATCTCCTCCTTCACATTCTCCCGCTACTGGGGGTGCGAGGAAAAGGCTCAGAATTCCGAGCCCACCCGCTGGCGGTGATGCAGGGCAGTCTGGAGCGACTGCTGATGCTGACATCTGGTCCGGACTGAAGGACCTGACAACGATTACGGACATGTCGTCTACTGTCACTGCATATGATTCTCTCACCATTGAAAGAATGGTGGAGGATTATATGAGTGACCGCATCCAAGTAGGCACGTCACACAGTCCGTACTTATACTGGCAGGAAAAAGAGGCAATTTGGAGGCCCTTGCACAAACTGGCTTTATTCTACCTAAGTTGCCCTCCCACAAGTGTGTACTCCGAAAGAGTGTTTAGTGCCGCCGCTCACCTTGTCAGCAATCGGCGTACGAGGTTACATCCAGAAAATGTGGAGAAGATGATGTTCATTAAAATGAATTATAATCAATTCCTCCGTGGAGACATTGACCAGCAGCAATTGCCTCCACAAAGTACACAGGGAGCTGAGATGGTGGATTCCAGTGGGGACGAATTGATAATCTGTGAGGAGGGAGATGTACACGGTGATATATCGGAGGATGATGATGAGGTGGACATCTTGCCTCTGTAGAGCCAGTTTGTGCAAGGAGAGATTAATTGCTTCTTTTTAGGTGGGGGTCCAAACCAACCCGTCATTTCAGTCACAGTCGTGTGGCAGACCCTGTCACTGAAATGATGGGTTGGTTAAAGTGTGCATGTCCTGTTTATACAACATAAGGGTGGGTGGGAGGGCCCAAGGACAATTCCATCTTGCACCTCTTTTTTCTTTAATTTTTCTTTGCGTCATGTGCTGTTTGGGGAGTATTTTTTGGAAGGGCCATCCTGCGTGACACTGCAGTGACACTCCTAGATGGGCCCGGTGTTTGTGTCGGCCACTAGGGTCGCTTATCTTACTCACACAGCTACCTCATTGCGCCTCTTTTTTTCTTTGCGTCATGTGCTGTTTGGGGAGGGTTTTTTGGAAGGGCCATCCTGCGTGACACTGCAGTGCCACTCCTAGATGGGCCCGGTGTTTGTGTCGGCCACTAGGGTCGCTTATCTTACTCACACAGCTACCTCATTGCGCCTCTTTTTTTCTTTGCATCATGTGCTGTTTGGGGAGGGTTTTTTGGAAGGGACATCCTGCGTGACACTGCAGTGCCACTCCTAGATGGGCCCGGTGTTTGTGTCGGCCACTAGGGTCGCTTATCTTACTCACACAGCTACCTCATTGCGCCTCTTTTTTTCTTTGCGTCATGTGCTGTTTGGGGAGGGTTTTTTGGAAGGGACATCCTGCGTGACACTGCAGTGCCACTCCTAGATGGGCCCGGTGTTTGTGTCGGCCACTAGGGTCGCTTATCTTACTCACACAGCTACCTCATTGCGCCTCTTTTTTTCTTTGCGTCGTGCTGTTTGGGGAGGGTTTTTTGGAAGGGACATCCTGCGTGACACTGCAGTGCCACTCCTAGATGGGCCCGGTGTTTGTGTCGGCCACTAGGGTCGCTTATCTTACTCACACAGCTGCCTCATTGCGCCTCTTTTTTTCTTCTTTGCGTCATGTGCTGTTTGGGGAGGGTTTTTTGGAAGGGCCATCCTGCGTGACACTGCAGTGCCACTCCTAGATGGGCCAGGTGTTTGTGTCGGCCACTAGGGTCGCTTATCTTACTCACACAGCTACCTCATTGCGCCTCTTTTTTTCTTTGCGTCATGTGCTGTTTGCGGAGGGTTTTTTGGAAGGGACATCCTGCGTGACACTGCAGTGCCACTCCTAGATGGGCCAGGTGTTTGTGTCGGCCACTAGGGTCGCTTAGCTTAGTCATCCAGCGACCTCGGTGCAAATTTTAGGACTAAAAATAATATTGTGAGGTGTGAGGTATTCAGAATAGACTGAAAATGAGTGGAAATTATGGTTTTTGAGGTTAATAATACTTTGGGATCAAAATGACCCCCAAATTCTATGATTTAAGCTGTTTTTTAGTGTTTTTTGAAAAAAACACCCGAATCCAAAACACACCCGAATCCGACAAAAAAAATTCGGTGAGGTTTTGCCAAAACGCGGTCGAACCCAAAACACGGCCGCGGAACCGAACCCAAAACCAAAACACAAAACCCGAAAAATTTCAAGTGCACATCTCTAGTTTTATGTTGTGCACACAATAATAAAGATATTTCTTACTCTATTAATTTCCATCCTTTAAACTGAGGTGAACACAAAAGGATTTGCCACATAATCTCAATAAAGAATGAATAAAGATTTTTTACATTCCTGTTTAATATCACTCCTACCACATATGCTGCTTCTACTCCCCAAAGAACGCCTCCTAGATTTGTTAGTAATGAACAAAACAGAAACCAGTTTCCATCTCTGAGATTTTAAGTCATGTCTGGGTTAAGAAAATATTTGTAATGTAACCTAAAAGTGTATCTTTCTTTATGTATGAAGCTATAGATTACACAATAATAAAACACTAGCAGAAAATACATTGTAATAGTAACAAAATATGTACGTAAAACAATGATTATGACACTTACCAGAAGTGATATGCCCTCCCTACAGATAGGAAGGTTTCGATACTTAAATAAGACATCATTCAGTCACCAAAGCAGCCCTGTTATAATAGAAACATAGGGCCTAATTAGGAGTTGATCACAGCAGCAAATTTGTTAGCAGTTGGGCAAAACCATGGCCCTCATTCCGAGTTGTTCCCTCGCTAGCTGCTTTTAGCAGCATTGCACACGCTAAGCCGTCGCCTACTGGGAGTGAATCTTAGCTTAGCAGAATTGCGAACGAAAGATTCGCAGAATTGCGAATAGAAATTTCTTAGCAGTTTCTGAGTAGCTCCAGACTTACTCAGCCATTGCGATCAGTTCAGTCAGTTTCGTTCCTGGTTTGACGTCACAAACACACCCAGCGTTCGCCCAGACACTTCCCCGTTTCTTCAGACACTCCAGCGTTTTTTCGCACACGCCCAGAAAACGTCCAGTTTCCGCCCAGAAACACCCACTTCCTGTCAATCACACTACGATCACCAGAACGATGAAAAATTCTCGTTATGCCGTGAGTAAAATACCTAACTTTTGTGTAAAATAACTAAGCGCATGCGCTCTGCGAACCTTGGGCATGCGCAGTAAGCGACTAATCGCAATATAGCGAAAATCGGCAACGAGCGAACAACTCGGAATGACCACCAATGTGCACTGCAGGTGTGGCAGATACAGTGGTGCAAGTAGAAATATTTTCTTAGTGGTACTGAGTGCCAAAAAATGGACGTGGTCATGTGTTGTGAGGGGCATGGCCACATGTTGCTAGCAAGAGTGGCTACATGACATTAGCTGCGTGGCCTTTTGGGGGGGGGGAGGGGAATCTGGAGGCAAGGCTAAAAATATATAGAAATGCATCCAGTATGATAGAAATATATAGTGATACCTCCAGTATAATAGAAATATTTAGCAATGCCCCGAATTTAATAACAATATATAGTAATGCCTCCATTATAACAGGAAAATACAGCCACCTTCGCACTCCCAGTAACCCTGACAAAGTGGGTGGAGTCGTCACACTACCAAGCACCATGGTCTTGTTGCTTTGTGGCACATTATAATTGTGGTAATGGCAAAGTGTGGGGCAGGTGGTACTGAGTACCTGCTGCCAAATTTTTATGGGTACTCCGTACCCGAGCGTACCCGCATACTTGCACCGCTGGGCAGATATAATATGTGCAGAGAGAGTTAGATTTTGGTGTGGTGTGTTCAAACTGAAATCTAAATTGCAGTGTAAAACTAAAGCAGCCAGTATTTACCCTGCACAGAAACAAAATAACCTACCCAAATCTAACACTCTCTGCACATGTTACATCTGCCACACCTGCAGTACACATGGTTTTGCCCAACTGCTAACAAATTTTCTGTTGCGATCAACTCTGAATTACCGCCATAGAAACATAGAATGTGACAGCAGAAAAGAACCGCTTGGCCCATCTAGTCCACTTTTTTATTTTTTTTTACCACATTTTTATCTCAAACCTTATTTGATCCTTATTTTTTTGTAAGGATATCCTTATGTCTATCCCATGCATGTTTAAATTGCGCTACAGTCTTAGCCTCTACCACCTCTGATGGGAGGCTATGCCACTTGCCCACTACCCTTTCTGTGAAGTAATTTTTCCTCAAATTTCCCCTGAACCTACCTCCCTCCAGTCTCAGTGCATGTCCTTGTGTCCTATTGCTTCTCTTCATTTGAAGAATGTTTCTCTCCTGGTATTTGTTAAAACCCTTGATTTACATATTTGAAAGTTTCTGTCATGTCTCCCCTTTCCCTTCTCTACTCCAAACTATACATATTGAGATTTTTTTAATAATGGTACTGTATACCTATTTATCAGCTAATGAACTGGAGTTTACTAGGGCAAATATTATTTATATTTTCCCTTTATGTAACTATTAATAGAATAAGTAATATTGCAGTCTATTTTTTTATTAGTGCTTTTCACTAATTAAAATAAAATAAATGTATTGTTTTTATTAAAACAAATTATACTGTAGGCATACCTGAGGGATGTTGCCAACCAATTAATTTGTTTTAGGAATATTATTGTTATTATCCTTACATGGGTTCCGCAGCGTCCAATTACAGAGAACATATGCACATAATCAAAACAGGAAAACAGTGACTTACAGTTGAAGACAATATAGGACAAGTACAGCGTAACTAAGCATAACTTCACCGGTAAACGACATAGAGATAAGTTTCAAGGTGGTCAAAAAACAGCAGGAATTGAGCAGTTGAGGATTATTAAAGTAAGAAAAGGATAAGCACATGAGGGAAGAGGGCCCTACTCCTGAGAGCTTACATTCTAATGGGGAGGGGCAGACAGACAGGGGTGACACAGATGGGGTAGACCAAGCATGGGACAGAGGGTTAGGATGAGATTTGGCTGGGTTTGGTAAAGAAGTGGGTCTTAAGAGCCCGTTTGAAGTTCTGTAGGGAGGTGGAGAGTCTGAGGGGGAGAGGTAAAGAATTCCAGAGAAAGGGAGAACCACGTGAAAAATCTTGGAGATACTGTAGGAGTAGGAGGAAGTAATCAGAAGACAGGAGAGTCGGCGTGCATTAGCAGAGTGAAGAGGACGGGAGGGAGAGTAAAGGGAGATAAGGTCAGAGATGTAAATGGTAGAGGAGTGGGTGAGTAGGGAGGTTGTGGGGGGGGGGGGGGGGGCAGGAATGGATGAGGGCCATGACTTCCTCACTAGATACATGGCAGAAAGATGTCAGAGTTGGTAAGAGGGAAGGGGAGGGGTGGCAAGGGATGGGTGGTGGCTGGTTGCTGGTCTGGTGGGATGTGATGTCCTGACGTATGGAATCAATCTTGGATGTGAAATAAGTGGCAAAGTCCAGACAATGAGGAAGGGAGAGGAGGTGGTGGTGGGCAGAGGAGGGAGTTAACAGTGGCAAAGAGGCGCAGGTATTTGGAAGATTGGGTAGAGATGAGAATTTTGAAGTATGATTGTTCAGCGAAGGAAAGGGCAGTACTGAAGGATGAGAGCATACATTTGAAAGGGAGGAAGTCTGGCTTAGAGCGTGATTTCCTCCACTGTCACTCGGCAGTACGTGAGCATTTTTGAAGATATCTGGTGCATTTGGTGTGCCAGGGTTGACGTGTTGGTCTGCGAGGGTGAATAGTGTTTGGCGGAGCAACAGAGTCAAGGGGCAGAAGTAAGAGATGCATTGTATAGGGATGTGGCTTGCTCAGGGCATGAGAGAGAAGAGGAGAGAGAAGTGAGTCAAACAGGGCGGATAGGGATGAGGTGTCAATAGCCTGAATGTTACGCTTAGTGATGGTAGCCTTAGGAGGGAGAGATGGGGAAGCATAGATAGATAAGTTGAAAGAGAGCAGGTGGTGGTCAGAGAGGGGAAAAGGGGAATTGGAGAAATCAGAAATATTGCAGCAGTGAGTGAAAACCAGACCCAGTGAACTCCCGTTCACATTGGAGGGTGAGTTGGTCCACTGGGAGAGACCAAGTGAAGAGGTGAGGTTAAGGATTCTAGAAGCAGGTGATTTTGTGGGGTTATCAATAGGTATGTTGAAATCACCTAGGATAATGGAGGGAATGTCAGAAGAGAGGAAGTGAGGTAGCTAGGAAGCAAAGTAGTTGAGTAATTTGTAGGAAATGCCAGGTGGACGGTAAATGACAGCAACTCGAAGATTATAAGGTTGGTAGAGGTGTATTGCATGGACCTCATATGTAGAGAATGTAAGGGACGGTACTCGAGGTATAAGTTGGTATGTGTAGCTAGAGTAGAGCTGGCCCTAACCAATAAGACGCCCTAGGCAAGATTTTGCCTGGTGCCCCCTAGCACCACCGCTAGTTCTGCCTCTGACTCTGTACCCCTCACCCATAGCAGTCCTCATTTTGGTGCTCCTACCCCCTATATTTTAAATAGAAACAGTGCGCACATTCAGCGCACAGCCCAAAAAGGGGCGTGTTCTTGCTGGGAAGGGGCATGGTCACACAATATTCCACCTAATTCAAATTACGCCACACAGTAGTGCAACTTTATTCACATTTTATATAGTGTCCCTAATTCACGTCCCTAATTCACGTCCCTAATTCACGTTACATCACACAGTAGTACCACTTTACCTTATAAACGTTACTCTTCACAGTAGTGCCCCTTATTCACATTACACCACACCATATTGCTCTTTATTCACATTAGACCACACAGTAGTGCCCTTTCTATACGTTATGCCACACAGTAGAGCACCTTATACACATAATGCCACACATTAGTAATGCATTTATACACATAATACCACACAGTAATGCCCCTTACCCATAAGGCACACATTCTTAATGTCCTTACACATTATGCCAACCTTTATTAATGCCCTTATACACATGATGTCCCTTACACATATGCAGCACATTATCAATGCCCTTATACACATAAGGGCACACATAATGTCCCTTACACATATGCCGCATATTAGTAGTGCCCTTATATACATAATGACGCGCATAGTGCCAATTACACATTTGCCACACATTATTAATGCATTTATACACAAGACACACTTAATGCCCCTTACACAAATGCCAAACACTATTGCACAACCATCCCACTCACACACAGCACTCACATGGCCGCTAACACTGTCACCTCTGCCTCTGCTTGGATACGGATGTGTCCTGATACATCTTGCCTCAATACGCCATGCAGCAGGAGATGTCTGGCCTGAGTCAGCTGGCAGCTCTGCTAACGTCGGGCACTTTTTTTACGAAAATGTGTCTTATTTACATTTCTCTGTGGCTAGGATGGACAAGCATATTCTGCTGATGAAAATGATATGTGGCATGCTTATATTCTGTGTGCGACTGTGGCTGTATCTGCATACGAAATGCTACGCTACATTGATTTCCAGGAATACACTGTAACGTAGCATTTCGTGTGCAGATACAGCCGCACTCACACACATAATATAGGCATGCCGCATATCATTTTAATCAGCAGAAGCTGCTTGTGCCCCTAGGCATACCAAATGCCCTAGGCATTTGCCTAGTTTGCCTATGCCTGGAGCCGGCTCTGAGCTAGAGGGTGAAAGGATCCCATCACCACCCCCATGGCGACCCCCAGGTCGGGGTGTGTGTGAGAATGTGAGGCTCCCAGCAGAGAGAATACTTGGCTTCAAATCATTATGTGTAATTGACTGATCTCATTCATCATGGAATTACAAGTGTTCAGGTGTCAAAAGGGCCCCTGTCTGTTTGTCCCAAGTGTGTGATGTGTAGGAATAAATTGGACAAAGATATAGGGCATGATTCAGACTTGATCACAGCGGGCAATCAGCAAAAGACTGCTCATGCGTATCCACCGCAATGTGCACGCGCTTTGGCAAAACAACAACAGGCATCGCAGAAAGGCAACAGGCTGGTTCGAAAAATGCAATCGCACATCCATTCGCAGGTTGATTGACATGAAGAGGCCATTTGTGGGTGGTAACCGACCGTTTTCTGGGAGTGTCAGGAAAAATGCAGACGTTCACAATTGTTTTCAGGGAGGGTGTGTGACGTCGGCTCTGGACCGGATCAGTCTGTTCTCATTGCACTGTAGGAGTAAGTCCTGGCCTGCGCACAGACTGCACACAGTGGAAAAATAATTCAGTGGTGAGTGGGGTGCGAACGCATTTGCAGATGTCCGCTGACTGAGGGATATTTAGCAGCTCGGCGTACACATGCGATCGCACACATGCAAGGCAAATATACACTCCCCTTGGGCGGCGACTATCTGGACGCAGCAATAAGGTATGAATCACCCCCATAGTTGTTTAACAATTGGATCTAGTATTCAGACCTGCCTGTCTATGGGCTCCTTTGAGCTGTCTGCACACATTAAGATTTTGATTAGTCTATTTGGTCCAGCTATTGTACATTATGCGGCCCACACTGTCTGGGAACCCCACTCTGTTGGCACAGTTCCATCTGGAAATGGCTTTACAGTTGTCACTGTCACCCCGCGTTTGTTGGTTATGCCCTGCTGTAAAGCCACAGAGTTTAGGAACACCATTTAGAAAGACTGCAATGTTATTGCTGGAAGTACCATGAGCATTCTTCCACTCAATGTGAGCAATCTCATGTTAATTTCTTATCCCAGTTACAGTATAAAGGTTTTATTTCCTTTTTATCTTTTACACCAAGGGGCCTGTTTATCAGAAATGAGACAATTTCCTCAAAACATAACATTCCTTATTGCCATAGTAAGGTGATAATGTGTCGTTGTGACATCACAATGAGGACGTTGACCTGCCACCGGGTTCAGAAAGCTGAGGTCCCAGACACGCAGGGAGGCTAGCCACATGTTGCCATTTCAGTTGCCATGGTGCAGCGACTGTGCCCCACCCTTGCTTTTGCGCTCTGGATGGCAGTGCCCTTCTAATTGTTACTATTCACAGTCATTTTTCAGGGCTGGGTTATAAAAGGGCTGACAGGGGCGGCAACACCAGGGCCTTCACATATTAGGGGCCTCCAGACACTGTCGCCCAGAGCTATTAAAACTGAAGCAGGGCATTTAACTGTGTCTCCATTTCCTTCCTCTTCGGCGGCTCAGCTGTTCCTTGTCAGTGGCCACAAAGAGCTCCTCCCTACAGTCAGTCTTGCAGGATAGTGACGTCAAATCCCACTGGACACTGTCCCTGAGCTGCCCGTGACTGCTGCTATGCTGAAGGATCTGAATCGGCACTATCTCAGTGCGCTCTCCCAGCTTCCTGCTCTCCCAGACTGGTCAGAAGACAGGTAATGGCGTGTGTGTCAAGTTGGCACTGCAGGGGCATAGTAGTAGCAACTGTGCAAGGTGGGGTTTACCAACAATTTTATTTGTGGAGGCCCCACAACTTAGTTGCCCCTGGGCCCCCACAAGCTTTAATCTGGCCTTCATAGTTTTTAAATGAATTTCAGGGCCTCTTTAACTAAGTTAGTGAGGTCTTTGTACATTTGTTATTAAAACATAAATGTAAAAAAAAAAAATAATAATTTTAAACTCTTACACCATTGCCCTCATTCCGAGTTGTTCGCTCGCTAGCTGCTTTTAGCAGCATTGCACACGCTAGGCCGCCGCCCTCTGGGAGTGTATCTTCGCTTAGCAGAATTGCGAACGAAAGATTAGCAGAATTGCGAATAGAAAATTCTTAGCAGTTTCTGAGTAGCTCGAGACTTACTCCTACACTGCGATCAGCTCAGCCCGTGTCGTTCCTGGTTTGACGTCACAAACACGCCCTGCGTTCGGCCAGCCAGTCCCCCGTTTCACCAAACACTCCTGCGTTTTATCCTGGCACGGCTGCGTTTTTCCGCACACTCCCAGAAACGGTCAGTTTTCGCCCAGAAACACCCACTTCCTGTCAATCACACTCCGATCACTTCAAAGATGAAAATTCTTCGTTCGAACGTGAGTAAATCTACTAAGTTTTGTGCTAAAATACTTAGCGCATGCGCACTGCGTACCATGCGCATGCGCATTTTTGCCTTTATCGCTCCGTTGCAAAAATCGGCAACGAGCGAACAACTCGGAATGACCCCCCCATGTACAGTACATGTCATTGGCCTTTGTGGGTTAGATGTTTCAAAAACTTGCTGTCGCCCCTGATAGGGTAGAGCTCAAAGACAGCTTGTTTGGCCCACCCCAGTCAAATATCAACCAACGCGTTTAATCGATCACAACTTCTTCAGGAATGTTTCTTAGATAAGTGTGAAAGTTCCTTCTTGGTTGTGATCCTTAATTGAAACAGGATCTTCTTCTATATCAAAGGATGCTATTTTCTCAGGTTTAACACCATCTTATGGAACAGCCAGTTATACACTCTTGTCAGGGGTTTCCCACAATGTCCTCAGTGTAGTCTCTGTGAAATGAAAGTATATTCTTATGATCTTAACACTTGTCTGTCTATCCCATGTTCAACTCTGAATACAGACAGGGATTTGCGAATGTGCAATTAATCTGCAACCAATAGTCACACTGGGCAACTGCCCGGGGCCCACAATTCTAGGGGCTTTCGAGCAGGAGATGATGGTTGTCACACAATCAGAGCGGCCAGTCAGCAATCTCTACCTGCCTCTCAGCCTGCAGACAGACAGTAAACGTCTGTCAGCATGCTGATTGGTGGATGGCTGTAGCTATCCACCAATCATAGCACTGAGAGCCATTCACTGTTTTGAAGCATTTACAGAGATAACGCAGGACAGCAGGATGGGTATGTTATATATATTTTTTAATTGGTTCTCGTTTCTGGCTGTGTAGGAGCCCCAGTGCATTGCTTTGCCCAGGGCCTATAATGCTGTTAAGACAGCCCTGGCAACAGATTTGTGTGGCACTCTGAATCCTTTAAGTCTATGCCTACGTTGCACCTGTAAACCAAGTGAAGGATTTTTATTTAATGTAATTAATAATTAAATTCCTTTGAATTTAAATATTTGTAACATTTGTATTGAGTTGAAATTAACTTTTACAATATAAATATATTTAAACATAATTGCAAATGTATATAATGTTTCTTTCTGCATATGTGATTTGCTAGAGAGAATTAAGGTGTCCTTACTATAAATGGCACACATTTTATTGCACAAGCAGCTTACAAAGGGGGTTATTCAGACCTGATCGCTGTTGTGGAAATTCGCAAGCCGGACGATTATTGATTGACTGTGCATGCGTACGGATTGTAGTGCGCATGCGTGAGGCCAAAGAGCGAAGCAAATCCAGTGACTTTTTTTGATCACTAGCCGTACGCAAGTTGATTGTCAGGAAGCCGGCATTTGGGGGTGGTAACTGGCTGTTTTCTGGGAGTGTCAGGAAAAACACAGGCGTGGCCAAGTGTTTTCATGTGACGTTAGCTCCGACCCCGATCAGCCTGATTATATTGCACTGTAGGAGTAGGTCCTGGACTACGCACAGACTGGAAAAATAACTTGATGGTGAGTGAGTTGCGAATGGATTTGCAGCTGCCCGGCATAGGCGTGCGCAGCACATTTTATTAGGGGGTGCACCGTCGGAGGGGTGTGTTTAGCACCATCTATTGATGGTCAATGCAATATAAAATATCCACCCTTGTACCAATCCTAGTAAAGCAGATACATTGTCAGATGTTGTGGTGTGCACCAAACAAACACCCCTGATGGCACTCAGTGCAATTACACTGCTCCTCCTCAGCCTGGTCTGGCTCCCCCTCTCTTTCCCCTGCAAACTGCAGCAGCTTACTTACAAGTCAGTCACTCACTGACACTGACAGTCGCAGACTAGTACTGCCGCTGCTGGAAAAACGAGTGATGTGTCAATGTTGCTGCCGACCGTCTGCCAGTATTGAATTTGTCTTCCTAAGAGGAACGCTGGCTGCATGCTGCTCCTCATCAGTGGTTGGCGTTGGCATAGCATAGAGGGAGAGAGGTGGGCATGTGGCGGGTGTGACGGGTGGGCGTGCGAGCAGCATGACGTAATCACGTCACATCACACTGTTTTTGTACATGGAGGTGGAGCTGGGAATTTGAAAGCCGGTGGCAGTGGCACCCTTGATTAACCCAGGCGTCTGGTCAGTAATGCAGTCCTAACAAGGTGCAGCGAAGAGGGGACAGTAATCAGCCATCAGACATGTGAGATCGGGGTGCCAGACATTAGGGGGTGCCTGTGCGCACCAGGCACACCCCCTGCGCACACCTATGCTGCCTGGCAATCTTCGCAAAGCGTACGCAGACTTGTACTTGTGTTATAGCTAATTTTTATATATATATATATATATATATATATATATACATACCTCCCAACATGTGGAGCCCGCAAAGAGGGACAGTTCTTGCGCTGCGAAGTCGCGCCTGCCAGAAAAGGGGTATAGCTTAAATAAAGGAGGCATGACTTCACGGGGATGCCGTGATTGTGAGCCACGCCTCCAATTTTCATAGCTGATATATGTACATACCTCCCAACATGACCCTCTCCAGGAGGGACAGAATGCTCTGCTCCTGGACGTCCCTCTTAATGTATGATTGCCTTCACCTGTGCTGAAACACCTTTCTAATCCATTAACCTGTTCAAAACAGGTGCCGGCAATCATACATTAAGAGAAAAGGTCAGAAGCAGAGCATTGTGGCCCTCTCCTGGAGAGGATCATGTTGGGAGGTATATATATATATATATATATATATATATATATCATACTTGCCTACTTTTGAAAACTAGTTTCAGGGAGATTCCAGGTGGCAGCAGAATGCGCCGTGCAGGGGTGTGTCGAGCTCCGCCCAAGGGGTGTGTCTAGTTCCGCCTATGGGTGTATTTATTGCAATCAGGGGTGTGTCCTGCAATGGCAGGTGAAAACTATAGTACAAAAAGCAGCAAAAAAAAGAATTAGAAATAAAGCAACAATATAAGTGCAAGATACATTAATTTAATCTACTGTGCACATTAAGTGACTGAGAAAACCAAAATCTATATACACTGGTGCGGGATTTTATATATATATATATATATATATATATATATATATATATATATATATACATATATATACATACACACACACACATTATGCCACACGGTGTGAGCTGAAATTCACATATGCCACACAGTATGAGCCGAAATTCACATTATGCTACACAGTATGAGCCACAATCCACACGGAATGAGCCAAAATTCAGGGACAGGGAGAGTGCCAGCAGGGACATACAGTAGGGACAGGGAGAGTGACAGAGAGACAGGAAGAGACATAGGGAGAGGACAGCAAAGACATACAGTTGTGAGAGAGAAAGGCAGCAGGGTAAGATTGGTTAATGAGCGGAGGAGTGTGTGGTCGGCGGTGTGGAGGATGAGGAGGCTGTGGTCATTGACGGTGCAGAGGAGGCGGCTGTGGGCGGCAGTGCGGAGGAGGAGGCTGAGGGCAGCGGCCTTCGGGGTAGCTATGGTCCACCTATGACCGCCACTATTTCAAATCTGCCACAGACCAGCAGCCAATCAGGAGTGGCTGCTCCTGATTGGCTGCTGGTTCAAGAGCTCCAATTGGCGCGTTAATAGTGACGAATTTGAAAAGATGCGGCAGTCAGTGCTCGAAGTGCCGGTATGCCATACCAGTGTATACCGGCCCACTTTCAGCACTGTGTGTGTGTATACATACAACCACTACACCCACATTACACCTAGTACATACAGCACCAGAATACATTGCATTATGCACTGCCCCCTCCCACTTATTACACCCAGCACATTACATTATACGCAACTCACCCATATTACACCCAGCACATTACATTATACACAACC
Organism: Pseudophryne corroboree; assembly: GCF_028390025.1. Taxonomy (NCBI): domain Eukaryota; kingdom Metazoa; phylum Chordata; class Amphibia; order Anura; family Myobatrachidae; genus Pseudophryne; species Pseudophryne corroboree. The sequence goes on along the minus strand of NC_086446.1, from coordinate 569,854,545 downwards.
CCCTCCCCCATATTACACCCAGCTCACATCATACACAGTCCCATACCCCATATTACACCCAGCTCCTCATCATACACAGCCCCATACTACAACCAGCACATTACATAACACACAGCCCCCATCCCCATATTACACACAGTTCCCCTCCCCCATATTACACCCAGCACATTACACACAGTCCCCCTCCCCCTTATTACACCCAGCACATTACACACAGTCCCCCTCCCCCATATTACACCCAGCACATTACACACAGCAAACACCACCCCCCTCCCCCATATTACACCCAGCACATTACATTATACACAACCCCCTCCCCCATATTACACCCACCTCACATATTACACCCAGCTCCACATCATACACAGCCCCCTCCCCCATATTACACCCAGCTCACATATTACACCCAGCTCCACATCATACACAGCCCCCTCCCCCATATTACACCCAGCTCACATATTACACCCAGCTCCACGTCATACACAGCCCCCTCCCCCATATTACACCCAGCTCACATATTACACCCAGCTCCACATCATACACAGCCCCCTACCCCATATTACACCCAGTCAGTGCCACATTACATTCCCCCCATTACACACAGCAGTCATCTGGCTATGTTGTTCCTTCCTCTTAGGAGCAGACTGGAGGCCGACCCCAGGACAGTGTGGGAAGGCAGCAGTGAGAGCCGAGGAGCAGAGAGAGGTCAGCTTCTGCTGCTGCTGGCCTCATACACGCAGCTCTCTCTCTGAGTGTGGTGGGAGGGGCCAGCCACAGGAAGCACACCCCTGATTGAGACTGCTTCCTTGTCACTGTGCAGTGTGCCTAGCAAGACGGACACTGCCTCCCCCGAAGTCTCCCGTGCAGGTGCTGGGCCCTCCGGACTTGCGCATGCGCAGTGCTGATTTTCGGTGAGGACCCTGAAAATCCGGGGGGCTGGCAAGTTTTGCGGGGCAGCGGGAGGCTCACTTAAAAATTGGAAGCCTCCCGCTGAATGCGGGAGGGTAGGCAAGTCTGATATATATATATATATATATAAAGAAAAACATACATTACAAAGGAAAGTTCAAAAAAACAGAAACTGTATCTTCCTTTGCGCTGTATGCAGTGTGGTTAGTACAATACAAGCTACTGACATTTCTAAACCACTATAACATTCAAGTACTTTACATCTGCCTTTAACTTGCTTGAACCACAAAAAGTAGCCTGGAGAACAATATATAATAGTACTTGTGCTCTCTTGAGAACTGGTGCCAAACAAGGTCAGCAGATTGCATCACAATGAATCAAAAAGACACCTGTAAAAGCATTTAAAGCACCTGCTAATTTACTGAGATTTTTCTCACATGTTATACAATGTACCTTTAACTACTAGCTGGAGGAAATGGAGAAATCAGAAGTATGGAGTTTTTGTTTTATTCCAAGAGCTGCTTCCTGTAAGAGCACAAACTGTACACTCAGCATGTCAGATGAGAGGGCCTTATTTCATCATCTGCTTAGAATTGTATTGTGTTTGCTTCAGCTTCAACAAGTCTACAAAATATTAGAGATGAGCGGGTTCGGTTTCTCTGAATCCGAACCCGCCCGAACTTCATGTTTTTTTACACGGGTCCGAGCGACTCGGATCTTCCCGCCTTGCTCGGTTAACCCGAGCGCGCCCGAACGTCATCATCACGCTGTCGGATTCTCGCGAGGCTCGGATTCTATCGCGAGACTCGGATTCTATATAAGGAGCCGCGCGTCGCGGCCATTTTCACACGTGCATTGAGATTGATAGGGAGAGGACGTGGCTGGCGTCCTCTCCGTTTAGAAATTAAAATAGATAGGAGAGTGAGAGTGAGACACTTCATTTACTTACTGGAGCTTAGGAGGAGTTATACTAGTGACTGATGACCAGTGACCTGACCACCAGTGCAGTTTTATAATTTATTATTATTTAATAATCCGTTCTGTTCTTATTCTCTGCCTGAAAAAAACGATACACAGTGACTCAGTCACACTCACATACCATATCTGTGCTCAGCCCAGTGTGCTGCATCATCTATGTATAATATCTGACTGTGCTCACACAGCTTAATTGTGGGGGAGACTGGGGAGCAGTTATAGGTTATAGCAGGAGCCAGGAGTACATATTAAACAGTACACACTTTTGCTGCCAGAGTGCCACTGCCAGTGTGACTGACCACTGACCACTGTGACCAGTGACCTGACCACACTGACCACCAGTATAGTATATTGTGATTGAATGTCTGCCTGAAAAAGTACACTCGTCGTGTGACTTGTGTGGTGTTTTTTTATTCTATAAAAATTAAAAAACTCATTCTGCTGACAGACAGTGTCCACTCCAGCAGGTCCGTCATTATATAATATATACCTGTCCGGCTGCAGTAGTGATATATATATATTTTATATCATTATTTATCATCCAGTCTACTAGCAGCAGACACAGTACGGTAGTTCACGGCTGTAGCTACCTCTGTGTCGGCACTCGGCAGTCCATCCATAATTGTATACCACCTACCCGTGGTTTTTTTTTTCTTTCTTCTTTATACATACTACATCTCATTATCATCCAGTCTATATTAGCAGCAGACACAGTACAGTACGGTAGTCCACGGCTGTAGCTACCTCTGTGTCGGCACTCGGCAGTCCATCCATAATTGTATACCACCTACCCGTGTTTTTTTTTTTTTTCTTCTTTATACATACTACATCTCATTATCAACCAGTCTATATTAGCAGCAGACACAGTACGGTAGTTCACGGCTGTAGCTACCTCTGTGTCGGCACTCGGCAGTCCATCCATAATTGTATACCACCTACCCGTGGTTTTTTTTTTCTTTCTTCTTTATACATACATACTACATCTCATTATCATCCAGTCTATATTAGCAGCAGACACAGTACAGTACGGTAGTCCACGGCTGTAGCTACCTCTGTGTCGGCACTCGGCAGTCCATCCATAATTGTATACCACCTACCCGTGGTTTTTTTTTTCTTTCTTCTTTATACATACTACATCTCATTATCATCCAGTCTATATTAGCAGCAGACACAGTACAGTATGGTAGTCCACGGCTGTAGCTACCTCTGTGTCGGCACTCGGCAGTCCATCCATAATTGTATACCACCTACCCGTGGTTTTTTTTTTCTTTCTTCTTTATACATACTACATCTCATTATCAACCAGTCTATATTAGCAGCAGACACAGTACAGTACGGTAGTCCACGGCTGTAGCTACCTCTGTGTCGGCACTCGGCAGTCCATCCATAATTGTATACCACCTACCCGTGGTTTTTTTTTTCTTTCTTCTTTATACATACTACATCTCATTATCATCCAGTCTATATTAGCAGCAGACACAGTAAAGTACGGTAGTCCACGGCTGTAGCTACCTCTGTGTCGGCACTCGGCAGTCCATCCATAATTGTATACCACCTACCCGTGGTTTTTTTTTTCTTTCTTCTTTATACATACTACATCTCATTATCATCCAGTCTATATTAGCAGCAGACACAGTACAGTACGGTAGTCCACGGCTGTAGCTACCTCTGTGTCGGCACTCGGCAGTCCATCCATAATTGTATACCACCTACCCGTGGTTTTTTTTTTCTTTCTTCTTTATACATACTACATCTCATTATCATCCAGTCTATATTAGCAGCAGACACAGTACAGTACGGTAGTCCACGGCTGTAGCTACCTCTGTGTCGGCACTCGGCAGTCCATCCATAATTGTATACCACCTACCCGTGGTTTTTTTTTTTCTTCTTTATACATACTACATCTCATTATCAACCAGTCTATATTAGCAGCAGACACAGTACAGTACGGTAGTCCACGGCTGTAGCTACCTCTGTGTCGGCAATCGGCAGTCCATCCATAAGTATACTAGTATCCATCCATCTCCATTGTTTACCTGAGGTGCCTTTTAGTTGTGCCTATTAAAATATGGAGAACAAAAATGTTGAGGTTCCAAAATTAGGGAAAGATCAAGATCCACTTCCACCTCGTGCTGAAGCTGCTGCCACTAGTCATGGCCGAGACGATGAAATGCCAGCAACGTCGTCTGCCAAGGCCGATGACCAATATCATAGTACAGAGCATGTCAAATCCAAAACACCAAATATCAGTAAAAAAAGGACTCCAAAACCTAAAATAAAATTGTCGGAGGAGAAGCGTAAACTTGCCAATATGCCATTTACCACACGGAGTGGCAAGGAACGGCTGAGGCCCTGGCCTATGTTCATGGCTAGTGGTTCAGCTTCACATGAGGATGGAAGCACTCAGCCTCTCGCTAGAAAACTGAAAAGACTCAAGCTGGCAAAAGCACCGCAAAGAACTGTGCGTTCTTCGAAATCCCAAATCCACAAGGAGAGTCCAATTGTGTCGGTTGCGATGCCTGACCTTCCCAACACTGGACGTGAAGAGCATGCGCCTTCCACCATTTGCACGCCCCCTGCAAGTGCTGGAAGGAGCACCCGCAGTCCAGTTCCTGATAGTCAGATTGAAGATGTCAGTGTTGAAGTACACCAGGATGAGGAGGATATGGGTGTTGCTGGCGCTGGGGAGGAAATTGACCAGGAGGATTCTGATGGTGAGGTGGTTTGTTTAAGTCAGGCACCCGGGGAGACACCTGTTGTCCGTGGGAGGAATATGGCCGTTGACATGCCTGGTGAAAATACCAAAAAAATCAGCTCTTCAGTGTGGAGGTATTTCAACAGAAAAGCGGACAACAGGTGTCAAGCCGTGTGTTGCCTTTGTCAAGCTGTAATAAGTAGGGGTAAGGACGTTAACCACCTCGGAACATCCTCCCTTATACGTCACCTGCAGCGCATTCATAATAAGTCAGTGACAAGTTCAAAAACTTTGGGCGACAGCGGAAGCAGTCCACTGACCAGTAAATCCCTTCCTCTTGTAACCAAGCTCACGCAAACCACCCCACCAACTCCCTCAGTGTCAATTTCCTCCTTCCCCAGGAATGCCAATAGTCCTGCAGGCCATGTCACTGGCAATTCTGACGAGTCCTCTCCTGCCTGGGATTCCTCCGATGCATCCTTGCGTGTAACGCCTACTGCTGCTGGCGCTGCTGTTGTTGCTGCTGGGAGTCGATGGTCATCCCAGAGGGGAAGTCGTAAGCCCACTTGTACTACTTCCAGTAAGCAATTGACTGTCCAACAGTCCTTTGCGAGGAAGATGAAATATCACAGCAGTCATCCTGCTGCAAAGCGGATAACTGAGGCCTTAAAAACTATGTTGGTGTTAGACGTGCGTCCGGTATCCGCCGTTAGTTCACAGGGAACTAGACAATTTATTGAGGCAGTGTGCCCCCGTTACCAAATACCATCTAGGTTCCACTTCTCTAGGCAGGCGATACCGAGAATGTACACGGACGTCAGAAAAAGACTCACCAGTGTCCTAAAAAATGCAGTTGTACCCAATGTCCACTTAACCACGGACATGTGGACAAGTGGAGCAGGGCAGGGTCAGGACTATATGACTGTGACAGCCCACTGGGTAGATGTATGGACTCCCGCCGCAAGAACAGCAGCGGCGGCACCAGTAGCAGCATCTCGCAAACGCCAACTCTTTCCTAGGCAGGCTACGCTTTGTATCACCGCTTTCCAGAATACGCACACAGCTGAAAACCTCTTACGGCAACTGAGGAAGATCATGGCGGAATGGCTTACCCCAATTGGACTCTCCTGTGGATTTGTGGCATCGGACAACGCCAGCAATATTGTGTGTGCATTAAATATGGGCAAATTCCAGCACGTCCCATGTTTTGCACATACCTTGAATTTGGTGGTGCAGAATTTTTTAAAAAACGACAGGGGCGTGCAAGAGATGCTGTCGGTGGCCAGAAGAATTGCGGGACACTTTCGGCGTACAGGCACCACGTACAGAAGACTGGAGCACCACCAAAAACTACTGAACCTGCCCTGCCATCATCTGAAGCAAGAAGTGGTAACGAGGTGGAATTCAACCCTCTATATGCTTCAGAGGTTGGAGGAGCAGCAAAAGGCCATTCAAGCCTATACAATTGAGCACGATATAGGAGGTGGAATGCACCTGTCTCAAGTGCAGTGGAGAATGATTTCAACGTTGTGCAAGGTTCTGATGCCCTTTGAACTTGCCACACGTGAAGTCAGTTCAGACACTGCCAGCCTGAGTCAGGTCATTCCCCTCATCAGGCTTTTGCAGAAGAAGCTGGAGACATTGAAGGAGGAGCTAACACGGAGCGATTCCGCTAGGCATGTGGGACTTGTGGATGGAGCCCTTAATTCGCTTAACAAGGATTCACGGGTGGTCAATGTGTTGAAATCAGAGCACTACATTTTGGCCACCGTGCTCGATCCTAGATTTAAAGCCTACCTTGGATCTCTCTTTCCGGCAGACACAAGTCTGCTGGGGTTGAAAGACCTGCTGGTGAGAAAATTGTCAAGTCAAGCGGAACGCGACCTGTCAACATCTCCTCCTTCACATTCTCCCGCAACTGGGGGTGCGAGGAAAAGGCTCAGAATTCCGAGCCCACCCGCTGGCGGTGATGCAGGGCAGTCTGGAGCGACTGCTGATGCTGACATCTGGTCCGGACTGAAGGACCTGACAACGATTACGGACATGTCGTCTACTGTCACTGCATATGATTCTCTCACCATTGAAAGAATGGTGGAGGATTATATGAGTGACCGCATCCAAGTAGGCACGTCACACAGTCCGTACTTATACTGGCAGGAAAAAGAGGCAATTTGGAGGCCCTTGCACAAACTGGCTTTATTCTACCTAAGTTGCCCTCCCACAAGTGTGTACTCCGAAAGAGTGTTTAGTGCCGCCGCTCACCTTGTCAGCAATCGGCGTACGAGGTTACATCCAGAAAATGTGGAGAAGATGATGTTCATTAAAATGAATTATAATCAATTCCTCCGTGGAGACATTGACCAGCAGCAATTGCCTCCACAAAGTACACAGGGAGCTGAGATGGTGGATTCCAGTGGGGACGAATTGATAATCTGTGAGGAGGGGGATGTACACGGTGATATATCGGAGGATGATGATGAGGTGGACATCTTGCCTCTGTAGAGCCAGTTTGTGCAAGGAGAGATTAATTGCTTCTTTTTTGGTGGGGGTCCAAACCAACCCGTCATTTCAGTCACAGTCGTGTGGCAGACCCTGTCACTGAAATGCTGGGTTGGTTAAAGTGTGCATGTCCTGTTTATACAACATAAGGGTGGGTGGGAGGGCCCAAGGACAATTCCATCTTGCACCTCTTTTTTCTTTAATTTTTCTTTGCGTCATGTGCTGTTTGGGGAGGGTTTTTTGGAAGGGACATCCTGCGTGACACTGCAGTGCCACTCCTAGATGGGCCCGGTGTTTGTGTCGGCCACTAGGGTCGCTTATCTTACTCACACAGCTACCTCATTGCGCCTCTTTTTTTCATTGCATCATGTGCTGTTTGGGGAGGGTTTTTTGGAAGGGACATCCTGCGTGACACTGCAGTGACACTCCTAGATGGGCCCGGTGTTTGTGTCGGCCACTAGGGTCGCTTATCTTACTCACACAGCTACCTCATTGCGCCTCTTTTTTTCTTTGCGTCATGTGCTGTTTGGGGAGGGTTTTTTGGAAGGGACATCCTGCGTGACACTGCAGTGACACTCCTGTCAGGTCCGGGTGTTTTTGTGAATCCGTTAACCTGGAACCAACCACAGGTGTAGGTGCTGGGGTATGAAGAAAACAGGGAGGACGAAGGAAGTTCCGTTTCATATATTTATTAAAGTAACAATTCAGTAAGGAGTTAAATGACTAGTTGTTAATCATCATTATACTGAAGTATTGCAGGAATGGCAGAAATAATATGCAAGAGAAAACTCAGAAATAAATAAAAGAAATGTTCATGGAAACATATGCAAAAACAAGCTGAAGAATAAATGTTGAATTGTCCAAATATAAACAAGCTTTGATGCTGAGCTGCAGATTGAGTTTAACTGGTTAATGCAGACATGGAGAATCAACTGTAAGAGTTTGCAATGGAGCTTTAAGAGTTAACTGAGAGACTGTGAAGAATTATCCTTGTAATGACAACATAGAAAATAAAAGTACTGAATTGGGTTACTTGCGGGTTTCCGGAGATCACTGTGAAACTGTAGTAGATGGCAAGGTGATGAATGGGTTAAATGCAGAGTTGAACAAACGAACAGCTGAGGGAATTGGAATCCTCCAGACTTTGTATGAAAGGCAGACAGACAAGGTAACCTCATGCAGGACACTGGGAATCCAAGTATTTCCAATAGGTGTGCAATTGACTGATAGCACAATGGAGAGCCGGTGAATCTTTGGCAGTGAAGGCTGCAAACGGACCTCTGGGAACGGAGGCGATATCTGGACCACGGGAATCACACAGGAATGCACGGAGAGAGTTCAGAGCTAGAGCACAGCTTTGATACAACAAAGCACTGGCCCAGAGTGACATAATCCCAGCCTACTTAAAGGCAGCACAAGCACGGGATTGGTTTACACCTGCTCACAGGTGTTTTCACAAGTGCTCAGTATTAGCTATTTGGTCTCCAACATGGCCACCTCCTATACAGCAGACACACCGCAGTGCCTTAGGCCATTTGGTCCCCGCACTCACAGTTCCCAGACTCTGCATTACCTGTGCCATTGATCACGCCGTGTCCCCACACGGGCGCACAGCACCGCGAGCAACCGCACTGGCAACGGATGAACCCCAGAACCCGCAAAGGTGAGAGACCGGTTCGTGACAGTACCCCCTCTTCTACGGGTGGTCTCCGAACACCTTTGAACCTTGTCAGGATTTTTGGAGAAGTATTTCTGTACCAGTCTTGGAGCATGAACATCTTCAGAGAAAACCCAGGATCTCTCCTCCGGACCGTAACCCTTCCAGTCGACCAGAAACTGTAAACGTCCATATCGGGAACGTGAATCCACAATCTCTTTAACTTCAAATTCCTCATTCTGCAAAGAGTGAACTTTAGGAGATTTGGACTGGGTAGTACGGAACTTATTGAGAATCAAAGGCTTCAGTAAAGATGTATGAAAGGCGTTAGGAATTCTCAAAGACGGTGGCAGCTTGACTTTGTATGACACAGGGTTGAGTACCTTTACAATGGGAAATGGACCAATAAACCTGGGAGCAAATTTCTTAGAAGGAACTTTGAACTTGAGATTGCGCGTAGAAATCCAAACTTGGTCTCCCACTTTGTAATTCGGTACAGCTTTACGTTTTCTATCTGCAAAAGATTTATAACGAGCGGAAGTTTTGACCAAGGACTTACGTACACAACTCCAGATGCTAGATAGACGTTGAAGCTCTTGATCTGCCGCTGGGACCTCTAGGGCTGGCAATGGATGAAACTCTGGCACACGAGGATGAAAGCCGAAGTTAATATAAAAGGGCGTAGATTCTGAAGATGAATGGAAGAGATTATTATGAGCAAATTCTGCCAATGGAAGGTAGTCAACCCAGTCATCCTGTGAGGACGATATATATAGCCGGAGAAATGTTTCAAGGTCTTGGTTGACTCTCTCAGTTTGTCCATCTGTCTGAGGATGATATGCAGAAGAAAAGTTCAACTTGACATTTAAAGATGAACAAAGCGACCTCCAAAACTTGGCCACAAACTGTGTTCCCCGATCAGAGATAATTTCTCGAGGAAGGCCATGCAACTTGAAGATTTCAGAGATGAACAATCTGGCTAGTAAAGGGGCTGATGGTAACCCAGTTAATGAAATGAAATGTGCCATTTTCGAAAATCGATCCACTATCACCCAAATGGTATTTCGCCCTTTTGATGGAGGTAGATCGGTCACGAAATCCATTGAGATATGAGTCCATGGTTGTTTGGGTATGGATAGTGGATGTAGTAGACCTGGTGGAGAACTTCTTGGACTCTTATGTTGGGCACATTTAGGACATGCTGCTATAAACTCTTGGACATCGGCTTTGAGACGTGGCCACCAATAAGACTGTTGAATAAATTTGAGAGTCTTTAGAACCCCAGGATGACCCATGAAGGAAGAGGCGTGAGCCCAGGTAAGCAGCCGTTTTCGAAGACTTGTGGCGACAAAGGTCTTGCCAAGCGGAGGAACTGGAGAGGTTCGAGTCATTAAAAAGGACGTAGGATTCACAATGGCTTGATTCGTGGTAGCATCATTTAATTCAGAAGAAGCAAAGGACCGGGAAAGGGCATCTGCCTTTTTGTTCTGAGACCCTGGACGATAGGTGAGTTTGAAATCAAATCGTGAGAAGAAAAGCGCCCATCGAGCTTGTCGTGGATTCAGACACTGAGCTGACTGCAGATACAGAAGATTCTTATGATCAGTATAAACTGTAATGCGATGTTGAGCTCCTTCTAGAAGGTATCTCCACTCCTCAAATGCCAACTTGATGGCAAGTAAATCTTGCTCACCGATTGCATAATTACGTTCTGCCGGGAGGAACTTACGGGAGAAATATCCACAGGGATGGACCTTTTTATCTTCAAAGACTTGTGACAACACAGCTCCTACTGCTTCTGTAGATGCATCCACCTCTAGTAGAAAGGGACGATTCAAATCAGGCTGTCGAAGAATGGGGGCTGACACAAAGGCTTGCTTTAAATCAGAGAAGGCTTTGATTGCTTCAGAAGACCAGTTCGTAGGATTTGCTCCCTTGCGAGTTAGGGCTGTGATGGGAGCAGCTAACGTAGAATAATTCTTGATGAATCTCCTATAGAAATTCGCAAAGCCAAGAAATCGCTGAATCCCCTTGAGAGTTGAAGGAGTGGACCAATCTCGGATAGCTTGTACCTTACCTGGATCCATACATAGCTCTGATCCAGAAATGATGTAACCAAGGAACGGTATGGAAGATACTTCAAAAGTGCACTTCTCTAACTTACAATAAAGTTGATTTTTCCTCAGACGTGTCAGTACCTCTTTAACTTGGTGACGGTGAGACTTTAGATCCTTAGAGAATATTAGGATATCATCCAGGTACACTACTAGACACTTGTAGAGAAGATCACGAAAAAGTTCATTCACATAGCTTTGAAAAACTGCAGGTGCATTACAAAGGCCAAAGGGCATTACGAGGTATTCGTAATGCCCATCCCGGGTATTAAAAGCAGTCTTCCACTCGTCCCCTGCACGGATGCGGATTAAATTGTAGGCCCCTCGGAGATCCAGTTTTGTAAACACAGTAGCTCCCTTTACCCGGTCAAATAATTCTGGAATTAAGGGTAATGGATACTTGTTTTTCACAGTGATCTCATTGAGTCCACGGTAATCTATGCATGGTCGTAACCCACCGTCCTTCTTCTTAACGAAAAAGAATCCGGCTCCTGCAGGTGAAGAAGATGGTCTGATAAATCCTTTGATTAGATTTTCCTGTATATAGTCAGACATAGCTTGCGTCTCTGGGATGGATAGCGGATAAATTCGTCCCCTAGGAGGGGTTTTGCCTGGAACCAGGACGATTGGGCAGTCCCATTCGCGGTGAGGAGGTAGAGAGTCTGCTGCTTGTTTACTGAAAACATCTGCAAAAGATTGATACACCGGAGGTAGGTCGGGAAGGCTAATTGACCGGAGAGGTACAATTGAGGCTAAACAGTCCTTGGTACAAGATTTACCCCACGAAAGGACTTCCATGGTTTGCCAATTGAGTTGAGGGTTATGTTTCTGCAGCCAAGGTAAACCAAGTATCACATCTTGAGAGGCTTTGGGAATCACGTAGAAGGAGAGGTATTCGGAATGGAGCACACCAACTTTCATCTTGAGACATATGGTTCGATGAGTAATTATACCATCTGGAATTCGACTTCCATCCACTGCTGTAACAGCAACTGCTGCTTCCAGAGGCATGGTTTGAACTTTGGACCGTAAGACAAAGGCTGAGGAGATGAAGTTCTCGGCTGCCCCGGAATCTAGGAGGGCTGAATCTTTCACTGTAGAACTTGGAACTTCTAATTGAATAGACAAGGTCGGCTCTTTCCCAGAACGAGGTTCTAAAGTAACTCCTAGCTTAAGCTCCCTTGAATAAGCTAGGAGCGAGAGTTTTCCAGGCCGGAGTTTGCAGGATTTAACTAAATGTTCGGAGGACCCACAGTACATGCAGAGGTTACCCTGTCGACGATGAAGTCGTTCCTCCTCTGTGAGGCAAGAGCGCCTAATCTGCATAGGTTCTTCTGTTGTTACCGGCGACTGTGATGAAGAATCTTGTCGAGGCCTAGGATGATAACGTGGACTAGATCGCTCTGTCCTGGATTTTTCTAAACATCGCTCTCTGTAGCGTAGGTCAAGTTTGTTACAGAGAGAAATCAATTCATCCAGTGTAGTAGGCACATCCCGGATGGTTAAATCATCCTTGATTTTCTCTGAAAGGCCATTCCAAAACGCGGCGATCAGGGCCTCCTCATTCCAATTTAACTCTGAAGACAACGTACGAAACTGAATAATATATTGACTGACAGGACGTAAACCTTGACGCAGACGGAGAATCTCTAAAGATGCTGAGGTGGTTCTGCCTGGTTCGTCAAAGATTCTCCGGAAGGATGATACGAACTCCTTGTAATTAGAGAGGATAGGATCACCTCTTTCCCATAATGGAGATGCCCACTCCAGAGCCTGACCGGAGAGGAGGGCAATAATATATGCAACCTTAGAACGAGCTGATGGGAAACTGGCGGACAACAGTTCAAACTGGATCTCGCATTGATTCAGGAATCCTCTGCAAAGTTTTGGGGTTCCGTCAAACTTACTTGGAGAGGGTAACTGCAAACAGGAAGTAGGTAGCGTCTCAGGAGAAACTGTAGTGGTAACTGGGACAACTGGAGTTGGAATCTGGACTAGAGACGTTTTAATAGCTGTTTGAAGAATCTCTAAACGGTCTGCCATAGTTTGCATAAACTGCACTATTTGTGTCTGTATAGACTCCTGGTTTTCCAGACGGGAAAGGAAATCTGATGTAGCACCGCCTCCTGCGAATTGGTCACTTGACGGATCCATGTGGCCAGTGCTTACTGTCAGGTCCGGGTGTTTTTGTGAATCCGTTAACCTGGAACCAACCACAGGTGTAGGTGCTGGGGTATGAAGAAAACAGGGAGGACGAAGGAAGTTCCGTTTCATATATTTATTAAAGTAACAATTCAGTAAGGAGTTAAATGACTAGTTGTTAATCATCATTATACTGAAGTATTGCAGGAATGGCAGAAATAATATGCAAGAGAAAACTCAGAAATAAATAAAAGAAATGTTCATGGAAACATATGCAAAAACAAGCTGAAGAATAAATGTTGAATTGTCCAAATATAAACAAGCTTTGATGCTGAGCTGCAGATTGAGTTTAACTGGTTAATGCAGACATGGAGAATCAACTGTAAGAGTTTGCAATGGAGCTTTAAGAGTTAACTGAGAGACTGTGAAGAATTATCCTTGTAATGACAACATAGAAAATAAAAGTACTGAATTGGGTTACTTGCGGGTTTCCGGAGATCACTGTGAAACTGTAGTAGATGGCAAGGTGATGAATGGGTTAAATGCAGAGTTGAACAAACGAACAGCTGAGGGAATTGGAATCCTCCAGACTTTGTATGAAAGGCAGACAGACAAGGTAACCTCATGCAGGACACTGGGAATCCAAGTATTTCCAATAGGTGTGCAATTGACTGATAGCACAATGGAGAGCCGGTGAATCTTTGGCAGTGAAGGCTGCAAACGGACCTCTGGGAACGGAGGCGATATCTGGACCACGGGAATCACACAGGAATGCACGGAGAGAGTTCAGAGCTAGAGCACAGCTTTGATACAACAAAGCACTGGCCCAGAGTGACATAATCCCAGCCTACTTAAAGGCAGCACAAGCACGGGATTGGTTTACACCTGCTCACAGGTGTTTTCACAAGTGCTCAGTATTAGCTATTTGGTCTCCAACATGGCCACCTCCTATACAGCAGACACACCGCAGTGCCTTAGGCCATTTGGTCCCCGCACTCACAGTTCCCAGACTCTGCATTACCTGTGCCATTGATCACGCCGTGTCCCCACACGGGCGCACAGCACCGCGAGCAACCGCACTGGCAACGGATGAACCCCAGAACCCGCAAAGGTGAGAGACCGGTTCGTGACAACTCCTAGATGGGCCCGGTGTTTGTGTCGGCCACTAGGGTCGCTTATCTTACTCACACAGCTACCTCATTGCGCCTCTTTTTTTCTTTGCGTCATGTGCTGTTTGGGGAGGGTTTTTTGGAAGGGACATCCTGCGTGACACTGCAGTGACACTCCTAGATGGGCCCGGTGTTTGTGTCGGCCACTAGGGTCGCTTATCTTACTCACACAGCTACCTCATTGCGCCTCTTTTTTTCTTTGCGTCATGTGCTGTTTGGGGAGGGTTTTTTGGAAGGGACATCCTGCGTGACACTGCAGTGACACTCCTAGATGGGCCCGGTGTTTGTGTCGACCACTAGGGTCGCTTATCTTACTCACACAGCTACCTCATTGCGCCTCTTTTTTTCTTTGCGTCATGTGCTGTTTGGGGAGGGTTTTTTGGAAGGGACATCCTGCGTGACACTGCAGTGCCACTCCTAGATGGGCCCGGTGTTTGTGTCGGCCACTAGGGTCGCTTAGCTTAGTCATCCAGCGACCTAGGTGCAAATTTTAGGACTAAAAATAATATTGTGAGGTGTGAGGTATTCAGAATAGACTGAAAATGAGTGTAAATTATGGTTTTTGAGGTTAATAATACTTTGGGATCAAAATGACCCCCAAATTCTATGATTTAAGCTGTTTTTTAGTGTTTTTAAAAAAAAACACCCGAATCCAAAACACACCCGAATCCGACAAAAAAAATTCGGTGAGGTTTTGCCAAAACGCGGTCGAACCCAAAACACGGCCGCGGAACCGAACCCAAAACCAAAACACAAAACCCGAAAAATTTCCGGCGCTCATCTCTACAAAATATACAAATACAATATAAAAACAGACTGCAGAAAAGAAGGGTGGCCATAAAAGCCATTAATAACTTGGCATATAATACCCAAACTGACTGAATGCACTGCAGTTAGTTCAGATTAGAGATGTGCGGCTGGCAATTTTCGTGTTTTGTGTTTTGGTTCTAATTCCACTTTCATGTTTTGGTTTTGACTTGGTTTTGCCAAAACCACCCTTTCGTGTTTTGGTTTTGGATCTGGATGATTTTTGAAAAAAAAACATAAAAACAGCTAAAATCACAGAATTTGGGGGTAATTTTGATCCTACGGTATTATTAACCTCATTAACATTCATTTCCACTCATTTCTAGTCTATTCTGAACACCTCACAATATTGTTTTTAGGCAAAAAGGTTGCACCGAAGTGACTGTATGACTAAGCTAAGTGACAAATGTGTGCAGCACAAACACCTGGCCCATCTAGGAGTGGCACTGCAGTGGCAGACAGGATGGCAGATTTAAAAAATAGGCCCCAAACAGCACATGATGCAAAGAAGAAAAAGAGGTGCAATGAGGTAGCTGGATGACTAAGCTAAGCGACATAAGTGTGCAGCACAAACACCTGGCCCATCTAGGAGTGGCACTGCAGTTACAGACAGCAGTCCCCAAACAGCACATGATGCAAAGAAGAAAAAGAGGTGCAAGATGGAATTGTCCTTGGGACCTCCCACCGTTATGTTGTATAAACAGGACATGCACACTTTAACAAACCAATCATTTCAGCGACAGGGTCTGCCACACGACTTTGGCTGAAATGACTGGTTTGTTTGGGCCCCCACCAAAAAAGAAGCAATCTATCTCTCCTTGCACAAACTGGTTCTACAGAGACAAGATGTCGACCTCAGCCTCATCCTACGAATCCTCACCCCTTTCACAGTGTACATTCTCCTCCTCACAGAGTATTAATTCGTCCCCACTGGAATCCACCATCACAGGTCCCTGTGTACTTTCTGGAGGCAATTGCTGGTAAAGGTCTTCCCGGAGGAATTTATCATTCATTTTGATGAACATCATCTTCTCCACATTTTGTGGAAGTAACCTCCTACGCCGATCGCTGACAAGGTTACCGGCTGCACTAAACACTCTTTTGGAGTACACACTGGAGGGTAAAATAAAGTCAGTTTGTGCAAGGGCATCCAAATTGCCTCTTTTTCCTACCAGTATACATACAGACTGTCTGACATGTTTACTTGGATGCTGCCACTCATATAATCCTCCACCATTCTTTCAATGGTGATAGAATCATATGCAGTGACAGTAGACATGTCAGTAATCTTTGGCAGGTCCTTCAGTCCAGACCAGATGTCAACTTTCGCTCCTGACTGCCCTGCATCACCGCCAGCGGGTGGGCTAGGAAATCTTATCTTTTTTCTTGCAGTCCCAGTGGCGGGAGAAATTGAAGGAGGAGCTGTTGACGGGTCACGTTCCACTTGAGTTGACAATTTACTCACCAGCAGGTCTTTGCACCTCTTCACACTTGTGTCTGCCAGAAAGAAAGATAGATAGAACGTAGGCTTTAAACCTAGGATCGAGCACGGTGGCCAAAATGTAGTGCTCTGATTTCAACAGATTGACCACCCTTGAATCCTGGCAAAGCGAATGAAGGGCTCCATCCACAAGTTCCACATACTTTGCATAATCACTCTGTCTTAGCTCCTCCTTCAATTTCTCCAGCTGCTTCTGTAAAAGCCTGATGAGGGGCATGACCTGACTCAAGCTGGCAGTATCTGAACTGACTTCTCGTGTGGCAAGTTAAAGGGTTGGAGAACCTTGCACAAGACGGAAATCATTCTCAACTGCGCTTGAGTCAGGTGCATTACCCCTCCTTTGCCTGTGTTGAATTCTACCTCGTTACCAACTCTTGCTTCAGGTGATGGCAGGGCAGGTTCAGGCATGTTTGATGGAGCTCCAGTCTTCGGCATGCGGTGGCTGAATGCCGAAAGTGGCCCGCAATTTTTCGGGCCACCGACCGCATCTCCTTCATGCCCCTGTCATTTTTCAAAAAATTCTGCACCACCAAATTAATTGTATGTGCAATACATGGGACGTGCTGGAATTTGCCCAGATGTAATACACGCACAATATTGGTGGCGTTGTCCGATATCACAAATCCCCAGGAGAATGTAATTGAGGTAAGCCATTCTGCAATGATGTTTCTCAGTTTCCATAAGAGGTTGTCAGCTGTGTGCCTCTTACGGAAAGCGTTTATACATAGCGTAGCCTGCCTAGGAATGAGTTGGTGTTTGTGAGATGCTGCTACTGGTGCCGCTGCTTTGTTGCTGCGGGAGGCCGTACATCTACCCAGTGGGCTGTCACAGTCATATAGTCCTTAGTCTGCCCTCTTCCACTTGTCCACATGTCCGTGTTTAAGTGGACAGTGGGTACAATTGCATTTTGTAGGATACCAAGGACACTTTTTCTGACGTCTCTGTACATTCTCGGTATCACCTGCCTAGGGAAGTGGAACCTAGATGGGATTTGATACCGAGGATACAGTATCTCAAACAAATACTCTATGTCCCACTGAACTAATGGCGGATACCGGATGCACGTCTTTCACCAACATATCTGTCAAGGCCTCAGTTATCCGCTTTGCAAGAGGATGACTGCTGTCATATTTCATTTTCCTCACAAAGGACTGTTGGACAGTCAATTGCTTAGTTGAAGTAGTGCAAGTGGTCTTCCGACTTCCCCTCTGGGATGACAATTGACTCCCAGCAGCAACAACAGCAGTGGCAGCAACAGCAGGCGTACCACTCAAGGATCCTCCGGAGGAATCCCGGTTAGGAGAGGAATCCTCAGTCTTGACAGTGACATGGCCTGCAGGACTACTGACGTTCCTGACTGAGGAGGAAGTTGATGTTGAGCGAGTTGGTGGTGTGGCTTGCAGGAGCTTGGGTACAGGAGGTAGAAGGTATTTAGGTGTCAGTGGACTGCTTACTCTCTTACCCAAAGTTTCACAATTTGACACTGCTCTGCAGGTGACGTATAAGGGAGGATGTTCCTAGGTGGTTAACATCCTTATCCCTACTTATTACAGATTGACAGAGGCAACAGATGGCTTGACACCTGTTGTCCGGATTTGTGGAGAAATAATTCCACACTGAAGAGGTGGCTTTTTTGGTAGTTTTCCCAGGCATCAATATGGGCTTCTTCATCCCACGGACAACAGGTGTCTCACCCGGTGACTGACTTACACAAACCACATCACCATCAGAATCCTCATTGTCAACTTCCTCCTCAGCGCCAGCAACACCCATATCCTCATCCTGGTGTACTTCAACAGTGACATCTTCAATTTCAATATCAGGAACTGGACTGTGGTGCTCCTTCCATCACTTGCAGGGGGCGTGCAAATGGTGGAAGGAGCCACCTCTTCCCGACCAGTGTTGGCAAGGTCAGGCGTCACAACTGCCGACACACTTGGACTCTCCTTGGGGATTTGTGATACCATCTCAGAATGCACAGTTCTTTTCTGTGCTCTTTCCAGCTTAACTCTTTTAATTTTTCTAGTGAAAGGATGAGGGCTTCCATCATGTGAATCTGAACCACTAGTCATGAACATAGGCCAGGGCCTCAGCCGTTCCTTGCCACTCCGTGTCGTAAATGGTATATTGGCAAGTTTACATTTCTCCTCAGACCATTTAAATTTCTTTTTTTGGGTCTTTTTACTGAACTTTGGCTTTTTGGATTTTACATGACCTCTACTATCACATTGGGCTTCGGCCTTGGCAGACGACGTTGATGGCATGTCATGACTAGTGGCAGCAGCTTCAGCACTAGGAGGAAGAGGTTCTTGATATTTCCCTATTTTATCCTCCAAATTTTTGTTCTCCATTATTTTTTGGGCGTTATATAACACAATATGCGGCACAGGAATGACTGATGGCTGATGGCCAGGACACTACCACTGGTCTGATGCAGCACAACACAGCAACACTGTAAGGGACTTGTTGTTGTTGTTGTTATTATTATTATTATAACTAGGTGATTCATCGTGCCCTACGGGCGCTCTTCACATTGTCATAAGGGGCTATGCCCCCTTAACCCTTGCACACCCTTGTGGCGTGCAATATTTTTATTATATGGAGTATTACTTCCAATCATAATTGTGTGAGTAAACACAAATAATTGCAGCACCTATGTCTATAATTGGACCAACATACAACGAGTGAAATTTTAAAATCCAAGCTGTAATGTCCTAACAACGGGGAAAACAATACTAGGTGCATGTTCGCTTCTATAAGGAGTTGTATGATACTCCTGTGTAAATTAATTGAACTCGGGAAAAAGAATAGAAGCGCTCATAACACCATAAGCATTGTAATGTCCCAAGGAGAAATATCAACCAAAGGAGTCGAATTATAAACAATTTGTAATTATTTTATTAGAAAAGGTATCAATCTTTGTAATAATATACACAAAATATAGCTTATATAATAATTTTAACTGTTACTAAATTGATCACTTGAACCATTTAAATAAGGTTACTTTGTAAATGCTTGTCTGTTATATAAGAAACAAAGAGTATTTTGTATCAATTAGGTAACTGTTGTGTGATTTTATAGTAAACCTATATAAATGGTGGCAATACTTTTAAAAACACAGCTATAAAACCCAACTGGAAAAAGTGCAGCTATAAATCAGCACTGTATTTCAGTATAATAAAGTAATATCAATAATATCAATTGGATAACCGGGCGTCCCCGGATAGAAATGTTTCTGCTGCGGGGTACACTGGGCTCCACAAGGATTAACATCGGGGTGTAGAGTAGGATCTTGATCTGAGGCACCAACAGACTCAAAGCTTTTGACTGTTCCCAAGATGCACAGCTCTGCCTTCTCTATAACCCTGCCCTCATGCACAGGAGCTCAGTTTGTAAGTTGGTGCCATGCAGTAAGCAGGGACTTAACAGGGGGCTGCCTCAGGCAGCCTATTGATAGCTTCATTTTGAAGAAACAGAAGATTCTTATACAGAACTACAAGGGCTGCAGCAGGCAATGTCTCACAGACTTCTCTGGCTGCAGCTCCGTCACCCCCAGTGGCGCTGTATACTCCTGCACCCTGGTTGCCGGGTCACTGCAGCGGAGGCTCCGGTTTCTTCACAGTCAGCCACACACACATGCCGCCGTCCTCCTGGATCGTGGAGTTGCAGGTACGGGGGAGGTAAGGGGCTTCTGTGCTTGCACTTTACCGCGATCCAGTGTGGCCGTAGGAGGCGGGCAGCGCACGTGCTCTGGTGTGGACACTGATTACTGGGCAGCCGCTCCACTAGCCACCAGGGACATGTAAGGGGCACATGTCTGGGTTTTTACTGTATAAAGCCTGCTTTTACACTGCCCGCAGCACCCGGTGGGGATGCCAGCAGGGGGAGCAGGCTGGACCTGAGGCCTCTCCCCACAGCCCCAGGGCGCCATTTCTGCAAATGTTCCCGCCCTGGAGCTGCATATCTCTCCCTCACTCCTGACCAGCGGCCATCACAGATTGAGCTGAGCTGTTTCTAGGACTGCTGGGGCAAAGCCAGTGCTTTTGCTTCATACAGCACACTTAAGTATTCTACCTGGCACTGGGACAGTGTTAGTTAGGGTCAGGGTTGCGTGGTACAAACACCCTGTGATATACATCCAGTATTAACTGTGCTTTGTTATATCTATTGTTAACACATATAGCCATACTGAGTATTATTTTGTATTGCTAGTCCAGTGCAGTTTTATGGTACATAATTTCTGCATGGTATGCTTGTGACTATATATGTGTGTGTGCATGTAGCTGCTGCGTGGTTACCTTTATTGCAGGGTATTTCACTCAGTGGGCTATTCCTATATTGCTATACCTGAGGGGGGCAAGTGTATCAGGTTTATTTCTGTTTAATATAGGATTGTATCACAAGATATACTTGCAGTGTATTTTTTACTTGTGATTTATAGTTACCTTATAATTTATATCTCTTGAACTCCCGGTCTGTGCTATCATAGGCACATTTCACCGAGTGTTCTTGCTAGGTATATTGCTGCTACACTTTGTACCGGGTTGCCCAATATTGTGCATATAGTTATGTCTGCTACACGTGGCAACGACGCTGGGGCTTCTCCCACACTGCGTGGTAGTGAGGCCGTGGACATGACGGAAGCATAATATGGCAGTTGAGAGTTCAGGTTCAGTGGATCGATAGCACCTGGGGGATCACACCACTGTTATTCCCAATCCACTGCTAAATGTGTGGCTCAGAGACTGGTGTAGGAAAGAGTGGTTTGTGTTCTTGGAACACTGGGTGGATTTCTCAGTCAGGTGCCATCTTTTTTCTCGTGACGGATTGCACCTGAATGAGGAAGGGGCTGCGGTGCTGGGGGGTAGGATGGTTAGTAGGTTTGAGGAGATTTTAAACTAGGAGCCTGGGGGGAGGGTTTAGCTAGAAACTATGGGTCATGCAGCGAGTATAGCAGGGATGGTGGTAGTGAGATAAATGGGGGTGGAGAAGGGGGGAGGGAACGTGCAGCCGGTAAGGGTATTTACATGGGTTCTATTAAGGGTGTTAAGAAAGGTATTGCTAAAGCATTAAATAATAACAATTATGTGTCATCATTACAGACTATAGAAAATGTTGTACGGGACTTCAGGGAAAATACTTATGTCAGGGCGGTGAATTTAGATGGGAACATACTAAGTACGGTGGGGTTGGAGAGAGAGCGAGAAGGACAGTCTGTATCAGTAACTCTACGGATGCACTAGTTAACCAGGATGGGAAATCTTTAGGAAAACAAACAAATAAAGGAACCGATAAACTAAAATGTATGCTTGCAAATGCAAGAAGTCTAGCAGGTAAAATGGGGGAATTGGAATTGTTAGCATGAAAGGCTGGGTATGACATTATAGGTATTACGGAAACATGGTGGGATGACTCTCACGACTGGGTTGCTAACTTGGAGGGGTATTCTCCTTTTAGGAGGGACAGGGCTAACAAAAGAGGAAGAGGTGTATGTCTTTATGTTATCACTTAAACCATACCTAAATGAGGTTATCTATGAGGAGACTGGCAATAATGTGGAGTCAATATGGGTAGAAATCTCAAGTGGGGGAATTGATGCAAAAAAACTAGTCATAGGCACGTGCTACAAACAGCCAGATATTAGCATACATGAGGAAGAACAACTATTGCAGCAAATCAAAATGGCTTCGGGATTGGGGGACAGCCTTGTCATTGGGGATTTTAATTACCCGGATATAAACTGGAGTAACGATTCATGTGCTAAGGCGAGGAGCAGCAGGTTCTTAAATATGTTTAGGGATCACTGCTTGTCTCAATTAGTCGAGGACCCAACTAGGGGTAAAACTACCCTGGATCTAGTGATTACTAATAATGTGGACATTATATCAAACACTAAAGTTGGGGAGACTTTTGGGTAACAGTGATCACTATATGATCACATTCGACATCAGTTTCAGAAAACATAGCTACAGGGGTTCCACCAAAACTTTTAACTTTAGGAAGGCTAATTTCAGTATGCTTAGATGTGCACTTAACAACATAGAGTGGGAGGTTCTGTTTAATAACAAGAACACTTCAGAAACGTGGGATGTTTTAAAAGGGTTGCTGGATAGCAATATTCATAACTTTATTCCCATGGTCAGTAAACGCAGGAGTATTAAACTCAAACCGATGTGGCTTAACAAGAAGGTTAAGGCAGAAATGGATAAAAAAAGTGGGCTTTCAAAGCATTTAAATCTAATGGAAAGGAGCAGTCTTTCAAATATTACAAGGAGTGTAATAAGAAATGCAAAAAGCAATAAGAGCAGCTAAAATGGAAAATGAAAAGCAAATCGCTATAGAGAGTAAAACCAATCCTACAAAGTTTTTTAAATACATAAACGGTAAAATTTAAAAAAAGGAGAATATAGGTCCATTAAAAGATGAATTAGGAGAATAGATAAATGATGACGAAATAAAAGCGGAAATACTGAACAAATTCTTTTCATCAGTATTCACCAGTGAAGAACTGATGGTGGGAGTAGAGCATAAGAATTGTGACAGTAATGATTCATGGTTAGATACTTGTTTAAGTGAAGAAGTAGTCCGGAAGAGACTAAGCAAAATTAAGATTAATAAATCACCTGGTCCTGATGGACTTCACCCGAGGGTTCTTATGGAGCTTAGTCCACAACTAGCACGACCCCTAAACTTGATTTTCAATAGTTCATTTAGATCAGACATGGTACCGAAGGATTGGTGTATAGCTGAGGTAGTGCCATTATTTAAAAAGGGATCCAAAAATCTTCCGGGAAACTACAGACCAGTTAGTTTAACATCTATAGTGGGGAAAATATTGGAAGGAATTCGAAGGGACGTCATACAGGAGTATCTAAAGTCCGTTAGGATTATTAGCAAGAACCAGCATGGGTTTGTGAGGGACAGGTCATGTCAGACTAACTTAATGTTATGCACACCAGTGCCTGCAGGAAAGTACCTGGTGTTTGAACTGTTATGCAAAACAGATGGACTCACAGACAAACTGGGGGATATGACATAATGTACACAGAAGGTGATAGGGTAACAAAATACACACAAAGTGAACTGAGAAGCCCAGAGGCTAAGGAACTGGGTATCTCCCTTGTATTAGAACTGCTCAGATGGAAAAGCAAGATGTTGTGTTTTAATACGTAGAGAACCCGAAATGCTGTTGCTAAGGGCAACAGCAAAACCCTAAAGGGTTACCAACGGGTGTGGCAGTAAACTCCTTGGTCAGAGATGGAATGATAGACACAAGGAGAATCTCCACAATCCTAATTCTCACTTGCAGTGCACAGGTTTTAGCTTACTGCCACTAAACTGACCCCTGACACCTAGCACAGTGAGACAGGATTAGACAGGCAAGTCTTAGAATACAGCCGCAAACTTGCTAAGTTCACAGAGTAGTAACAGAACCCCAGCAAGCTAAACGACTGACTCCAGTCTTACTGCTAGGTCTGGATTGGCAGAGTGTAATACCAAATCCCCAGGCCTATTTGCAGTAAGCAACAAACAAATACAAAGCTACACAGTACTGGCTAACTTTCATGAACTGACTAACCAACAAAGATTCAGCAGCATCTGCTTACCCTGAAAAGAGGCCTTATAAAGCAGGTGCTGTCCACGCCCCACTCAGACCTCACAGACTGTGAGCACAAAAACCAGCACCGGATCCCCTGCCGTGCACAGAGCCTATAACCACTGCACAGCAAAAGACCCGAACCGGAGTATCAGCTGCGCTCAGGTTACTCCACTAGCACTTGTCTCCCGGTTGCCATGACGACGTGGCAGCACAGGGCAGGAGACCCTAACAGTACCCCCCCTCTGACGAGGGGTCAAAGAACCCCTACCACCGGGTTTATCGGGGAACTGCGAGAAGAAAGAGCGTATCAGTCTGGGGGCATGAAGATCACAACTGCGCACCCACGACCGCTCCTCCGGGCCATACCCCTTCCAGTGCACCAAAAATGAGAGCCGACCCCGAACCACCTTGGAGTCAAGAATCCTTTCAACAACAAACTCCCTCTGGCCACGTATCAGAAGAGGGGAAGGTCTTCCACTGGAAGAAGGATTACTAATCGCCCGTTTTAAAAGGGAACAATGGAATGTTTTATTGATACCCAAAGAACGGGGCAGATCTAACTGAAATGCCACCGGATTGATAACCCTGGTGATCTTATAAGGGCCGATGAACCGGGGCCCTAACTTATGAGATGGCTGTCTCAACTTCAAATTCTTGGTAGACAACCAGACGAAGTCTCCTAATTTGAAGCTGCAGGGTCTTTTCCGCTTATCAAAAACCCTTTTGGTCACTAATGACACAGACACAAGGGCTTTCTTCACTTTCCGCCAAATACCTCTAAGGACCGAAACCACAGAGGAACCACCAGGCGTGGAGTCCAGGGGGTCAAAAGAATTGGCCTTAGGATGATGCCCATACACACAAAGGAAGGGAGAGATCCCTGTAGCAGAGTGAGCCGCGTTGTTATAGGCAAACTCCGCCATGGACAGATGAGCAACCCAGTCAGTCTGACACTTGGAGACATAACACCTGAGGAACTGCTCCAAGGACTGGTTCACCCTTTCAGTCTGCCCATTAGACTGCGGATGGTAGCCTGACGACAAGCTGACAGAAATCTGGAGATCGGAACAAAATGCCCTCCAGAATTTGGCCACAAACTGGGATCCGCGGTCAGAGACCACATCAAGTGGCAACCCGTGGAGACGCACAACATGCAGCATAAATAATTCAGACAGGCGTCTGGCTGATGGCAGCCCAACCAGCGGAACGAAGTGCGCCATCTTCGAAAACCTGTCAACGACAACCCAGATGGCTGTCATCCCCGAGGATTTGGGCAAGTCCACCACAAAATCCATAGAAATGTGGGTCCATGGCTTAGATGGGATAGAGAGTGGATGTAATGGGCCAACAGGAACCCCTCTAGGAGTCTTATTTCGGGCACAGATGTCACATGCCCGAACCCACTAATCCACATCCTTAGCCACCGAGGGCCACCACACCGCCCTAGATAGCAACTCCCGAGTTCTGGCAATACCCGGGTGACCTGCCGACTTCTTGGCATGGAATTCCAGGAACACTCGCTGTCTTAACCTAGGAGGCACAAACAAAAGACCTACCGGAAGGTCTGGAGGAGCCTGCTCCTGTGCTCTAAGGACTAATGATAAGAGGTCCTGGGTAATGCCCACTTTAATACATGATGGGGAAACAATGGGCAACGGCTCCTCGGTAGTCTCCTGGATTGGAGCGAAACTCCGCAAGAGCGCATCAGCCTTGATGTTTTTTGACCCAGGGCGATATGTTATCAAAAAATTAAAGCGAGCAAAAAACAAAGCCCATCGTGCCTGCCTGGCATTGAGACGCTTCGCTGACTCTAAATATGCCAGATTCTTATGGTCAGTGAGAATTGAGACCACAAACTTAGCCCCCTCAAGCCAGTGTCTCCACTCCTCGAGTGCATCCTTAATAGCCAACAATTCCCGGTTACCCACGTCATAATTCATCTCGGCAGGCGAAAATTTACGGGAAAAGTAAGCACAGGGATGAAGGCGATTATCAGACACTCCCATCTGAGAAAGCACTGCCCCAATACCCATCTCAGAGGCATCCACCTCCACCACAAAAGGACGCTCTGGATCTGGGTGTCGCAGCACCTTGGCCGAAACAAATGCCCTTTTGAGACGGGCAAAAGCCGCTTTAGCCTCACAAGACCAGTGAGCAACATCCGCCCCTTTCTTAGTGAGTGCCACCAAGGGCGCCACTATAGACGAAAATCCAGCGATAAATCGTCTATAAAAATTTGCAAAGCCCAGGAAACGCTGAAGCGCCTTCAAACTAGTGGGCTGCACCCAATCCAGGACTGCCTGTACCTTGGAACCCTCCATTTGGAAACCTTCTGGGGAGATAATATATCCTAGAAATGCGATTTGCTGAACTTCAAATTCGCACTTCTCCAGCTTCGCCCCAAGCCGGTGGTCTCTGAGTTTCTGGAGGACTAAGCGTACATGCTTCCGATGTTCCTCCAGGGAATGGGAGAAGATTAGGATGTCATCTAAGTATACAACTAAGAATCTATCCAAATATTCCCTGAGCACATCATTCATGAAATCCTGGAAGACTGCCGGGGCATTACAGAGCCCAAAAGGCATCACCAAATATTCATAATGCCCTGAGTGGGTATTAAAGGCAGTCTTCCATTCATCCCCCTCTCTTATTCGGATTAGATTGTACGCACCGCGTAGGTCAATCTTAGAAAAAATGGTGGCAGTACGAAGCTGGTCAAACAAGACCGAAATGAGAGGCAGTGGGTATGAGTTTTTAATCGTGATACGGTTCAATTCCCTGAAGTCGATGCAGGGTCGCAACGAACCGTCCTTTTTACCCACGAAGAAGAACCCCGACCCAACTGGAGACTGTGAAGGTCTGATAAATCCCTTAGCCAAGTTCTCCTGAATGTACTCTGCCATAGCCTGAGTCTCAGGACGTGACAGGGAGTACAACCTGCTCTTGGGAAGCTTAGCATTTGGCAACAAATCAATGGCACAGTCATAGGGGCGATGGGGAGGTAGTACCTCTGCAACTTTTTTGGAGAACACGTCCGCAAAATCTGCATAACACCCTGGCAATCCTGGCAAACTTAGCTGCGAGAGCCTGACTGGAAGGCTCAAGCAACTCCTGAAACAATCAGTACCCCAACTAAGAATCTCCCCAGAGACCCAGTCAAATTGAGGATTGTGGGCCCTTAACCAGGGTAACCCCAACACCAATGGGGCAAAAGTACAAACAGTCACATAAAAGGACAATTTTTCAGAGTGTGTGGCTCCAATAAACAAAGAAATCTGGCTAGTGCAAGAGGTAATTTTACCTTGGGATAATGGTTCCCCGTTTAACCCACAAATCTCAATTTCCGATGCCAAGGGTACTAAGGGAACAGAGTGTTTCAGGGCGAATTGGCGGTCCATAAAAACCCCGTCGGCCCCACTGTCCACAAAGGCCTCAGTCTTGACAGTTTGACCGAGGATCTTCAAGGTCACCGGAATGATAAAAGTCTTCTTGGGAAATTCTGACTTCTGGCCTGACAGGATATTTCCCATCACCCTCAGGCCCTGAAGTTTTCCGGCTTTTCTGGGCATGATACTACCACATGACCTTTATTCCCACAGTACAAACACAACCCCTGCTGTCTCCTCCGCGTCTTCTCACGCGAGGAGAGGCGGGTAGCCCCAATCTGCATAGGCTCCTCAGAAAATTCCTCAGAGTCTGAGGTTCCCTTGGGAAGGAAGGAAATCTCAGTCTCCCTTTCAAGCCTACGCTCTCTCAGCCGTCTATCCACCCGGATGGATAACTGCATGAGCTGATCCAAGCTATCAGGCAAGGGATATTGTACCAGTTAGTCCTTTATCTGGTTAGAAAGACCTCTTCGGTACTGGTGTCTCAGGGCTGGGTCATTCCACTGGGTATCATGGGCCAACCTCCGAAACTCCGTACAGTAAACCTCAACTGGCCTTCGCCCTTGCTTAAGGATCGAAATCTGAGCCTCGGCTGAGGCCGTCTTGTCAGGGTCATCATACAACATGCCCAGTGCCGTAAAAAAAGCATCAACACTTTTAAGCGACGGACAGTCAGGCTGCAACCCATATGCCCAGACCTGTGGGTCTCCTTGTAGCAAGGAAATCACTATGCCCACCCGCTGAATCTCCGACCCAGAAGACTGAGGCCTAAGCCGGAAGTATAGCTTGCAGCTCTCCTTGAAACAAAAGAACTGCGAGCGATCTCCAGAAAAACGATCCGGGAGATTTACTTTCGGCTCCTTAACCCCTGCAGGTGCTGCTGCTGCGGGAGCTCCGCCAGCAGCCTGGGAGGTGTGCATTTTAATGGACAAATCATTAAATTGTCGAGTCAGGACCTGCACCTGATCGACCACCCGTTGCAACGTATTTTGAGGGGTATGCTCCATATTCCCACAAAATTTCAACAGGAGTATTAGGCTGCTGAATATGTTATGCACACCAGTGCCTGCAGGAAAGTACTGGTGTTTGAACTGTTATGCAAAACAGATGGACTCACAGACAAACTGGGGGATATGACATAATGTACACAGAAGGTGATAGGGTAACAAAATACACACAAAGTGAACTGAGAAGCCCAGAGGCTAAGGAACTGGGTATCTCCCTTGTATTAGAACTGCTCAGATGGAAAAGCAAGATGTTGTGTTTTAATACGTAGAGAACCCGAAATGCTGTTGCTAAGGGCAACAACAAAACCCTAAAGGGTTACCAACGGGTGTGGCAGTAAACTCCTTGGTCAGAGATGGAATGATAGACACAAGGAGAATCTCCACAATCCTAAT
Source organism: Pseudophryne corroboree (assembly GCF_028390025.1). NCBI lineage: Eukaryota > Metazoa > Chordata > Amphibia > Anura > Myobatrachidae > Pseudophryne > Pseudophryne corroboree. Next base: position 569,825,691 of record NC_086446.1, on the reverse strand, counting down.
TCTCACTTGCAGTGCACAGGTTTTAGCTTACTGCCACTAAACTGACCCCTGACACCTAGCACAGTGAGACAGGATTAGACAGGCAAGTCTTAGAATACAGCCGCAAACTTGCTAAGTTCACAGAGTAGTAACAGAACCCCAGCAAGCTAAACGACTGACTCCAGTCTTACTGCTAGGTCTGGATTGGCAGAGTGTAATACCAAATCCCCAGGCCTATTTGCAGTAAGCAACAAACAAATACAAAGCTACACAGTACTGGCTAACTTTCATGAACTGACTAACCAACAAAGATTCAGCAGCATCTGCTTACCCTGAAAAGAGGCCTTATAAAGCAGGTGCTGTCCACGCCCCACTCAGACCTCACAGACTGTGAGCACAAAAACCAGCACCGGATCCCCTGCCGTGCACAGAGCCTATAACCACTGCACAGCAAAAGACCCGAACCGGAGTATCAGCTGCGCTCAGGTTACTCCACTAGCACTTGTCTCCCGGTTGCCATGACGACGTGGCAGCACAGGGCAGGAGACCCTAACACTTAATTAGCTTCTACGAGGAAGTGAGCAATATTCTTGATCAAGGAAAAGCAGTGGATGTGGTCTTCCTAGATTTTGCAAAAGCCTTCGATACAGTTCCTCACAGGAGACTGATGATCAAATTAAAGGAGCTTGGCCTAGGAAAAACTATTTGCACATGGATAAGCAACTGGTTGGATAGCAGGGTACAGCGAGTAGTGGTCAACGGGAAGTCCTCAACCTGGTCCCCAGTAGTCAGCGGAATACCACAAGGGTCCGTACTCGGACCACTACTGTTCAACAAATGTATCAACGGCCTAGAAATAGGCCTGGAAAGCACAGTGTCAATCTTTGCAGATGATACTAAACTGTGTAAGGTAATTACTTCAGAATTGGATGTGGAGTCCCTGCAGAATGATCTATCTAAACTTGAACTCTGGGCGTCTAAATGGAAAATGAGGTTCAATTCAGACAAATGCAAAGTTATGCATTTAGGGACTAAAAACAAACTTGCATCCTACATATTAAATGGGGAACGCCTAGGGGAAACAGAGTTGGAAAAAGATTTGGGGGTATTTATTGATAATAGGCTTAATAACCGTACACAATGTCAAAACGCAGTAAAGAAGGCAAGTAATGTGCTAGTGTGCATAAAAAGGGGAATTGAGACAAGGAACTCGGATGTAATCATGCCGCTGTATAAAGCATTGGTACTTCCGCACCTGGAATATTGTGTTCAGTTTTGGGCACCATTGTATAAAAAAGACATCAGTGAACTCGAAAGTGTTCAAAGGCGAGCTACTAAATTGATTAAAGGCCTAGAAGGACTGGACTATAAGGAAAGATTTACTAGGCTGAATATGTATTCACTAGAAAAGAGGCGCCTAAGAGGAGATATTATTAATATCTTCAAATATGTAAAGGGACATCACAAAAAGTTATCAGAGGAATTATTTATTAAAAGAACACAGTTTAGGACACGTGGGCACTCGCTGCGACTGGAGGAGAGAAAGTTGGCAATCAGGATGTGGAATTCCCTGCCAGGGAAGGTGGTAATGGCGGACTCTGTAAATGGATTTAAAAAAGGAAAAGATACATTTCTGAATGAAAAAGCTATCCAAGGATATACTACTTAAAATATCAACGTGATTAATCTGGGGGTATCATGAGTTATAGTAGCTAACTAGTCATAAAACATTATTTAGCAAGTATGTAGTGATAATGTCGATATTATCTTAAACCATAAAGCTATACTTTTAAACACACGTTTACCATGGAGCCGCTACGGCCGCTAAACTTAATATTCACTCTACGTACCTTTTACGCTATTTGCGTAATGAGTCCCGTACCGTGTACGGACTCTGCGTACAAACGCCGCGCTGGGGGTACAAAGTACACGCAGCGCGTACACACTTAATTAATACACTTTTAAACCTTATACAGTTAGGCAATGTAATACACTTTAAACCCTAGCAGAGAAAAGAGGACACAACACCGATTTGTAGTTAATCACTGGGTTCCGACACCACAGAGTAATATTTCTGAAAGGGGGTTTAACAATACAAATTATGCACTACAATACAACAGAGTAAATGGCTACAGTCAATGTACATATGTGAGAATATTCGCATGCGCCTCCCGGTCCGGTCCTCCGCTATCAGGTAGAAAGCGTTAAGAGTCTTGTGTCTGGCCGGGCTGCAACAGGCTTTATTTATACAAGTCTTCCAAAAGCAATACAATGGATACTGTAATCCCTTTGTCCATTGGACACAGGGATGCATCTCTACAGTACAGGAGAGGTCATAGGTTGATTTGAAAAGGTGGGCGATGTCTTTCTCAACTGCTCTTGTGGGTGGTCTCCTCTGGATTCCCGCCGCATACATAATATACAGTAAATACAGTTTATATCTATATTCTGCTTCTGCACATAACTATACGCAGGAACATGCGATCTTCCTCAAACCAACACCGGAATGTTACCCTTAAAATACCCTACAGCTGGATACCAGACACCACCTTATAACCTTAGTCTGTCCCCTCCTATCATGCAAAGGTGAATCCCCTTTTCTGGAATCATTTAAACTGTTGGTACTTGCTGATGTGGTGCAGGGGGACTATGTGTACAATGTGCACTATTTGGATTAAATATGTAATGTTTTGATAGCCCTTCATGCGTTCACAAACTCCGCCGTAAATACCCATACCAGACGCAGGACCGCAGGAGCGACCATACGCAAATTGCGGATATGTGCACGCACGGCGGAACAAGTGCACGCGCAGTGGGCATGTGTGTGTATTTTATACGTGCTGCGTGTTCTGTAATATTTTTCGACTTTGACAATCCACCCTTTGGCAGTCAACAATAACTGCCACTATCTAATCACTAAACAGAAAAATATCAATACAATATCTACAAACGATTGGATGGTAGGAGGAGAGTTGTAGGTGGGAAATGTATGACCTAGTGGGATAGTAAAAAGCATGTATGTATGAATCCATGTCTGAGGGGCATGTATCATCGTGCTGTATATGTTCTAGATAAGCTTTGAGGTATTGCGAAGTATACATTAAATCCTTCTTATCCCGTATTAAGGGTCTGTAAGTGGGCCAACAAACACTACTGAGCTCTTTTCGGCTTCTTGTTCCAACAAATGGGGTGCACATTTAGTTGATGATACATGGAGGGGGAACATATGTGAGTGCTAGTATATGTGGATATCACCTGTCGACTATGTGTGTCACTAACTGGAGGTTGTAGAGATGAAGATAAGACACATATTTAAAATACATTCACATAACATTTTCATAATCATTCTTGGGTAGGATCGATGTCTTTTCCGGATCTGTGTATCTGGGCAGAGGGGGAGACAAAGGAAAAACGGGTGAAAGAAACAGGCCATGGAATTCATTTGCAATCATGTCTTATCATAACACTGTCTCTATGGATGGGTCGTAAATTAAATCTGCTGCTGTAACAATGCCCCTGCTCCTTAAACTCATCAAATTTGTGCCGTGCTTGCGCCGCGTTAGAATTCGAACACACCTAAATATCAAGCCAATAATTATGACGACTCCCAGGATACAAAGGAGAAACTTTCCCACACTCATAATAACATTTTGAGCCCACTCTCCTAATCCTGAGAACCAATTTTGTGGGTTCAACCATGAGACCCAGCCGGTCAGCTCCTTACCCACAGCGGTCAGGGTAAGGTTGTGTCTCCTCCGGAACTCCCACTTCAACTGCAATATATCATCCATCTTTTGATCGATAATCTCTGTGGGGTCATCAGTGCTGTTTGTAATATACGTGCAGCACTTCACACCATATTAAGTTGCCAAAGTGACACAGTACCCACCCGTCACAGCTGTGATATAATTGAGGACCATCCTGTGCTGGATCAGTTCTGTCTTCTAAGCTTGTAACTCCCTACCCGTTTACCTGAAGGTGTCGTCATACATCTCAGTGATATTATCTATCAAGTTCGCTAGCGCATGGATATACCTATAATTTATAATTCCTCTGGCAGTACGGGTGATGTCTAATGCGAGAAGGAATTGAATCCCGGTGGATTCGTGGATCAAATCAGAGGCTACGTGCTCTGTCCTCTCTATGAGGTGTCTCTTGACGATGTGTTCATAGTGAGTATAAGGAGCCTGAGGACTGCGGTGAACATCTTTCATCTTATTATGGGTTATGGTCATGACCTCTGGCAACACTCTTCCAACATAACACAATCCCTCTGAGTTCGGGGCAAGCCACTTATACGCCTTCCTCCCACATATGAAATAGGCATCATCGGGGAGAACATATGGGACAGAATATGACATTACCATATTACAAACTTTCCAAGTGAAAAACCCAATCCCTAGTTCTCCCATCTGTTCAGTACAAGTATCAGGCTGGATGATATGAGCACAGTACCCTGGTGATACTTCTCCAACCCATATGGTCTTGCTACCTCGAGTATACCTATACCGAAAATACCTTCCACTGTTGGCTATTTGGCGTACAAGTTCAAAGTCTATGGGTATCCTATCAGCTCTGTGCGAAAAGGCCATGGTCTGGTTATTCCATGTCACCTCCCAATTTCCTGGTTTTCGGTAATTGGAAATGTTGAAACACACTAAGGATCTATCTACATGATACTGGTGGAGCTTCAAACTAGGGGGCCTAGAAATATTAAATTTCTTGTCCACCTGTCTCCCACCCCGTAATTCGAGTACCTCATCTATTGCTAAAGGGTACAGTACTAATCCTGACTTGCTCTGACCTTGAGGTACTTGTGAGCACACCCAGCATTCTGTCTGGTTTAAGACCTTACCCACTAGTGAGTGGTAATCACTCAATGGATGACGGTCCATGTTGACATTAAGGCTGGACTGACAACTCTGGATGCACCGATCCTCGACTATGTTCTCACAATTCCTACAAATGCAATTTTCCTCAGCCAATAACCCTTCACAGTGCCTCCAAGCTCCCTGACTACCAGATCGCTTTCTGATACTCACCTTTGCTCGAGTGATGTGTTGCTCTTGAGATTCTACAAATCCATCCTCGCCATCAGAACCCATTCCAGATCCTTTCTCGATCTCTCTGGGACCCTCACCGAAACAGACTGTCCTGGCCAACAACAGGATTAACAGGAAAACCCGGAACGCAGTCTCTTGGGGTTAGTCCATCTTGTTAAGGGAAGAGTAGGGAAACAAGAAGGGGGAGAAAGGGAAGGAGAGAAGGAGGGTAGTGGGAGATGGAGAAAATAATAAAAAATAAAAACTGGTGTGACAACCGCCTCTGGTCTTGTTGTTCTCCGCGCTCAGGTGCCGTGACAACAGTCCTGCCTCTCAACCTTCCCGGAACAGACACTCCAGTGATACGATGTTCTCTACACTCTGCTCTTTGTCACGGGTTCTCTCTGGGTCAGCGACCTTCTTACAGTGGGACGAGTGGACCAAAGTCTCTCTTTCGGCAACCTTTAATGCTGTCGTGCTGGTAGTAAGACTTGGTACGGTCCTTCCCACCTGTCAATGAGGCAACCTGAGCGTAGAAAATTTCGAATCATTACATAATCCCCAGGTTCAATGTCATGACAATTACTGTTCGGTAGGTCAGGAATCACCAGCTTTAGATTTCTATTTTGATTCCTCATCTGCTGGCTCATCTTAACCAAATATTTTACAGTCACTTCGTTATTGCATTTCAAATCATCCTGGGGGTCTATCATTACATGGGGTTGTCGACCAAAAAGAATCTCAAAGGGTGATAGGTTAAGGGGGGACCTGGGAGTGGTTCTGATGCTGTACAATACTAGTGGCAAAGCTTCTGGCCACAACAATCCAGTTTCAGCCATCACTTTGCTCAGCTTGCTCTTAATAGTGCTGTTCACTCTTCCACCTTCGCACTCGCCTGTGGGCGGTACGGAGTATGTAGCTTGCTATTAATTCCCATCAGTTTGCACATAACCTGAAAGACTTCACCTGTAAAATGGGTACCCCTATCACTTTCAATTATTCTAGGGATACCATATCTATACACAAATTCCTGCACAATTTTCTTTGCAGTGAACGTAGCAGTATATGTGGCAGCAGGGAACGCTTCTACCCAATTGGAAAACACATCAATACAGACTAACACATATTTTAAATTCCTACAGGGTGGTAACTGTATGAAATCAATTTGTATTACCTGAAAAGGGCCATCTGTCGGAGGGATATGGGATGGTTCTGTTGGTATTGACTTTCCAATATTCTTCCTCAAGCAAGTAAGACATGTCATTGCTCTCTTACCCGCATGAGAAGAGAATCCTGGCGCACACCAGTAGGCTCTCACCAGCTTACACATACCCTCTTTACCCAGATGAGTCAGACCGTGTGCCGCCTCAGCTAAGCTTGGAAGATATGCTCTGGGGGTCACTGGCTTACACTGTCCACCTGTCCAGAGTCCTGAGGACTCCTGGCCATACCCCTTTGACCTCCAGACCGCCTTTTCCTGTGGAGAACACAAATTTTGCATTTCAATTAATTTTTGTGTGTTGATTGTGTTGAATGTCATCAGTGATGTGATATCTGTTTGTATGGGGGTGCTGGCTGCTGATTTAGCAGCTTCGTCTGCCCGGCTGTTACCAAGTGAGATTGGATCTTGGTTGCAAGTGTGTGCTTTGCACTTGATAACAGCCACTCTGTCTGGTTCTTGTATCGCTGTTAGAAGCCTTTTTATGTGGGATGCATGCGCTACAGGTGTTTTAGCTGCCGTCATGAAATTTCTGAGGCGCCATAGCGCCCCAAAATCATGCACTACTCCAAAGGCATACCTAGAATCTGTGTATATATTGGCTGACTTACCCTTGGCCAATTCACACGCTCTGGTAAGGGCGACCAGCTCAGCAACTTGTGCTGAGTGCGGTGGGCCCAGGGGTTCAGCTTCTATGATACCTCTGTCATCTACGACTGCGTATCCAGTACACAGGTCTCCCGAGTCCGTCTGTCTGTGGCAACTACCGTCAGTGTGAAAAGTAAAATCTACACCTTCCAGTGGGTTGTCAATAATGTCAGGTCTTGCAGTGAAAAAGTCTGGTTCAGGTATTCAATACAATCATGCGTGTCAGTGTCTGCACTAAATCCTCCTTCCCATCATTCTCATCCTCCACCCTTTGTGCCTGTACAGGCACACCCGGCAGATAAATTGCAGGATTTAGTGCGCTGCATCTCTTTATGGTGATGTTTACAGGGGCCATTAGTGCTAATTCCCACTTTGTAAACCGTGCCGATGAGACATGTCTGGTTTGGGCGGAGTTCAGTAAGGCTGACACTGCATGAGGTGTATGGATTGTCAGATTGTGTCCTAACACTACGTATTCGCTTTTACTTACTAGCAAAGCTATCGCTGCAACACTTCGCAAGCATGTGGGGAGAGACCGCGCTACGGTGTCCAACTGTGCACTGTAGTAAGCTACCGGCCTGCTGGCATCACCATGTCTCTGGGTTAGGACACCTGCCACACACCCAGCACTTTCCGTACCGTACAATTCAAAGGGTTTCCCATAATCTGGCATGTCTAATGCAGGTGCCTGTGATAGGCACTGTTTGAGCCTCTCAAATGCCAGTTCGGACTCATCTGTGTGCGAGATCCGATCTGGTTTGTTCGAAGAGACCATTTCTTGCAAAGGTAAAGCCAGTATGGAGAACCCTGGGATTCAGTTTCGGCAGTACCCACACATTCCAAGAAAGGTGCGGATCTGTTGCTGGGTTTGTGGCAGAGTCATGTCGCAAATCGCCTGTATTCTATCAGCGGTGAGGTGTCTAAGTCCTTGCGTCAAGCAATGTCCAAAATATTTTACCTTGGTCTGGCACAGCTGCAACTTATCCTTTGAAACCTTGTGTCCCGTATTAGAAAGGTGAAACAGAAGCTGTTTCGTGTCTTTCAAGGATGATTCGAGTGAATCAGAACACAGCAGTAAGTCATCTACATACTGTATTAATACTGATCCGCTCTCAGGTTGAAAGGATTGTAAACAGTCATGCAAAGCCTGGGAGAAAATACTTGGGCTGTCATTGAAACCTTGGGGTAGGCGAGTCCAGGTGTACTGTACTCCCCTGTATGTAAATGCAAACAGGTATTGGCTGTCAGGGTGCAGAGGGACAGACAAGAAGGCAGAACAGAGGTCAATGACAGAGAAAAATTTTGCAGTAGGGGGAATTTGCATGAGGATGACAGCTGGATTTGGCACTACGGGGAATTGGCTCTCAACTATCTTGTTTATCCCCCTTAGATCCTGCACTAGCCTGTAACCCCTCCCCCCACTCTTTTTCACAGGGAAGATGGTACTATTGGCAGTGCTGGACATCCTGACTAAGATGCCCTGTTGTAGCAAGCGCTCTATGACTGGGTACACTCCTAATTCCACCTCTGGCTTCAGAGGATACTGAGGGATTTTTGGAGCTATCCTACCATCTTTAATTTGCACTACTACGGGAGCTACATTCGCCATCAATCCAGTGTCTTGTCCATCTTTGGTCCAGAGGGATCCCGGTATTCGTGAGATCATTTCCTCTACCTTTGATGGACACCTGTCTATAACAGCAGAGTGTGACATTAGCCTTTGTGGGGTGTCTAACATATCCTGCACTTCCTGAACGTGATTCTCGGGTATATCCAAGAAGACACCCTCAGGAGTACAATATATGACACCTCATTTTACACAATAAATCTCTCCCAAGTAGTATATTATTATCCTTTATTTATATGGTGACACAAGGGATCCACAGCGCCCATAACTACCATCACCTCTCTGAAGGAGCCAATGGATAGACGTGTGGAGGGTTGTTTGAAAGCAATTTACACCCTAACGGGGGCTGTGCATAGGCCAACCATTGCAGCAACTTGGGCTGCTGAAGCTGTTGAGGTGTGGGCTCAGGAGCTTGAGGCGGAGCTGCCTTCGAATGCATCTGAGCATGCTCGACAGTGTCTCTCGTATATTACCACGGCTTCTCTGTACCTTAAGGAGGCGGCCTCCAATGCCGGGGTGCTGGCGGCCAAGGCTGCTACTACGTCCATCTTGACCAGATGTATCCTTTGGTTGAGATCCTGGTAGGTGGATATGAATTCCAAAAAAACCCTGGAGGTGCTTCCTTTCAAGGGAGACATTCTCTTTGGAGATGACCTCAATAAGATTGTGGCTGATCTGGCTACTGCTAAAACAGCTTGCCTACCTAGTACGGCTCCGCTAAAAGTACTTTCCCTCGGCCCTTTAGTCCTCCAGTAAAAGCAAAAAGTCAGGCGTACACAAAGCAAACCTGTGCTTCCAGACCTGCCAAGCCCAGACCGAAGCGTGCCTGGGCCGCCCGTCAGCCAGCTTCCAAAACTGACAAGCCTGCCGCATGATGGGGTGGGTCTCCCTCTGGGGAATCCCAGGGTGGGGGTCCGACTTCTAGGTTTTGCCCACGAATGGTTGAAGACCACTTCAGATACCTGGATGAGGGAAGTCATCACTCGAGGTTTCGCCATACCCTTCAAGAATCGCCCCCCTCATCGATTTTGCCTGACAGATGTGCCTCTGGATCCAGCAAAAGCAAACACGTTGCACTCGGTGGTACATTCCCTCCTGACCACAGGAGTGGTAGTACAGGTGCCTCTGGCTCAGAGAGGCACGGGGTACTATTCACCGCTGTTCCTAGACCCTAGTCCTCGCGGCCCATTCTCAATCTGAGGTCCTTGAACAAGCATGTGCAGATCTCCAAGTTTCATTTGGAAACACTGCGCTCTATTGTTCTGGCCTTGGAGCCTGGGGACTATATGGTCTCCCTGGACATACAGGATGCCTACCTACATATTCTTATTGCGGTATCTTATCAGCAGTACCTGAAGTTTGTGGTGGGCAACCTTCATTACCTATTTCGGGTGTTACCCTTTGGTTTGACAACGGCTCCCCGAGTTTTCAGCAAAGTTATGGCGGTCATGACGGCTACACTCCGCCGTCAAGGGGTCAGGATCCTACCGCACTTGGACAATTTGTTAATCCTAGCAAATTCCCCAGAACTTCTCCTGTGTCATCTCGATCTGGCGTTCCAGTGCATGAAAGCCCACGGGTAACTGATCAACTGGAAAAAGTCCTCCCTGGTTCCTGCTCGGAGCATGTTACATCTGGGAGCGTTATTGGACACTCACAACCAACAGTTGTTCCTGTCTCAGGAGAAGGTCCTGAAGCTTCAGGACAGGATTCGATGCTTCCTATCTCGTCCGCAAGTGTCGATTCATTCGGCAATGCAAGTGCTGGGTCTCATGGTGTCGGCTTTCGACATGGTGGAGTATGCTCAGCTCTGCTCTCGCCCTCTGCAGAAATTAATTCTGACCAAGTGGGACGGCCTGCCTCACCGGATCAGATCTCACATGATCTCATTGTCTCCGGAGGTCCGCCTGTCACTGAGCTGGTGGTTACAGGACCAACAATTGAGCACGGGCTGTCCCTTCTGGATATCCGACGGGTCCTTCTGACGACGGATGCCAGTCTGAGAGGTTGGGACATGGTGTTGGAACAACACTCTCTTCAGGGTCGGTGAACCAAGGAGGAGTCTCTGCTCCCGATCAATATTCTGGAACTGCGGGCAGTGTTCAATGCATTGACAATGGCCCAGCATCTAATACAGAACACACCTGTTCAAGTACAGTCGGACAACGCCACCACGGTGGTGTACATAAATCATCAAGGCGGCACTCGAAGCCGCATGGCACTGAGGGAAGTATCATGGATTCTTCAGTGGGCAGAACGCCATCTGCCGGCCATATCCCCAGTGTTCATTCCGGGCATCCTGAACTGGGAAGTGGACTATCTCAGTCATCAGGATGTACACGCCGGAGAGCGGAGCCTCCATCCAGAGGTGTTTCAACTTCTGGTGGACACCTGGGGCCTTCCAGATGTGGATCTGATGGCGTCTCGACACAATCACAAGGTTCCGGTCTTCGGAACAAGAACAAGAGATCCTCAGGCTGCGTTCGTGGACGCTCTGGAAATTCCATGGAATTTTCAGCTAGCGTATGTGTTCCCTCCGGTGTCACTCCTGCCCAGAGTAATACAGAAGTTCAAGCAAGAGGGAGGAAACCTGCTTCTGGTCGCTCCAGCATGGCCCAGACGGCATTGGTTCTCCGATCTGCTGGGTCTCTCGTGCGATCGTCCCCTTCTACTTCCACAACGACCAGACCTCCTCGTTCAGGGCCCTTGTGTTTACTAGGATTTGGCCCATCTGGCTTTGACGGCATGGCTCTTAAAGCTTCCGTCCTGAGGGCCAAGGGTTTTTCTGAGGCGGTTGTTCAAACTATGTTGAAGGCCCGTAAGCCGGCTTCTGCTCGGATCTATCATAGGGTCTGGAATGCTTACTTTACTTGGTGTGCGTCTCACAATCATGATGTTTTCAAATTTAGTACAGCCAAACTTTTGGCCTTCCTACAACATGGCCTGGACTTAGGCCTCCGTCTGGCCTCCCTCAAGGTTCACATTTCTGCCTTGTCTGTTTGGTTTCAGAGGAAAATTGCTACCTTGCCTGATGTCCATACATTCACTCAGGGTGTGTTGCGGATTCAGCCTCCTTATGTGCCACCTATGGCCCCTTGGGACTTGTCTGTGGTTTTGGAGGCCTTGCAAGAATCTCCATTTGAGCATCTTGCCTCTGCTTACCTTAAGTAGCTTTCCCTTAAGGTCCTATTCTTGCTGGCGATTGCTTCGGCCAGAAGGGTCTCGGACTTGGGTGCCTTGTCCTGTAAGTCTCCCTATTTGATTTTTCACCGTGACCGGGCGGTTCTTAGAACGTGGTTGGGTTATTTACCTAAGGTGTTGTCTTCCTCCCACCTTAACCAGTTGATTGTGGTTCCGGCCTTTAATTATCTTGAGTTGTCTTCCAAAGAGCGGCCTTTGGATGTGGTACGGGCTCTCTGTATCTATGTGAAGAGAACTTACTCCATTAGGAAATCTGATTCTCTTTTTGTATTGTGTGGTTTTCACAAATGTGGCTGGCCTGCTTCCAAGCAGACTTTGGCCAGATGGATTAGAATGGTGATTGCACATGCTTATGTACATGCTGGTCGTCCAGTTCCTGCTTACATTAAAGCCCATTCTACTCGGTCGGTTGGACCTTCTTGGGTGGCCCACCATGGTGCGACCCTTGAACAATTGTGCAAGGCGGCTACGTGGTCCTCAGGGAACACATTTATAAGGTTCTATGCCTTCGATACCGCCGCTTCCCAGTATGCTTCCTTTGGACGCCGGGTTCTTGTGCCCGCTACAATGCGTCCCCTCCCATAAGGAACTGCTTTAGGACATCCCCGATGTTAATCATCCACAAGGCGCCCACCCTGACGCATTTAGCTTCTTTGGGTTGGTATGGCATAGCCGCTGACACACTCTCCTGTGGTGAGTGTGTGGTGTAATTGGCTACGAGCAATTGTCGTCTCTGGTACCTGCTACTGCATTGGGCTGGATAACAAAACAGAGCTCCTGTGCATGAGGGCGGGGTTATAGAGGAGGCGGCGCTGTGCATCTTGGGAACACTCAAAAACTTTGAGTCTGTTGGTGCCTCGGATCAAAATCCTACTCTACACCCCGATGTTAATCCTTGTGGAGCCCAGTGTACCTCGCAGAAAGAGATTTAACAACGCTAAGTTCTTACCATAAATCTCTTTTTTGTAGCTATGATTTATTTCCAGGAATATGAAGCAAAGTTATATGAACCGCTGATAGTGAAAGGGTTGTGGATAATTACCAAGTCCCAATGAGGCCGGGACACTGGAAGCAACTGTGCAGCAGCGCACTGCTAGAGGAGAGGCCACGGGCAGAGGAGGTGTGTGCCGCAAACCACTAAGCTGTGAGGGGGGGAGGGGGTGCGCGGGAGTCAGGCATTGCATCGCATCTGCATCGCTGTCCGGACAAATATTGCTACCAGCACTTTCAAGTATTGCACAGGAGATGGGTAGCCAATCCCTCTCCAGCTTGGATATCAATTGCAAAAATCTACATCTGCCCGCTGATTGACTCTCCACCAGCTCCATCTGGGGCTCCTATATTCAGATCATCAACGCGGTCTGCATACAACCAGCACCAGCAGCCTCTCCATTTTCAGCGCTGTATCCACGGCAGGGTTGTGGCTGTAATAAACAAATACCCCGAATGGAGACCGCAAAAGGAGGTCACTGTGGGCTTCATATTACCGGGATCAGCGACAGTTTTCCAGTGTGCCTCACCAGGGGCGTAGCTATTCTCAATGGGGCCCCATAGCAAACTTTTTAGGGCCCCCACCACCCTCGCACCGCAAATCTATCCTTATCCCTCCCCCCGCACCTCATCACATCCACCCGACTCCCGCAACCCCCTCCCCCTCACAGCTTAGTGGTTTGCGGCACACACCTCCTCTGCCCGTGGCCTCTCCTTTAGCAGTGCGCTGGCGCACAGTTGCTTCCAGTGTCCCGGCCGGCTCTGTCACTCCGTCCCCACTGATGCCGAGAGGACCAGGCTAAACAATGCCACGCCTCCTGCCAGTGTGGTATCCCCCAGAACTTACAGGACTCATGCTCCCTTCAACTGACATGTACATTGCCTTATTGTACCAGGTGCTCCATGTAGGACCCTATGAGAACCTGTGTAGCCCAGACTTTTTGCCAAAAAGGACAGCTGTATACTCTGGGCTGCCATATAAACAGATATAACCTGCAGCTTTACCCTTTCCCCCCTTTTTCTTGGAGCCTAGCAACAGTGGATGGTGTGATGGAGGACACAGCCCACACCTCTCATCTGACTGGCCAATCCCTAGAGAGAGCCCAGAGGGAGGGTGGAGTGATGGAGAGATTGGTGTGAGGACTGAGGAGTGCTGTAAGCTGGGACAGCAGAGAGGACAGCAGACCAAGCAGTGGGATCCTGAGTGAGTTGCAGAGGCTGAGTTCCTGTGTGTCAGTTCCAGAGTATCCTGTTAGCCCTAGTATCATTGTGCAAGTCCCAGCAGCAACAGCAAGGAACTCCTCTGGAGAGAGAGGGAGTGAGATCAGTGAGGTTTCATCAGTAACAGCTCACTGCCCATATAAGAACAGAGGAAGTAGCAGCTACAGAGAATGCCCTATCCATGCAGAGACAGTGCTGTGAATACAGCAGCCAGAGACAGCACTGAGAGGTAACTCCATCCTCAGGGAGGATTCTGTACAAGTAAACAGGCTCCCTGCTCACACACTGTCTACAAACATTGCAGCTGGCACTACTCTAGGAGTATAGAACACTTTTGTCTGTGGCACAGCATAACTTGTTGCCAGCAATAGCACAAACTGCCTCCTCTTACATTAAATGACCTAAGTCCTAGTAGAAAGGACAGCACACACAGTGCTGGTGCCACCGTTGCTTCTCTGCCAGGCCTTACAGACCAGTGACATTGTACATCAGATGAACTGTGACAGCCAGGTTACAGTGCAAAGGAGGCCTGAACAGAACTACCCAGAGTGAATGGGAAAGGCAGTGGATCAGTTTTCCCTCAGTGTGGCCACAGAGAGGACAGACCTTTATTTACACTACAGGGACATGTCTAAGAAAGACTAAATATATATATGCATATATATCCACTTGTGGACACACTCTAAAGAGGGCTACAGACCTGTGCACAGGCGGAAGAACATAAGTTGTACTAATACTTCTGAATACATGGGATACTCAGTAAGGGTAATCAGATAATTGTAACTGGTAACAAACTGTTTTTCTTATGCATGCATATTTTGATGGTAACAGCTTGAATATTTAAGTTAAGGTTTGAATAGTATAATAAGTCAATATAACCAATTCAGGTAAACGTGCATAACTGCTGAGAAGGACGGTGATGGGATATGCAACACCTGAATAATTAAACAGTCTATGACAGTATTGGCATAATCTACGGTGTGAAGACCAACTGTTTATTATCTGTACTTGATGATTTACTGTAACGTATTACTATTATTCAAGTTGTTTGATTTTCCCACTGCCTTTAATAAACCGAAGTTGAGTTGACTGCTCCCTGAACAACCCACTTGTGCAGACGTATATCCCTTACATCTCTGAAGTATCGTGAACGAACTTCCATCTTAAGTTGGTTTCCCGGTACACAGATAGTGTAAAGTGGACATAATCACCAGGTAAAAGATCATCTACTCACCCAATAACATTGTCCTTTATTTGCCCGGGTATCACATTTGGCGTCACGAACAGGATCCGAGTGCAATCAGGAGAAAACTCACTAATTGAAAGATGGAACAACAACAGGCTGCAGGAGGAGGAGCACCACCGGTAGTACAGAACCAGGAACAAGAACAACAGGCAACCCCGGCAACGACACCGAATGCTCCAATAACCTTACCCTACTACTTTGGGGCGCCGTGGCTTCCAACCTATAGCGGAGATGCCAACAAGCCACAGTGTACCACGTTTACAGAATTCAAAAATAAACTCAAATCTATGTTCCGGTTGTATACCTTGAACGAACAGCAGAAAGTCGAGATTCTGGTAGGTCAACTCACAGGGTCAGCTCTAAGAGAAGTCATATCCTGGCCCACTGAAAACAAGAAAGAGGTAGACCAGATCTTAAAGAGATTGTCCACTACTTTTGAGACAAAAACCCTCCCCGAGTTAAAAATGAAGCTGTATGCGCGCAAACAGCAACCGGGCGAGACCCTCCGAGACTACGCCCTGAGTTTACAAGAAACACTAAGAGCGATCCAAGCAGTTGACAAAGATGAAGTCAGAAATGCAGACGAAGCGCTAACGATTCAGTTTATTGAAGGAGCCTCAAGGGAGAGTGTCAAAACCCAACTACGACTACTCAAAATGCAAATGCCGGGGAAAACCTTCCTAGACTTCAAGGAAGCCGCCATCACAATAACTGGCAACCAATCGGGAAGAGAAGAAGAGTACCCAAAGCAGGTGGACTTCAGAGAATCCTCAGAGCTGATGGGAGCTACTGCTTCCAGTCCCGAAAGACCGAAACGAGTCAGAGATCCAGTGGTGCAGAGTAGTCAGCACCCCTCAGGAGATCAGATACAAACCCTACGCAAGCAGATGGAAGAGTTAACGGTGGGGATGGCAGAGATCCAGAGAGAAATGCGACTCCTAGCGAGACCACCGACACCCAATTCTGGAGAACCTAGATGGAGGTCCGAGCGACAGAGGTCGGCCAGAAGACGCTGGGAACCACCTCCAGAGTACGGGCGGCGGCCTTCAGACCAGTTCGACAGCCAGGGTCGTCCCGTTTGTCATCGATGCCAGGCAATAGGGCATATTGAGAGGAACTGCGACCAGATCGAACATTTAAACTCCAATGCCCCGAGGACGGAGACCGAGCCTCGGGGGACACAATAAGGTTAAAACCAACCTCTGAAGAAGGATGGCCACACTATGGCAGGCAATGTCATATAAATGCAGATGAGTTAACCGACATATTAAATACCGACACTCCTGTCCACACAAGGAAAATTTCAGGAAAGGTCATCTGGTTTCATGTGCGACGTGGGTATGGATTCATCAATCGTGATGACACCAAGCAAGATACATTCATTCATTATACGGCCATACAGAGGAACAACCCCAGAAAATACTATCGCAGCCTGGGAGAGGGAGAAATGGTGGAATTTGACATAATCAGGGGAGAGAAAGGTCTACGAGCAATCAACGTCACGGGTCCAGGTGGTGCTCCAGTGAAGGGCAGCAGGTATGCAGCAGATCGCAGGCATTATTGGTGCCATCCACACCGTGGAGGTCATCCACGTCACTACCGATGCCATGGAGATGGAATGTATTCCACAGAAAACGTGACAGAAAGTGTAAACCAGAGGGCATCTGTATGCAGTCAACAGGATCCTAATGCCGAATCGCAGAGTGCATTATTGGGAAGAACAGCTAACCTTGAGAAACCAAGTGGATATACGCAACAGAACCTGCAAGAAACTGTTCGGTCGTTTCGGTGTGGACCTACGATGATGGAAGACACCAATTCCAATATGGCCTACCTCAATCCGGCTCATTCAAACGCTACTGATCAGGACCGGGAAGTAGAAGTAGTGACCCACAAGGCCACAGAGGAAGACTTAGAATCCTCTAAACCCAATGCATCAGATTCAGTTATGCTCATCCCTAAACCTCACCATCCTGCAAAAACCCAGGGGGAAGCTAAAGAGGCCGTGAAATGGCTCTTTCCAGAGTTGCATCGTCCTGACTATGAGTACACCTCAATGAGTGGTGAAGAATTTATCTCACTGTTGCAGCAGGTATCGAGAAAGCCAGGGAAGAGGCGCACAGGGGTTCTTGCCCATTAGTTATAGACCCTTCTCATGTCTGATCTGTAATGATTATACTAATGTGATTTTCAAACTTGTTTGCTCTACAGTTACTAAATGCATTGAGGTTTAAAACATAATTGTTTCAGTACCTGCAACCTGATGTATTTCATGTCAGTAAAATGTCAATGTTGTGAAAAAAAAAATGACTTTATGACTATGTGGAGAGACGAATGCGTGAGGACACGCATCATTCAAGCGGGGTTGAGTGTGGTATCCCCCAGAACTTACAGGACTCATGCTCCCTTCAACTGACATGTACATTGCCTTATTGTACCAGGTGCTCCATGTAGGACCCTATGAGAACCTGTGTAGCCCAGACTTTTTGCCAAAAAGGACAGCTGTATACTCTGGGCTGCCATATAAACAGATATAACCTGCAGCTTTACCCTTTCCCCCCTTTTTCTTGGAGCCTAGCAACAGTGGATGGTGTGATGGAGGACACAGCCCACACCTCTCATCTGACTGGCCAATCCCTAGAGAGAGCCCAGAGGGAGGGTGGAGTGATGGAGAGATTGGTGTGAGGACTGAGGAGTGCTGTAAGCTGGGACAGCAGAGAGGACAGCAGACCAAGCAGTGGGATCCTGAGTGAGTTGCAGAGGCTGAGTTCCTGTGTGTCAGTTCCAGAGTATCCTGTTAGCCCTAGTATCATTGTGCAAGTCCCAGCAGCAACAGCAAGGAACTCCTCTGGAGAGAGAGGGAGTGAGATCAGTGAGGTTTCATCAGTAACAGCTCACTGCCCATATAAGAACAGAGGAAGTAGCAGCTACAGAGAATGCCCTATCCATGCAGAGACAGTGCTGTGAATACAGCAGCCAGAGACAGCACTGAGAGGTAACTCCATCCTCAGGGAGGATTCTGTACAAGTAAACAGGCTCCCTGCTCACACACTGTCTACAAACATTGCAGCTGGCACTACTCTAGGAGTATAGAACACTTTTGTCTGTGGCACAGCATAACTTGTTGCCAGCAATAGCACAAACTGCCTCCTCTTACATTAAATGACCTAAGTCCTAGTAGAAAGGACAGCACACACAGTGCTGGTGCACCGTTGCTTATCTGCCAGGCCTTACAGACCAGTGACATTGTACATCAGATGAACTGTGACAGCCAGGTTACAGTGCAAAGGAGGCCTGAACAGAACTACCCAGAGTGAATGGGAAAGGCAGTGGATCAGTTTTCCCTCAGTGTGGCCACAGAGAGGACAGACCTTTATTTACACTACAGGGACATGTCTAAGAAAGACTAAATATATATATGCATATATATCCACTTGTGGACACACTCTAAAGAGGGCTACAGACCTGTGCACAGGCGGAAGAACATAAGTTGTACTAATACTTCTGAATACATGGGATACTCAGTAAGGGTAATCAGATAATTGTAACTGGTAACAAACTGTTTTTCTTATGCATGCATATTTTGATGGTAACAGCTTGAATATTTAAGTTAAGGTTTGAATTAGAGATGAGCGCCGGAAATTTTTCGGGTTTTGTGTTTTGGTTTTGGGTTCGGTTCCGCGGCCGTGTTTTGGGTTCGACCGCGTTTTGGCAAAACCTCACCGAATTTTTTTTGTCGGATTCGGGTGTGTTTTGGATTCGGGTGTTTTTTTCAAAAAACCCTAAAAAACAGCTTAAATCATAGAATTTGGGGGTAATTTTGATCCCAAAGTATTATTAACCTCAAAAAACATAATTTACACTCATTTTCAGCCTATTCTGAACACATCACACCTCACAATATTATTTTTAGTCCTAAAATTTGCACCGAGGTCGCTGTGTGAGTAAGATAAGCGACCCTAGTGGCCGACACAAACACCGGGCCCATCTAGGAGTGGCACTGCAGTGTCACGCAGGATGGCCCTTCCAAAAAACCCTCCCCAAACAGCACATGACGCAAAGAAAAAAAGAGGCGCAATGAGGTAGCTGACTGTGTGAGTAAGATTAGCGACCCTAGTGGCCGACACAAACACCGGGCACATCTAGGAGTGGCACTGCAGTGTCACGCAGGATGTCCCTTCCAAAAAACCCTCCCCAAACAGCACATGACGCAAAGAAAAAAAGAGGCGCAATGAGGTAGCTGACTGTGTGAGTAAGATTAGCGACCCTAGTGGCCGACACAAACACCGGGCCCATCTAGGAGTGGCACTGCAGTGTCACGCAGGATGTCCCTTCCAAAAAACCCTCCCCAAACAGCACATGACGCAAAGAAAAAAAGAGGCGCAATGAGGTAGCTGACTGTGTGAGTAAGATTAGCGACCCTAGTGGCCGACACAAACACCGGGCCCATCTAGGAGTGGCACTGCAGTGTCACGCAGGATGTCCCTTCCAAAAAACCCTCCCCAATCAGCACATGATGCAAAGAAAAAGAAAAGAAAAAAGAGGTGCAAGATGGAATTATCCTTGGGCCCTCCCACCCACCCTTATGTTGTATAAACAAAACAGGACATGCACACTTTAACCAACCCATCATTTCAGTGACAGGGTCTGCCACACGACTGTGACTGATATGACGGGTTGGTTTGGACCCCCCCCAAAAAAGAAGCAATTAATCTCTCCTTGCACAAACTGGCTCTACAGAGGCAAGATGTCCACCTCATCTTCACCCTCCGATATATCACCGTGTACATCCCCCTCCTCACAGATTATCAATTCGTCCCCACTGGAATCCACCATCTCAGCTCCCTGTGTACTTTGTGGAGGCAATTGCTGCTGGTCAATGTCTCCGCGGAGGAATTGATTATAATTCATTTTAATGAACATCATCTTCTCCACATTTTCTGGATGTAACCTCGTACGCCGATTGCTGACAAGGTGAGCGGCGGCACTAAACACTCTTTCGGAGTACACACTTGTGGGAGGGCAACTTAGGTAGAATAAAGCCAGTTTGTGCAAGGGCCTCCAAATTGCCTCTTTTTCCTGCCAGTATAAGTACGGACTGTGTGACGTGCCTACTTGGATGCGGTCACTCATATAATCCTCCACCATTCTATCAATGTTGAGAGAATCATATGCAGTGACAGTAGACGACATGTCCGTAATCGTTGTCAGGTCCTTCAGTCCGGACCAGATGTCAGCATCAGCAGTCGCTCCAGACTGCCCTGCATCACCGCCAGCGGGTGGGCTCGGAATTCTGAGCCTTTTCCTCGCACCCCCAGTTGCGGGAGAATGTGAAGGAGGAGATGTTGACAGGTCGCGTTCCGCTTGACTTGACAATTTTGTCACCAGCAGGTCTTTCAACCCCAGCAGACCTGTGTCTGCCGGAAAGAGAGATCCAAGGTAGGCTTTAAATCTAGGATCGAGCACGGTGGCCAAAATGTAGTGCTCTGATTTCAACAGATTGACCACCCGTGAATCCTTGTTAAGCGAATTAAGGGCTGCATCCACAAGTCCCACATGCCTAGCGGAATCGCTCCGTGTTAGCTCCTTCTTCAATGCCTCCAGCTTCTTCTGCAAAAGCCTGATGAGGGGAATGACCTGACTCAGGCTGGCAGTGTCTGAACTGACTTCACGTGTGGCAAGTTCAAAGGGCATCAGAACCTTGCACAACGTTGAAATCATTCTCCACTGCACTTGAGACAGGTGCATTCCATCTCCTATATCGTGCTCAATTGTATAGGCTTGAATGGCCTTTTGCTGCTCCTCCAACCTCTGAAGCATATAGAGGGTTGAATTCCACCTCGTTACCACTTCTTGCTTCAGATGATGGCAGGGCAGGTTCAGTAGTTTTTGGTGGTGCGGTGCTCCAGTCTTCTGTACGTGGTGCCTGTACGCCGAAAGTGTCCCGCAATTTTTCTGGCCACCGACAGCATCTCTTGCACGCCCCTGTCGTTTTTTAAAAAATTCTGCACCACCAAATTCAAGGTATGTGCAAAACATGGGACGTGCTGGAATTTGCCCATATTTAATGCACACACAATATTGCTGGCGTTGTCCGATGCCACAAATCCACAGGAGAGTCCAATTGGGGTAAGCCATTCCGCGATGATCTTCCTCAGTTGCCGTAAGAGGTTTTCAGCTGTGTGCGTATTCTGGAAAGCGGTGATACAAAGCGTAGCCTGCCTAGGAAAGAGTTGGCGTTTGCGAGATGCTGCTACTGGTGCCGCCGCTGCTGTTCTTGCGGCGGGAGTCCATACATCTACCCAGTGGGCTGTCACAGTCATATAGTCCTGACCCTGCCCTGCTCCACTTGTCCACATGTCCGTGGTTAAGTGGACATTGGGTACAACTGCATTTTTTAGGACACTGGTGAGTCTTTTTCTGACGTCCGTGTACATTCTCGGTATCGCCTGCCTAGAGAAGTGGAACCTAGATGGTATTTGGTAACGGGGGCACACTGCCTCAATAAATTGTCTAGTTCCCTGTGAACTAACGGCGGATACCGGACGCACGTCTAACACCAACATAGTTGTCAAGGACTCAGTTATCCGCTTTGCAGTAGGATGACTGCTGTGATATTTCATCTTCCTCGCAAAGGACTGTTGAACAGTCAATTGCTTACTGGAAGTAGTACAAGTGGGCTTACGACTTCCCCTCTGGGATGACCATCGACTCCCAGCGGCAACAACAGCAGCGCCAGCAGCAGTAGGCGTTACACGCAAGGATGCATCGGAGGAATCCCAGGCAGGAAAGGACTCGTCAGACTTGCCAGTGACATGGCCTGCAGGACTATTGGCATTCCTGGGGAAGGAGGAAATTGACACTGAGGGAGTTGGTGGGGTGGTTTGCGTGAGCTTGGTTACAAGAGGAAGGGATTTACTGGTCAGTGGACTGCTTCCGCTGTCACCCAAAGTTTTTGAACTTGTCACTGACTTATTATGAATGCGCTGCAGGTGACGTATAAGGGAGGATGTTCCGAGGTGGTTAACGTCCTTACCCCTACTTATTACAGCTTGACAAAGGGAACACACGGCTTGACACCTGTTGTCCGCATTTCTGGTGAAATACCTCCACACCGAAGAGCTGATTTTTTTGGTATTTTCACCTGGCATGTCAACGGCCATATTCCTCCCACGGACAACAGGTGTCTCCCCGGGTGCCTGACTTAAACAAACCACCTCACCATCAGAATCCTCCTGGTCAATTTCCTCCCCAGCGCCAGCAACACCCATATCCTCCTCATCCTGGTGTACTTCAACACTGACATCTTCAATCTGACTATCAGGAACTGGACTGCGGGTGCTCCTTCCAGCACTTGCAGGGGGCATGCAAATAGTGGAAGGCGCATGCTCTTCACGTCCAGTGTTGGGAAGGTCAGGCATCGCAAACGACACAATTGGACTCTCCTTGTGGATTTGGGATTTCAAAGAACGCACAGTTCTTTGCGGTGCTTTTGCCAGCTTGAGTCTTTTCAGTTTTCTAGCGAGAGGCTGAGTGCTTCCATCCTCATGTGAAGCTGAACCACTAGCCATGAACATAGGCCAGGGCCTCAGCCGTTCCTTGCCACTCCGTGTGGTAAATGGCATATTGGCAAGTTTACGCTTCTCCTCCGACAATTTTATTTTAGGTTTTGGAGTCCTTTTTTTTCTGATATTTGGTGTTTTGGATTTGACATGCTCTGTACTATGACATTGGGCATCGGCCTTGGCAGACGACGTTGCTGGCATTTCATCGTCTCGGCCATGACTAGTGGCAGCAGCTTCAGCACGAGGTGGAAGTGGATCTTGATCTTTCCCTAATTTTGGAACCTCAACTTTTTTGTTCTCCATATTTTATAGGCAGAACTAAAAGGCACCTCAGGTAAACAATGGAGATGGATGGATTGGATACTAGTATACAATTATGGACGGACTGCCACGGTTAGGTGGTATAAAAAAACCACGGTTAGGTGGTATATATTATAATAATAATACAATTATGGATGGACGGACTGCCTGCCGACTGCCGACACAGAGGTAGCCACAGCCGTGAACTACCGCACTGTACACTGGTTGATAAAGAGATAGTAGTATACTCGTAACAACTAGTATGACACTATGACGACGGTATAAAGAATGGAAAAAAAACCACGGTTAGGTGGTATATATTATAATAATAATACAATTATGGATGGACGGACTGCCTGCCGACTGCCGACACAGAGGTAGCCACAGCCGTGAACTACCGCACTGTACACTGGTTGATAAAGAGATAGTAGTATACTCGTAACAACTAGTATGACACTATGACGACGGTATAAAGAATGAAAAAAAAACCACGGTTAGGTGGTATATATTATAATAATAATACAATTATGGATGGACGGACTGCCTGCCGACTGCCGACACAGAGGTAGCCACAGCCGTGAACTACCGCACTGTACACTGGTTGATAAAGAGATAGTAGTATACTCGTAACAACTAGTATGACACTATGACGACGGTATAAAGAATGAAAAAAAAACCACGGTTAGGTGGTAGGTATATAATAATAAATAATACAATTCTGGTCGGACGGACTGCCTGCCGTGTGCCGACACAGAGGTAGCCACAGCCGTGAACTACCGCACTGTACACTGGTTGATAAAGAGATAGTAGTATACTCGTAACAATTAGGATGACACTATGACGGTATAAAGAATGAAAAAAAAAACCACGGTTAGGTGGTAGGTATATAATAATAAATAATACAATTCTGGTCGGACGGACTGCCTGCCGTGTGCCGACACAGAGGTAGCCACAGCCGTGAACTACCGCACTGTACACTGGTTGATAAAGAGATAGTAGTATACTCGTAACAATTAGGATGACACTATGACGGTATAAAGAATGAAAAAAAAAACCACGGTTAGGTGGTAGGTATATAATAATAAATAATACAATTCTGGTCGGACGGACTGCCTGCCGTGTGCCGACACAGAGGTAGCCACAGCCGTGAACTACCGCACTGTACACTGGTTGATAAAGAGATAGTAGTATACTCGTAACAATTAGGATGACACTATGACGGTATAAAGAATGAAAAAAAAAACCACGGTTAGGTGGTAGGTATATAATAATAAATAATACAATTCTGGTCGGACGGACTGCCTGCCGTGTGCCGACACAGAGGTAGCCACAGCCGTGAACTACCGCACTGTACACTGGTTGATAAAGAGATAGTAGTATACTCGTAACAATTAGGATGACACTATGACGGTATAAAGAATGAAAAAAAAACCACGGTTAGGTGGTAGGTATATAATAATAAATAATACAATTCTGGTCGGACGGACTGCCTGCCGTGTGCCGACACAGAGGTAGCCACAGCCGTGAACTACCGCACTGTACACTGGTTGATAAAGAGATAGTAGTATACTCGTAACAATTAGGATGACACTATGACGGTATAAAGAATGAAAAAAAAACCACGGTTAGGTGGTAGGTATATAATAATAAATAATACAATTCTGGTCGGACGGACTGCCTGCCGTGTGCCGACACAGAGGTAGCCACAGCCGTGAACTACCGCACTGTACACTGGTTGATAAAGAGATAGTAGTATACTCGTAACAATTAGGATGACACTATGACGGTATAAAGAATGAAAAAAAAAACCACGGTTAGGTGGTAGGTATATAATAATAAATAATACAATTCTGGTCGGACGGACTGCCTGCCGTGTGCCGACACAGAGGTAGCCACAGCCGTGAACTACCGCACTGTACACTGGTTGATAAAGAGATAGTAGTATACTCGTAACAATTAGGATGACACTATGACGGTATAAAGAATGAAAAAAAAAACCACGGTTAGGTGGTAGGTATATAATAATAAATAATACAATTCTGGTCGGACGGACTGCCTGCCGTGTGCCGACACAGAGGTAGCCACAGCCGTGAACTACCGCACTGTACACTGGTTGATAAAGAGATAGTAGTATACTCGTAACAATTAGGATGACACTATGACGGTATAAAGAATGAAAAAAAAACCACGGTTAGGTGGTAGGTATATAATAATAAATAATACAATTCTGGTCGGACGGACTGCCTGCCGTGTGCCGACACAGAGGTAGCCACAGCCGTGAACTACCGCACTGTACTGTGTCTGCTGCTAATATAGACTGGTTGATATTTAAAGAGATATTAGTAGTATACAACAATACTATACTGGTGGTCAGGCACTGGTCACCACTCCTGCAGCAAAAGTGTGCACTGTTAATTAATATAATTGTACTCCTGGCTCCTGCTAACAACCTGCAGTGCTCCCCAGTCTCCCCCACAATTAATTATAAGCTTTTAATTTATACATTGATGACTGTGCAGCACACTGGGCTGAGCTGAGTGCACACAGACTGAGTCACACTGTGTGACTGACTGTGCTGTGTATCGTTTTTTTTTTCAGGCAGAGAACGGATATAGCAGAGAGAAGTGAACGGATATATTATATTAAATAAAAGTTAACTAGCAACTGCACTGGTCACTGACTGTGGTAAACTAACTCTGTCTGCGACTCTGCACAATCTCTCTCTCTCTATCTAATCTATCTCTATTCTAATGGAGAGGACGCCAGACACGTCCTCTCCCTATCAATCTCAATGCACGAGTGAAAATGGCGGCGACGCGCGGCTCCTTATATAGAATCCGAGTCTCGCGATAGAATCCGAGCCTCGCGAGAATCCGACAGCGTCATGATGACGTTCGGGCGCGCTCGGGTTAACCGAGCAAGGCGGGAAGATCCGAGTCGCTCGGACCCGTGAAAAAAAACATGAAGTTCGGGCGGGTTCGGATTCCGAGGAACCGAACCCGCTCATCTCTAGTTTGAATAGTATAATAAGTCAATATAACCAATTCAGGTAAACGTGCATAACTGCTGAGAAGGACGGTGATGGGATATGCAACACCTGAATAATTAAACAGTCTATGACAGTATTGGCATAATCTACGGTGTGAAGACCAACTGTTTATTATCTGTACTTGATGATTTACTGTAACGTATTACTATTATTCAAGTTGTTTGATTTTCCCACTGCCTTTAATAAACCGAAGTTGAGTTGACTGCTCCCTGAACAACCCACTTGTGCAGACGTATATCCCTTACATCTCCGAAGTATCGTGAACGAACTTCCATCTTAAGTTGGTATCCCGGTACACAGATAGTGTAAAGTGGACATAATCACCAGGTAAAAGATCATCTACTCACCCAATAACATTGTCCTTTATTTGCCCGGGTATCACACCAGCACCAGCGTGAACAGAGAGACAGACCCAGCACTAACACCAACAGCAAATGTGCATGCAGCAGCAGCACACTGCCAAAAGAGAAGCTACGGGGCACAGGAGAAGTCAGTGTGTGTGCAGATATGGGCCGGGCCCCGGAGACGACCTGGGTCCCGTATCAGCTGCACCTACTGTTCCTACGCCTATGTGCATAACGTTATCTACCGCTCATTGGGACTTGGTAATTATCCACAACCCTTTCACTATCAGCGGTTCATATAACTTTGCTTCATATTCCTGGAAATAAATCATAGCTACAAAACATTTCTATCCGGGGACGCCCGATTATCCAATTGAGATTATTGATATTACTTTATTATACTGAAATACAGTGTTGATTTATAGCTGCACTTTTTCCAGTTGGGTTTTATAGCTGTGTTTTTAAAGGTATTGCCACCCATTTATATAGGTTTACTATAAAATCACACAACAGTTACTTAATTGATACAAAATACTCTTTCTGTTTCTTATATAACAGACAAGCACTTACAAAGTAACCTTATATTGTGTGAGTGGTTAAATATTGCACGGACAAAGGGCATGCAATGGTTAAGGGGTCGAAGCCCCTTGCAACGGCGTGAGCAGCGCACGCAGGGCCTGAGGAATCACCTAGTAGGTGCGTTGGTTGTGGGAGTGGCGGGTGCGGGGAATACGTGGATGGGATCTGCGGGTGCTGCGGGAGGGGGAGAGGTGGTTGCGGTGGTGCCACAGGTGGGGGAAGGGCTGGTGCGGGGGTGCCGCGATTGGGGGAGTGTGCATAGGGTGGGGGAGGGGGTTTGGGGCTACCGCAGGTGGTGGAGGGGGTATGTGGGGGTGCCGCGGATGGGGCCCGGAGGTACTGTGAGTGGGGGAGGGACAGGTAAGGCTTATCATGCTTCTCCTCCTGTCAGCAGCTAAGCTGCTGTCCTCCCTTTGGCAGTGGCTCTCCCGGAGACTCGCACAGCAGCCAGTCACTATTGTTAGCACCGGTGTCCCAACGCGCCTCTCCTTCCTGGTGCCTCCCTGCACTGCATCCATTTGCTGAGCGGCTAGCACCAGGACTGTCTGCAGTGTCACTGACACTGCACAGCACTCTCACCTTTTACATCGATTCAGCCAGTCACTCTGTTCTGCCAGCTAGTCACTATTGTTAGCACCAGTGTCCCAACGCGCCGCATTACAGGGAAGAAGATGCACTCAATAAACTACAGCTCCCAGTAGCCCTAAGGCTGCTGGGAGCTGTAGTTTATTTAGTGCGTCTACTTCCTTGCGGCGCGTTGGGACAATGGTGCTAACTAGTGATGTGCACCGGAAATTTTTCGGGTATTGTGTTTTGGTTTTGAATTCGGTTCAGAGGCCGTGATTTGGATTCGGACGCATTTTGGCAGAACCTCCCTTAAAATTTTTTGTCGTATCCGGGTGTGTTTTGGGTGTAATTTTGATTCCATAGTATTATTAACCTCAATAACCATAATTTCCACTCATTTCCAGTCTATTCTGAACACCTCACACCTCACACCTCACAATATTATTTTTAGTCCTAAAATTTGCACCAAGGTTGCTGGATGACTAAGCTAAGCGACCCAAGTGGCCGGCACAAACACTTGGCCCATCTAGGAGTGGCACTGCAGTGTCAGACAGGATGGCACTTAAAAAAATTGGCCCCAAACAGCACATGATGCAAAGATAAATAAATAAAAAAAAGAGGTGCAAGATGGAATTGTCCTTGGGCCCTCCCACCCACCCTCCCACCCACCCTTATGTTGTATAAACAGGACATGCACACTTTAACAAACCCATCATTTCAGTGACAGGGTCTGCCACAAGACTGTGGCTGAAATGACTGGTTGGTTTGGGCCCCCACCAAAAAAGAAGCAATCAATCTCTCCTTGCACAAACTGGCTCTACAGAGGCAAGATATCGACCTCATCATCATCCTCCGATTCCTCACCCCTTTCACTCTGTACATCCCCCTCCTCACAGAGTATTAATTCGTCCCCACTGGAATCCACCATCACATGTCCCGGTGTACTTTCTGGAGGCAATTGCTGGTAAATGTTTCCATGGAGGAATTGATTATAATTCATTTTGATGAACATCATCTTCTCCACATTTTGTGGAATTAACCTCGTACGCCGATCGCTGACAAGGTGACCGGCTGCACTAAACACTCTTTCGGAGTACACGCTGGAGGGTGGGCAAATTAGGTAAAATAAAGCTAGTTTGTGCAAGGGCCTCCAAATTGCCTCTTTTTCCTGCCAGTATACGTACGGACTGTCTGACGTGCCTACTTGGATGCTGTCACTCATATAATCCTCCACCATTCTTTCAATGGTGACAGAATCATAAGCAGTGACAGTAGATGACATGTCAGTAATCATTGGCAGGTCCTTCAGTCCGGACCAGATGTCAGTTTTCGCTCCTGACTGCCCTGCATCACTGCCAGTGGGTGGTTTTAGAAATTTGTTCCTTTTCCTGGCAGCTCCAGTGGCAGTAGAAAATGAAGGAGGAGCTGTTGGCGGGTCACGTTCCACTTGACTTGACAATTGTCTCACCAGCATGTCTTTGAACATCTGTAGACTTGTGTCTGCCGGAAAGAGAGATATAACGTAGGCTTTAAACCTAGGATCGAGCACGGTGGCCAAAATGTAGTGCTCTGATTTCAACAGATTGACCACCCGTGAATCCTGGTTAAGCAAATGAAGGGCTCCATCCACAAGTCCCACATGCCTAGCGGAATCGCTCCGTTTTAGCTCCTCCTTCAATCTCTCCAGCTGCTTCTGCAAAAGCCTGATGAGGGGAATGACCTGACTCAGGCTGGCAGTGTCTGAACTGACTTCATGTGTGGCAAGCCCAAAGGGTTGCAGAACCTTGCACAACATTGAAATAATTCTCCACTGCGCTTAAGTCAGGTGCATTCCCCCTCCTTTGCCTATATCGTAGGCAGATTTATAGGCTTGAATGGCCTTTGGCTGCTGCTCCATCCTCTGAAGCATATAGAGGGTTGAATTCAACCTCGTTACCACCTCTTGCTTCAGCTGATGGCGGTGGAATGTTCAGGAGTGTTTGCTGGTGCTCCAGTCTTCGGCATGCGGTGCAGAATGCCGAAAGTGGCCCGCAATTCTTCGGGCCACCGACAGCATCTCTTGCACGCCCCAGTCATTTTTAAAAAAATTCTGCACCACCAAATTAATTGTATGTTCAAAACATGGGACGTGCTGGAATTTGCCCACATGTAATGCACACACAATATTGGTGGCATTGTCCGATGTCACAAATCCACAGGAGAGTCCAATTGGGGTAAGCCAATTTGCTATGATGTTCCTCAGTTTCCGTAAGAGGTTGTCATCTGTGTGCCCCTTATGGAAAGCGGTGATACAAAGCATAGCCTGTCTAGGAACGAGTTGGCGTTTGCTGCTACTGGTGCCGCCGCTGCTGTTCTTGCTGCGGGAGGCAATACATCTACCCAGTGGGCTGTCACATTCATATAGTCCTGAGTCAGCCTTGCTCCACTTGTCCACATGTCCGTGGTTAAGTGGACATTGGGTACAACTGCATTTTTTAGGACACTGGTGACTCTTTTTCTGAAGTCTGTGTACATTCTTGGTATCGCCTGGATTGAGAAGTGGAACCTAGATGGTATTTGGTACCGGGGACACACTATCTCAAGAAATTCACCGGATGCCGTACGCACGTCTAACACCAACACAGCTGCCAAGGCCTGAGTTATCCGCTTTGCAACAGGATGACTGCTGTGATATTTCATCTTCCTCGCAAAGGACTGTTGGACAGTCAATTGCTCACTGGAAGTAGTACAAGTGGTCTCCCGACTTACCCTCTGGGATGACAATCGACTCCCAGCAGCAACAACAGCAGCGCCAGCAGCAGTAGGCGTTCTACTCAAGGATCCATCGGAGGAATCCCAGTCAGGAGAGGACTCGTCAGACTTGCCAGTGAGATTTCCTTCAGGACTATTGGCGTTCCTGTCTAAGGAGGAAATTGACACTGAGGGAGTTGGTGGTGTGGTTTGCACTGGGAGGTTGGGTATAAGAGGAAGAAGGGATTTAGTTGTCAGTGGACTGCTTCCGCTGTCACCCAAAGTTTTTGAACTTGTCAATGACTTCTGATGAATGCGCTCCAGGTGACGTATAAGGGAGGATGTTCCTAGGTGGTTAACGTCCTTACCCCTACTTATTACAGCTTGACAAAGGCAACTGGCTTGACACCAGTTGTCCGCGTTTCTGTTTAAATAATTCCACACCGAAGAGGTGATTTTTTCTTTTGTATTTTGACCAGGCATGTCAATTGCCTTATTTATCCCACGGACAACAGGTGTCTCCCCGGGTGCCTGACTTAAACAAACCACCTCTCCATCAGAATCCTCCTAGTCAATTTCCTCCTCAGCGCCAGCAACACCCATATCCTCATCCTAGTGTACTTCAACAGTGACATCTTCAATTTGAAGATCTGGAACTGTACTGTGGGTGCTCCTTCCAGCACTTGCAGGGTACGTGCAAATGGTGGAAGGAGCCACCTCTTCCCATCCAGTGTTTGGAAGGTCAGGCATCGCAACCGACACAATTGGACTCTCCGTGGGGATTTATGATTTAGAAGAACGCATAGTTCTTTGCTGTGCTTTTGCCAGCTTAACTCTTTTCATTTTTCTCGCGGGAGGATGAGTGCTTCCATCCTCATGTGACGCTGAACCACTAGTCATGAACATAGGACAGGGCCTCAGCCGTTCCTTGTAACTCCGTGTCGTAAATGGCATATTGGCAAGTTTACGCTCCTCCTCAGACGCTTTTAATTTAGATTTTTGTGTCATTTTACTGAACTTCTGTTTTTTGGATTTTACATGCTCTCTACTATGAAATTGGGCATCGGCCTTGGCAGATGACGTTGATGGCATTTCATCGTCTCTGCCATGACTAGTGGCAGCAACTTCAGCACTAGGTGGAAGTGGATCTTGATCTTTCCCTATTTTACCCACCACATTTTTGTTCTCCATTTTTTAATGTGTGGAATTATATGCCAGCTGCAAGATACAGCAATGGACTACTGCACTGTACTACTATATACTGGTGGTCACCACAATGCAGCACTGTACTACTATATATACTGGTCCCCACAATGCAGCACAGATATTGAGCACTGATCCGGAGAATAGAACTGAGTCTGACATGGAGCTGCAAGATACAGCAATGGACAACTGTACTACTATACACTGGTGGTCACAATGCAGTACTGTACTACTATATACTGGTCCCCACAATGCAACACAGATATTGAGCACTGATCCAGAGAATAGAACTGATTCTGACACATAGCTGCAAGATACAGCAATGGACAACTGTACTGTACTACTATATACTGGTGGTCACCACAATGCAGCACTGTACTACTATATACTGGTCCCCACAATGCAGCACAGATATTGAGCACTGATCCGGAGAATAGAACGGAGTCTGACATGGAGCTGCAAGATACAGCAATGGACAACTGTACAGTACTACTATATACTGGTGGTCACCACAATGCAGCACTGTACTACTATATACTGGTCCCCACAATGCAGCACAGATATTTAGCACTGATCCGGAGAATAGAACTGAGTCTGACACGGAGCTGCAAGATACAGCAATGGACAACTGTACTGTACTACTATATACTGGTGGTCACAATGCAGCACAGATATTGAGCACTGATCCGGAGAATAGAACTGAGTCTGACATGGAGCTGCAAGATACAGCAATGGACAACTGTACTGTACTATTATATACTGTATCAAATCATATTTGTATCAAAAGGGTCAGGAAAAATACCAGTAAAAGAAAGCCAGTGTGGTTTACAAAAGAAGTAGCAACTAGTGTGAAAGCAAAAAAGATGGCTTTTAGGAAATACAAAGAGACTCAAAATAATAACGACAAAGAGGTGTATCTTGACAGACGGAAGGATGCTAAGAAAGTGATCAGACGTGCAAAGGCAGAAGCTGAGGATAAAATGGCCCAGTCAGTAGATAAATGGGGCAAAACTTTTTTTAAGTATATAAGCGAAAGGAGAAAATCAAATGGAGGAATAATAAGACTTAAGACAGAGAGTGAGCAATAGCAGATCACCTAAATAATTATTTTTGCTCAGTATTTACTACAGAGGAAGGGATGGGGCCACAGTTAAGTTGCAAGGACATTCATAAAAATAAGGCAGATGAAAGTACATTTACAGAGGAGAAGGTCCTAACAGAACTTTCAAGACTAAAAGTGGATAAATCAATGGGACCAGATGGGATACACCCAAGGATACTCAAAGAGCTAAAATATGTGCTGGTTACACCTTTAACAGAATTAGTTAACCAGTCACTAAATACAGGTGCTATTCCAGAGGACTGGAAAAGAGCAAATGTAGTTCCACTGCACAAAAGTGGAAGCAAGGAAGAAGCAAGTAACTACAGACCAGTAAGCCTTACATCAGTAGTAGGGAAAGTAATGGAAAAACTGTTAAAAGAAAGAGTAGTGGAATATCTTAAATTAAACAACTTACAGGATCCAAAACAGCATGGATTTACTGGTGGGAGATCATGCCAAACAAATCTTATTGACATTTTTGACTCTGTGACGAAAATAATAGATCAAGGGGGAGCAGTATATGTAGCATATATAGACTTTAGTAAGGCATTTGACACTGTCCCACATCACAGACTGCTAAATAAACTTGAAAGCGTGGGCGTGGATTATAAAACAGTTAAATGGATAAGAACCTGGTTGCAGGATAGGAAACAGACAGTTGTAGTAAATGGAGTACAATCTATGGAGGGAAATGTTACCAGTGGAGTACCCCAGGGATCTGTACTTGGTCCAGTTCTCTTTAATATCTTTGTTGGTGACATTGCAGATGGTATTGAAGGGGAGGTATGCCTTTTTGCAGATGATACAAAGATATGCAACAGAGTAGACACACCGGGAGGGGTAAAACAAATGATTGATGACCTAGGTAGGCTTGAGAAATGGTCAAGAACGTGGCAACTACAGTTTAATGCTAAAAAATGCAAAATCATGCACTTGGGTCTCAAAAACCCAAAGGCTAAATATAGTATCATGGGTACTATAATGGAAACTACTGAGGAGGGAAAGGATTTAGGAGTCACTATTTCAAGTGAGTTGAAGGCAGGAAAGCAATGCAACAAAGCAATGAGGAAGGCAAGTCAGATGCTTGGTTGCATAGGGATAGGAATCAGTAGCAGGAAAAAAGAAGTGATAATGCCACTTTATAGGTCATTGGTGCGGCCCCATCTAAAATACTGTGTCCAGTTCTGGAGACCATATCTCCAGAAATATATAAATACATTAGAGAGTGTACTAAGAAGGGCAACTAAAATGGTGCATGGCCTACATCACAAAACTTACCCGGAAAGGCTGACAGATCTTAACATGTATAGTTTGGAGGAGAGAAGGGAAAGGGGGGACATGATAGAAACTTTCAAATATATCAAAGGTCTTAACAAAGTTCAGGAGGGAAACATTCTTCAAAGGAAGAGAAGTAATAGAACACAAGGCCATACACTGAGACTGGAGGGGGGGGGGAGGTTCAGGGGAAATTTAAGGAAAAATTACTTCACAGAAAGGGTAGTGGATAAGTGGAATAGCCTCCCATCAGAGGTGGTAGAGGCTAAGACTGTAGAGCAATTTAAACATGCTTGGGATAGGCATATGAATATCCTTACAAAGAATTAAGGTTCAAAAAGGGTTGATATTGCCTAAAGGATAAAAAAAGGGGCAGACTAGATGGGCCAAGTGGTTCTTATCTGCAAATTCTCTGTTTCTCTGTTTCTACTGGTGGTCACCACAATGCAGCACTGTACTACTATATACTGGTCCCCACAATGCAGCACAGATATTGAGCACTGATCCGGAGAATAGAACTGAGTCTGACACGGAGCTGCAAGATACAGCAAAGGACAACTGTACTCTACTACTATATACGGGTGGTCACAATGCAGCACTGTATTACTATATGCTGGTCCCCACAATGCAGCACAGATATTGAGCACTGATCCGGAGAATAGAACTGAGTCTGACACAGAGCTGCAAGATACAGCAATGGACAACTGTACTGTACTACTATATACTGGTGGTCACCACAATGCAGCACTGTACTACTATATACTGGTCCCCACAATGCAGCACAGATATTGAGCACTGATCCAGAGAATAAAACTGAGTCTGACACGGAGCTGCAAGATAATGCTATGGCCTACTGTACTGTACTACTATATACTGGTGGTCACCACAATGCAGCACAGTACTATTATATACTGGTCCCCACAATGCAGCACAGATATTGAGCACTGATCCGGAGAGTAGAATTGAGTCTGACACAGAGCTGCAAGATAACGCTATGGCCTACTGTACTGTATTACTATATACTGGTGGTCACCACAATGCAGCATTGTACTACTATATAGTATTACTGGTCTACACAATGCAGCACACTGAGCACAGATATTGAGATTTTCAGGCAGAGAACGTAGCCACGTCCTCTCCGCTCAATCAACAATGCACGAGTGAAAATGGCGGCGACGCGTGGCTCTTTATATGGAATCTGAATCTCGCGAGAATCCAACAGCGGGATGATGACGTTTTCCCCCATTCAGGTTTTGTGTGTTAGGCGGGAAGAACAGAGGCTACCTCGGACCCGTATAAACCACGTGAAGTTCGGGGGGTTCGGATATCGATGAACCGAACCCGCTCATCTCTAGTGCTAACAATAGTGATTGTCTGGCAGAACTGAGTGACTGGCTGAATCGATGTAAAAGGTGAGAGTGCTGTGCAGTGTCAGTGACACTGCAGACAGGCCCGGCGCTAGCCGCTCAGCAAAGGGATGCAGTGCAGGGAGGCACCAGGAAGGAGAGGCGTTCTTCCTGCTCTTCATCCCTATGCTGAGCTGCTGCTGCTATCCCTGCTGCTGCTGCCGGCTGCTGTCCCCCTTGTCGCCGGCAGCACAAAGCCTCCTTTCCCCCTCCCACCCCTGTGTGAAATTCAGTGGCCGGGCGGGAGCCAAATGGGAATAAGGGGCGGAGCTAGACAGGACCGTGCTGCAGCAGGAGGATGAGCTACTACAACTTCGGCCAGCCAGCCTTCATTAGGTAAGTGTCTGGAAAGAGAGTGAGGGTATGTGTATACATTGTCTGTGTATACTGTATATATGTGTGACTGTGTATGTATGTAATGTATGTACAGAATGTATGTGTGTGTGTTTCTGTATATATATATATATCTGTTGTGTGTGTATGTGTGACTGTGGCATAATGTGTGTTACTAGGTACAGGAGGCGTTACGTTTGTAAGCAGCACTGGTACAGGGGGTGCTACGTATGTACAGGGGGCATTACGTGTGTAAGCGGCACTGCTACAGGGAGCGTTACGTGGGAATCACTAAGAGGCGTGTTTCTTAACATTTATTTTCACTCCCTTTTCACATTATTTTAGTATCACCTAAATGTATTAAAGGGCATTTGGAGCAGTTTTCATGAAAAACTGCTCCGAAACCTTTAATTCACTTTGTTTTAATAAGCCACATCGTATTCCCCATACTTATAATGGGAAATGCGATCTGACCGGATTTACAAAAAAAAAAAGTGAAATAATACCGCAGTGTGCCCTGTGATAATCTCGCTAGCTCAGGCTGGCAAGATCACAGGGAAGCACTGCGATAGGGAGGCATTTGCCCAGCTTTCTCTGCCCCTGGCAGAGAAAGCTGAGTGGGACCCGGCTACAGTGTTTAGCTATGTGTGTCCGATGGACACACAAGCTGATCAAAGTGTAAAAAAAAAAAAACAAAACATACTCACCTGCCCAGGGAGCTGGTGTCCGCTACTTCACTGAGCGCTGCCAGGCGCCGGGTCCCCCATATGCTGCAATGTGACCCAGGTGCTGTAAAGTGACGCTGCAAGGCAGCAGTGCACTTTGCAGCACCGGGGGTCACCGCAGCACACAGGATCCGCAAACTCTGTTCCTGCATGATATAATTGATACATCCCTGCGATGTAATCAATTATCGCAGTGCGAGTTGGGCGATTTTATCACATGACATCTGCATCCAAGATGCGGATGGTGATAAATAGGTCCCTAAAGGAGACAGAGGTGTCTCAGTCTCCCTCAGGGAGGGTTTCTGGATACTCATAACCCCCCCCCCCACCCCCGCCAGCACTGCAGCGCAGCGGCCGGTGGGAGGCAATGAGAGGGCATGCAGCGGCCGTGCGGGTGGTGCTGCCAGATGGTGTGCCAACAATGCTGTTGTGCTGTGTGCAAGGCACCACTGGCACACACCCAGTTATGGTCCTGCAACACTGTCATGTGTTCCAGCTTGAATGTAAATATTACTGCAAGAAATGAAGTCAACAATACTCACCTTTTGAGTATTTTAAAATTAGTGTTGCCCATTTGTGCCATACAATATTTGGCACTCCAGAAAATCATGTGTGCCCTTTAAACATGTAAATCACAGTGTTAGTACGACAGAGTTAAGGGAGAGACCGGAGTCCAGTCACATGTCCTCTACTGGTGAGGTGGCGAGAGCCAGTTGGAGTGAGAGAGAGGAAGCGGAGCCTTTTGGGAAGAGTAGGGAGTTGGAAAGAAGCCATTGTAGGAGCTGGACGTGTTGTGAGGAGCAGAGTGGAGGACTCTAAATGGAGCAAACTGGGTGGTCACGCAGGGTAGTGAAGAGCAGCGCTAGAGCAGCGGGGTGCTTCTATGAGTGCAGAGACCTGGGAGAGTGGGCATGAGATGTTGCAGTGGGGACCAGACACCATCAGGCCTATGCAGAGGAGTGGACACTACCAGGCCCTTATTAAAACATCCCACAGAATAGTCCCTGCTTAAACACGTTACAAGAACAGAGACATTACTTTTTAGAGGAACTTGATTTGCTTTAAAAAGTAAAGACTGGGTTATTTGTTCCAGGAATAATTGCTACAAAGGAAGTTGCATTGCTAGTGATTCTGACATACCATCGCTAATTTTTGCAAGTGACATTTCTGCTAAATTTAACCCAGGATTAATAGTGCTTCACAAGTGCCTTTACCCCCCATTGCAATACTGTGACACTGTAGGATCTCCATTCCTTGTGCAACGAGAACAATTACCCCACAGCCCCACTGCAACAATGTGGTACTGTCAGATCTAAGAGCTCCAACGTAAACTTGCCAGTAAAGATTAAGACAGTTTTAACAGGGATAGTCAAAAAAGTAGTGATTTCCATTAAAACAGTATTCTTATTTTTTTTATTTGTCCTCATTATTGTTTTCTTTTCTTGCAATATGCATGTATCTGTGATTAGACTGATTGACCCATTGAATTATTGAATGTTCCAGTGCATTGTGAGCTGTAGTTAAATGTGATTTTCTCATCTTCTTTAATTCACCATTATTATTGTGATTGTCCAATTTTGCCAAATAACTAACCACTATCTTTAATCCAGAGTTCTTTGCAGCTCAATAAAAGAAACATCCTGTTGGAATTGCTGCCAGTAGATTACTGTTGCGTTTCAATCTATCCTACCTCTCTGAGTAAGTTACAATGAACAAGATATGGGGGAAAACATTGGAAAGGATCTGTCACATAACCACTGAACACCTGCGATAACTCTTCCATTCATTTAGACACACCTGCGTGCTAACCCCGGGTTGTTACACATACTGTATGTGTAAATAAGTGATACTTCTCTACATTAGCTGCCCAGTTAATAAGGATGTCAAATATTCCACCTACAATTGTCCTTTATTGTTGAATTTATTGCAATAGTCCAGAAAAGTGTCCAGTTGGGGGTTAGACCTCTGTCCAGCCATAATTCTATGGCTTCAGTTATTGTCACACTCCGGAACTTCGTCATGGGACTTACCTTTGTTGTCAGTCCTGCAGGTCAGGTATTCTTGTTGCACTTGTGTTGCGGAACTGATGCATGGACATTACCATATAGAATCTTGTCAGCTGATCGCATTTCCTACAGTCAGAGTGCTCCTTACCTCAGCTGACTCTGGCAGTCAATCTGTGACCTGTAGCTTCTATGTACACCTTTCCTGTTTATTAACTTAGTAAGGCCAGAACATTAAGTCACATTGCTGAATCCTGGCTCCTATTTAGCAGCAAATCTGCAATTCCTAGTGATATATCTGTCCGTTATTCAGATTCCGTTGGATCTGCATCCTGATGCGCAAAGTACCAATTTTTGGTACTTTGCATATGCGCAGGACCTGTTCTGTGCATGAGTAAATGGGTCCTGTAATGTAGGAAGCAGACCAGCATCAGACTGTCTGTGATCGACAATCTGATGCCATTTCCAGGGTGGGGAGGAGGCTGTGATGGTCTCCATTTGTGAAAATGGAGACATGTCACCCCTGTTCAGGGGGAAGGAATAGGCCAGGGATCTCTGCCATTACCATGGGTGCTTCAAGCCACCCAATGGTGAGTCAGTGATCCAATGCTTGTGCTGTAGGTTGCAGGTTGGATCACTGCTGCAGCAGGAGGCATCTACTTGTAAACATCAGTGTTGCTAAACCCTTCCTAGCAACTGTTTACTCCTGTGTTCCCAGTTCACCTATTTAGCTAAACCTCAGTAATTGAAGCTACAGATATTACCTCTTATGTGTGTCTCTCTAGCCAGTACTGCTTACAGTTGCACTGCATTAATTACAAGCCTCTATAGTGTTCTCAAGTAACAGCTCTGCTGGAATCAACTCCTGAATTCAACAGCCTTATTTATATGCCCGCATCTTAGTTTTGCTGTGACTCTCTCTCTCCACATTGTGCTTCCACCTGAGAACTTCATCTAACCAACTCCAGTGTATCTTGCCTGCTGATGGCAAGTACTTCAGAGGTTACTATGTGGAATTTGTAACTTATCCTTTTGATACATAGGGGTATATGCAATTCTGGCCGAATTGCGTCTGTTTTTTCGACCGTTTTAGGATTCAACTGTACTCGACAGCCGAAACCCTCCACCCGGGACCATGAATTCGACATATTCAATACAAAATGCATTTGACACTCCCCTTGTCGAATAACGGACCAATCGTCGAGTAGTGGGCGTCCTGGATTCGACTTCCCGCCGTTTGGAGCCCTTTATAGGGCTTGTTTGCTGCGTGCTCAGCAGCCATTTTGTGAACCTGCAGAGTGGAGTGGAGGTGCTGCAGAGCTAGAAAATTGGTTGTTTGCTGTGGTATCGTTTGGACACCCAGCAGGCTTTAATCCAGGACGGACAGGAGGATACCTGTTACCCCGGAAGAGAGTCGTTTTTGGAGCGATTTCTACATTTGTAGGTAAGTACCACATGTGGTCTGGCGTTGCATGTATGTGTTTGTGTAGTGGGGGGGTGCCATAAGGTGTACATGTGGCGTTGCTTTGGGGTGTTTGGGGTATGTATATGTGTGCAGGTATGTGTATATAGCTCCTGCTTGTATTGCTGCATGGTTTTTTGAGAGTTTTGTGTTTGGGGGTAGTTTTTCACGTTTTTTTTTTCATAAAATGTTTTTTGGGTCATGCTTTTGCATTGGTGTACCTCCAGCATATGCAGGAATGATTTTTGGCTTGTATGGGGTGATTTTAGACCGTGTTGGTATCCACCATGTGGTCGACAGGTGATGTCGTTTGTTTTCAAAACATGTTTTTTTTATCCTATTTTAGCACTGGTGCATCCCTGAACATGCTGGACGTAATTTTTGGCTTGTTTGTGCTGACTTTGACTGTGTCGGTATCTGCCATGTGGCCGACATGTGGTGTAGATTGTTTCCAAAACATATTTTTTGCTCCTACTTTAGCACTGGTTGACCTCCAGCATGTGCAGGGATGCTTTTTGGCTTGTTTTGGGGTGATTTTAGAGTGTGTCGGTATCTGCCATGTGGCCGACATGTGTCGTTGTTTGTTCCCAAAACATGTTTTTTTGCTCCTATTTTAGCACTGGTGCATCCCTGCACATGCTGGAGGTAATTTTGGGCTTGTTTGGGCTGACTTTGACTGTGTCGGTATCTGCCATGTGGTGTAGATTGTTTCCAAAACATGTTTTTTTTGCTCCTTTTTTAGCACTGGTTGACCTCCAGCCTATGCAGGGATGCTTGTACGGGGGTTTTGGCTTGTTTGGCTGAGGTTTTTTTCAATTTTTCCTTTTTTTATGGTTGTGTTTGGTCCTGCTTGAGCACTGGGGTCCCAGCAGAATGACGTGTGGTTGCATGTAATTATGTAATGTGTGTGAAATTTGTAAAAATATATTTTTTTCTTTTTACAACAGAGATGTCCAGGGACAAGCGGCCCCGATCCCCCCCTTCCCCGCACCCCTCAGAAGCATTTTCCCTGCACAGCAATGAGGAGTGGGAGCCGTCCCAGGAGGAGGATACGACCGACTAGGCATGCAGTGACCAGCCACGGTCGTCAAGGGACCAAAGACAGAAGCAAAAGAAAAAGAAAAGGCCTAGACAGGTAAATGCTGATAACACCTGCAGACACAATAGCATCCAACTTGACACACCCTAGTTTGCGCACTGCCATGCACACCTACAGGTATCTTTGCGCACTGCCAGGGATACTGACACACTCACAGGTACATACCGATCTTATTAAATGCATGTTTTTTTTTTATCCCTAAAGGCAAGAAGCCAGCCAGAGGATCAGTCGGAGGAGGAAGCCTCTAGTGAAGACGAAGGACAGAAGAAGCCGTGTGGACCCAGATACACTGATGCAGAAAACTGTGCCCTAGTGGATGGCGTCACAGGTCCTACGACATTCTGTTTGGACCAAGGGCACAGACCACAGCAGCTAAGACCAAGCGAAACATCTGGGATGCCATCGCGAGACAAGTCACTGCAGTATCTGGAAACCGCCGGAGCACCAGAAACTGCATGAAGCGGTACAGTGATTGCCGCAGACAGACCAAGAAGAAGATGGGGATTCAGCGCCGACATGAGACAGCTACGGGAGGTGGTCCGGCTCTCAATCTGAATTGGCTACCCTGGGAGAACGTTATTAGAAGGCGCATGAACTCTGTTATGGTCCAAGGAGTTCGCGGAGGTGTGGACTCCAGCCATCCTGCTGGCTTTCCCAAGGAGGAAGAACCGCCCAGAAGACAGAAGACAGCGGAAGACAAGCAGTCCAAAAGGAGGCCTGATGGTAAGAATACATTCAGATGAGCTGTACTAAATCTTTTTTTTTTTATTTGCTAATGTGTTTGTTCTTTTACCCCAGACACGCCTGCCCAGAGGACATCACCTGCGCGCAGGACATCGCCAGCACGTGGACCATCACCTGCGCAGCAGGCATCGGCAGCAGCGCGCGGACCATCACCTGCGCAGCAAGCATCAGGAGCGCGCAGATCATCACCTGCGCGCCACACATCATCAGCGCGCAGAAAGTCAGACATTGTCAGCGCGCAGACCATCACCTGCGCGCCAGACATCAGCGCGCAGAACATCACCTGCGCGCCAGACACCGTCGGTGACCACACCACCAGCTGGGCGCCAAACTACATCTCCTGCGCGCAGGCCATCACCAGCTCGTCATCTCTCCAGGAGCTCTGGGACTTTGACCGAAGAGCCTCAACAAGACACTACCCTTGTGGACCCATCACCCGAACTGTTTGAGTCTACAGGGTTAACGGACGAGACTTTTCTTGGGTTTGAAGACAGCCGTGCAGACGTATCCAGCCTACCCTTGAAAAGTCTCCAGAATTGAGGACAAGTGAAGCTCCTGGAGCAGCGGCACCACCGGATGGAGAAGGTTTTTATTTATTTTTATTTTTTGGGGGGGTCGCCATTTTTGTATAGTTTATTAACTTTATTTTTTTCTTTTGCAAACAGAGGTGCCACGGACCAGCAGCGGACTTGCGTCGGGGATTGGTCCCTTCTTCAGGCCGGATCTCCTACAGGATTCGTCAGACGACGAGGTGGAAGTGCGGACTGCTGTTTCTACATCCCTGTGTGAGTATTTATCAAATTGTGAACCTTCAAACAAATGTATGAATGTGTATACTAATTTCTAATTTTATTTTCAGCTTCACAAATACAATTGGTGGCAGACGTACAGCAAGGGCAGGATCCCTCAAATATTCAGAGGGTAAACACCCTGGCAGCAGAGATGAATGTCAGCCAGGATAGTTTTCAGGTTGTCGTTGGAACCAGACTGGACGCCATTGAGAAGACAATGGATAAGATGGCAAACGGTTTGGTTGACATGCAAAAGGCTCTTGCCGACAGCACGGCAGAAACGCAAAAGACCAGACGAGAAGATCACAGGGAGACTATGGACATCCTTTACGTTCTGGCCACATCCATCAACCGGCTGGTGGATAACACATCATGCCTGGCACACAGCGTTGACAACATGTCGGAGAGCCAACGACATTCCGCATCCAGCCACCAGATCATCGCAACAACGCTACAG
Source organism: Pseudophryne corroboree (assembly GCF_028390025.1). NCBI lineage: Eukaryota > Metazoa > Chordata > Amphibia > Anura > Myobatrachidae > Pseudophryne > Pseudophryne corroboree. Next base: position 569,782,784 of record NC_086446.1, on the reverse strand, counting down.
ATGATCTATGATAAGCTCCCAGAGCCAGCTCAACAACACGCTGGTGAACCACCACATCCGCCACCACAAGCCACACTGACGCCTCCTGCCCTTGCTCCACCACGATCCTGGTATGGACGGTCACAGCTGTACCAAGGATATACAGGGATGTACCACCCCTACCAGATGCCTCCACCACCGGCCGCCACGTCTACACCAGCACGGCCACCGAGGCCAATTCAACACACCCCACAGCCGCCCAGGGCATCGACGCCACATCAAGAGGAAGAAGAGGATCCGGATGGCCAACAACCACCATAAGCCCGGTCGTATTGTTTTATTATTTACTCATGTTTTTCATGTTTCCTTTTCTCCCCCTCCCATTAGTTTGTTTTTTTTCTTAATATTGTTTTATATGTGTATTCGGCTCCCCCACCCCCGACCGGATACTACCAAGGAGCTTTATGTCTAGGCATACATGCGCGGGCATGTATGCGGGCGCGTGTGGTGACTGATGAAAGCTCCTTGTGGTTACATGTATGATGGGCCAAAGAGCTATTCTGATACCACTTTTTTTTTTTTAAACAAAATCCTTTTTGTATTGGTGTAAAATAGGCTTTCACTGTTGTGTGAATTTACTATTCACTAGCATAGGCGTGCGCACAGGGGGTGCCTGGTGCGCACAGGCACCCCCTAATGTCTGGCTCCCCCTGCAGGTCTGGTGCTGCTGCCGCCGATTCCAGTCTCAGTCTGACACTGAACTTGAAGGGAGGAGAGCGATGCGCGTATCTCTCCTGCCCCTCACTGTGTATCCCTGTCTCTGGCAGTCATTTACAATGTCTCTCGGCTGTCAGCCAATCAGAGCTCGCAGACCGGTTCTTGATTGGCTCACAAGCCGGTGCCATATTTCAAATGGCCGCCAGAGACAGCCAGGGACTCAGTGAAGTGAGGCACAGGAGAGACGCGCACTGCGCTCTCCTCCACTCAGCGGCAGAGACGGAAATCGGCGGCACTGGCAACAGAGGAGGGTGAGCACAAATGGGGGCATATGTATCTGGCACCGCTGAGGGCAAGTGTGTATCTGGCACCGCTGGGGGCAAGTGTGTATCTGGATAAAACTAGGGGCAAGTGTGTATCTGGATACCGCTGGGGGCAAGTGTGTATCTGGATACCGCTGGGGGCAAGTGTGTATCTGGATACCGCTGGGGGCAAGTGTGTATCTGGATACCGCTGGGGGCAAGTGTGTATCTGGATACCGCTGGGGGCAAGTGTGTATATGGATACCGCTGGGGGCAAGTGTGTATCTGGATACTGCTGGGGGCAAGTGTGTATCTGGATACCGCTGGGGGCAAGTGTGTATCTGGCACCGCTGGGGGCAAGTGTGTATCTGGCACAGCTGGGGGTATTGAGTAAGGAGCACCGCTGGGGGCATATGTTTATATTGCTTTGAGTGCCAATAGGTGGTGCTAGACACGCCCAGTAGGTGGTGCCAAACACACCCCTCCGATGGTGCACCCCCTAATAAAATGTACTGCGCACGCCTATGTTCACTAGTGTTTATTTTTAGCTTCTTCATAGGATTGGGTGGAAAATTGAAGTGGACGGCGTAGTTCGTGTTGTGCGTACCAAGGTGAGTAAAGCCATGTTTCAATGTATATATTCAAGAAACTTTGGACCGCCTGCCCTTGGGGAACAACACAGTCCAGCAATGGGTCATGCTGGGCTGTGTGGTTCCCCAAGTGCAGGCGTATCAAAGTGCTGACCACTGACACCACTCTGCCACTTTGGACCGCCTGCACTTGGGGAACAACACAGTCCAGCAATGGGTCATGCTGGGCTGTGTGGTTCCACAAGTGCAGGCGTGTCAAAGTGCTGACCACTGACACCACTCTGCCACTTTGGACCGCCTGCACTTGGGGAACAACACAGTCCAGCAATGGGTCATGCTGGGCTGTGTGGTTCCACAAGTGCAGGCGTGACAAAGTGCTGACCACTGACACCACTCTGCCACTTTGGACCGCATGCACTTGGGGAACAACACAGACCAGCAATGGGTCATGCTGGACTGTGTGGTTCCACAAATGTTCTTGGGAAAGGAATGAACATGACATCATTAGTCTTTACTTAATATGGAATTTCTTTTTTTTTTTCACAGATCTCTACACAAAAAAATAATGTAAAGAAGAACACACTACTTTTTTTGTTTTTATTACATTTTATTTTTTTAATAAAAAAAAAATACAATTTTAATTCTTCAATAAATTTTTAAAATGAGAAGTTTTGTGTGGTTTTTCTTTAAATTATTAGTTAATAAAATGTAAAATAGGGCATTTCAGAGATGCAGTGGTATTGTGGTAGGTTGCCCATGGTACAGCAGGGGAACTGTCTTGTCCCTTGACATCCACGCTGGTTCCTGCACCTTGGGAAGGATACTCCGCAAGACCTGTGGAAGAGAATAGTATGGTGTCATCCAAAGACAAGGTACAAGCAACACTTGAACACAAGTAGGTTACATTATCCTTTGTCCCAAATGCAACCCTCCGGCACTTGAGAAACTACACATCCAAGCGTGCCCTGACACAGCGTAAGCATTGCTGTGTCAGGGCATGATTGGTTATGCAGTTTTGCAAATGCCGGAGGGCCGCAGTTGGGACATGCCTGGGTTACTTGGACAAGAGGGAGTTTTGGGCAATACATCTCACCTGAGGGGGGGGGGGGGGGAGGGTCTGCTACATGATGGAGGTCCAGGTCCACATCACAAGTAGGTCACCCATGGTACAGCAGGGGAACTGTCTGGTCCCTTCATCCACGCTGGTTCCTGCACCCTGAAGGATACTCCGCAAGACATGTGGAAGAGAATAGTATGGTGTCATCCAAAGACAAGGTACAAGCAACACTTGAACACAAGCAGGTTACATTGGCCTTTGTCTCAAATGCAACCCTCCGGCACTTGAGAAACTACACATCCAAGCATGCCCTGACACAGCGTAAGCATTACTGTGTCAGGGCATGATTGGATATGCAATTTTGCAAATGCCGGAGGGCCGCAGTTGGGACATGCCTGGGTTACTTAGACAAGAGGGAGTTTTGGGCAATACATCTCACTTGAGGGGGTGGGGGGTGTCTGCAACATGGCGGAGGTCCAGGTCCACATCACAAGTAGGTCACCCATGGTACAGCAGGGGAACTGTCCGGTCCCTTCAAATCCAGTTTGGTTCCTGCAAATCGGGAAGGATACTCCACAAGACCTGCGGAAGAGAATAAGGAGGTAATTTGAGAGTGTTTCCTCCACCCTGGGAAAGAACAAAAGATCCCAGCAACACTGCGCATATACACAGGTTACTCAGACAAGATGGAGTTTTGGCCAATACATCTCACCTGAAAGAGTGACTCTAACATGGCGGTGGTTCAGGTCCACATCACAAGTAGAACATCCATGGTGGAGTGGGGTAAACTGGTCCAATACTGGAGTGGTTTTGCAGAAGTGTATCCTGGGTAAAACTGTTGAAGCATGGGTACATTCCCCTCAGCAGAGTGAAGAAAAAAATATTATTTTTAAAAATCTATTAAAAAATACTTGTGAGTCAAAAATAGACAATTCAAGTACATAATCCCTTCTAATAAAAATAGATATGCTATTAGCAATAAAAAAATCACACAAAAAAACATATTTTGAATTTTTTTTATTAGATTCCGCCAGCAAAGTGAGGCGGAATGAAATTGACGAAATTACTGTCGAAAAGCACTGTTGTCGAATCGACAATCTTCAATTGAATATACTTTTGTCGAAAAGCCGCATTTTGACCATTTGCAGACATGTCGAATTTTGAAAATGTCGATTTGCAAAAAGTGGAATCTGAAACGGCAGGTATTTTGACTAGAGATGAGCGGGTTCGGTTTCTCTGAATCCGAACCCGCACGAACTTCATGTTTTTTTTCACGGGTCCGAGCGACTCGGATCTTCCCGCCTTGCTCGGTTAACCCGAGCGCGCCCGAACGTCATCATGACGCTGTCGGATTCTCGCGAGACTCGGATTCTATATAAGGAGCCGCGCGTCGCCGCCATTTTCACACGTGCATTGAGATTGATAGGGAGAGGACGTGGCTGGCGTCCTCTCCATTTAGATTAGGAGAGAGAGAGAGAGATTGACCTGAGGCTGATACTGTAGAAGAGAGTGCAGAGTTTAGTGACTGACCACAGTGACCACCAGCAGTGCAGTTGTTTTATTTAATATATCCGTTCTCTGCCTGAAAAAAACGGTACACACAGTGACTCAGTCACATACCATATCTGTGTGCACTGCTCAGCCCAGTGTGCTGCATGCCTGCATCATCTATGTATATATTATATATCTGACTGTGCTCAGCTCACACAGCTTATAATTGTGGGGGAGACTGGGGAGCACTGCAGTGCCAGTTATAGGTTATAGCAGGAGCCAGGAGTACAAGACAGTCACATACCATATCTGTGTGCACTGCTCAGCCCAGTGTGCTGCATCATCTATGTATATATATTATATATCTGACTGTGCTCAGCTCACACAGCTTATAATTGTGGGGGAGACTGGGGAGCACTGCAGTGCCAGTTATAGGTTATAGCAGGAGCCAGGAGTACATATTATATTAAAATTAAACAGTGCACACTTTTGCTGCAGGAGTGCCACTGCCAGTGTGACTGACCAGTGACCTGACCACACTGACCACCAGTATAGTTAGTAGTATACTATATTGTGATTGCCTGAAAAAGTTAAACACTCGTCGTGTGACTTCACTTGTGTGGTGTTTTTTTTTTTATTCTATAAAAAACTCATTCTGCTGACAGACAGTGTCCAGCAGGTCCGTCATTATATAATATATATACCTGTCCGGCTGCAGTAGTGATATATATATATTTTTTATATCATTATTTATCATCCAGTCGCAGCAGACACAGTACGGTAGTTCACGGCTGTAGCTACCTCTGTGTCGGCACTCGGCAGTCCATCCATAATTGTATACCACCTACCCGTGTTTTTTTTTTCTTTATACATATATACTACTACATCTCTTTATCAACCAGTCTATATTAGCAGCAGACACAGTACAGTACGGTAGTTCACGGCTGTGGCTACCTCTGTGTCGGCACTCGGCAGTCCGTCCATAATTGTATACCACCTAACCGTGGTTTTTTTTTCTTTCTTCTTTATACATACATACTACGACATCTCTTTATCAACCAGTCTATATTAGCAGCAGACACAGTACAGTACGGTAGTTCACGGCTGTGGCTACCTCTGTGTCGGCACTCGGCAGTCCGTCCATAATTGTATACCACCTAACCGTGGTTTTTTTTTCTTTCTTCTTCATACATACATACTACGACATCTCTTTATCAACCAGTCTATATTAGCAGCAGACACAGTACAGTACGGTAGTTCACGGCTGTGGCTACCTCTGTGTCGGCACTCGGCAGTCCGTCCATAATTGTATACCACCTAACCGTGGTTTTTTTTTCTTTCTTCTTTATACATACATACTACGACATCTCTTTATCAACCAGTCTATATTAGCAGCAGACACAGTACAGTACGGTAGTTCACGGCTGTGGCTACCTCTGTGTCGGCACTCGGCAGTCCGTCCATAATTGTATACCACCTAACCGTGGTTTTTTTTTCTTTCTTCTTCATACATACATACTACGACATCTCTTTATCAACCAGTCTATATTAGCAGCAGACACAGTACAGTATGGTAGTTCACGGCTGTGGCTACCTCTGTGTCGGCACTCGGCAGTCCGTCCATAATTGTATACCACCTACCCGTGGTTTTTTTTTCTTTCTTCTTTATACATACATACTACTACATCTCTTTATCAACCAGTCTATATTAGCAGCAGACACAGTACAGTACGGTAGTTCACGGCTGTGGCTACCTCTGTGTCGGCACTCGGCAGTCCGTCCATAATTGTATACCACCTACCCATGGTTTTTTTTTCTTTCTTCTTCATACATACATACTACGACATCTCTTTATCAACCAGTCTATATTAGCAGCAGACACAGTACAGTACGGTAGTTCACGGCTGTGGCTACCTCTGTGTCGGCACTCGGCAGTCCGTCCATAATTGTATACCACCTAACCGTGGTTTTTTTTTCTTTCTTCTTTATACATACATACTACGACATCTCTTTATCAACCAGTCTATATTAGCAGCAGACACAGTACGGTAGTTCACGGCTGTAGCTACCTCTGTGTCGGCACTCGGCAGTCCGTCCATAATTGTATACTAGTATCCATCCATCTCCATTGTTTACCTGAGGTGCCTTTTAGTTGTGCCTATTAAAATATGGAGAACAAAAATGTTGAGGTTCCAAAATTAGGGAAAGATCAAGATCCACTTCCACCTCGTGCTGAAGCTGCTGCCACTAGTCATGGCCGAGACGATGAAATGCCAGCAACGTCGTCTGCCAAGGCCGATGCCCAATGTCATAGTACAGAGCATGTCAAATCCAAAACACCAAATATCAGTAAAAAAAGGACTCCAAAACCTAAAATAAAATTGTCGGAGGAGAAGCGTAAACTTGCCAATATGCCATTTACCACACGGAGTGGCAAGGAACGGCTGAGGCCCTGGCCTATGTTCATGGCTAGTGGTTCAGCTTCACATGAGGATGGAGGCACTCAGCCTCTCGCTAGAAAAATGAAAAGACTCAAGCTGGCAAAAGCAGTAGCACCGCAAAGAACTGTGCGTTCTTCGAAATCCCAAATCCACAAGGACAGTCCAATTGTGTCGGTTGCGATGCCTGACCTTCCCAACACTGGACGTGAAGAGCATGCGCCTTCCACCATTTGCACGCCCCCTGCAAGTGCTGGAAGGAGCACCCGCAGTCCAGTTCCTGATAGTCAGATTGAAGATGTCAGTGTTGAAGTACACCAGGATGAGGAGGATATGGGTGTTGCTGGCGCTGGGGAGGAAATTGACCAGGAGGATTCTGATGGTGAGGTGGTTTGTTTAAGTCAGGCACCCGGGGAGACACCTGTTGTCCGTGGGAGGAATATGGCCGTTGACATGCCTGGTGAAAATACCAAAAAAATCAGCTCTTCGGTGTGGAACTATTTCAACAGAAATGCGGACAACAGGTGTCAAGCCGTGTGTTCCCTTTGTCAAGCTGTAATAAGTAGGGGTAAGGACGTTAACCACCTCGGAACATCCTCCCTTATACGTCACCTGCAGCGCATTCATAATAAGTCAGTGACAAGTTCAAAAACTTTGGGTGACAGCGGAAGCAGTCCACTGACCAGTAAATCCCTTCCTCTTGTAACCAAGCTCACGCAAACCACCCCACCAACTCCCTCAGTGTCAATTTCCTCCTTCCCCAGGAATGCCAATAGTCCTGCAGGCAATGTCACTGGCAATTCTGACGAGTCCTCTCCTGCCTGGGATTCCTCCGATGCATCCTTGCGTGTAACGCCTACTGCTGCTGGTGCTGCTGTTGTTGCTGCTGGGAGTCGATGGTCATCCCAGAGGGGAAGTCGTAAGCCCACTTGTACTACTTCCAGTAAGCAATTGACTGTTCAACAGTCCTTTGCGAGGAAGATGAAATATCACAGCAGTCATCCTGCTGCAAAGCGGATAACTGAGGCCTTGACAACTATGTTGGTGTTAGACGTGCGTCCGGTATCCGCCGTTAGTTCACAGGGAACTAGACAATTTATTGAGGCAGTGTGCCCCCGTTACCAAATACCATCTAGGTTCCACTTCTCTAGGCAGGCGATACCGAGAATGTACACGGACGTCAGAAAAAGACTCACCAGTGTCCTAAAAAATGCAGTTGTACCCAATGTCCACTTAACCACGGACATGTGGACAAGTGGAGCAGGGCAGGGTCAGGACTATATGACTGTGACAGCCCACTGGGTAGATGTATGGACTCCCGCCGCAAGAACAGCAGCGGCGGCACCAGTAGCAGCATCTCGCAAACGCCAACTCTTTCCTAGGCAGGCTACGCTTTGTATCACCGGTTTCCAGAATACGCACACAGCTGAAAACCTCTTACGGCAACTGAGGAAGATCATCGCGGAATGGCTTACCCCAATTGGACTCTCCTGTGGATTTGTGGCATCGGACAACGCCAGCAATATTGTGTGTGCATTAAATATGGGCAAATTCCAGCACGTCCCATGTTTTGCACATACCTTGAATTTGGTGGTGCAGAATTATTTAAAAAACAACAGGGGCGTGCAAGAGATGCTGTCGGTGGCCAGAAAAATTTCGGGACACTTTCGGCGTACAGGCACCACGTACAGAAGACTGGAGCACCACCAAAAACTACTGAACCTGCCCTGCCATCATCTGAAGCAAGAAGTGGTAACGAGGTGGAATTCAACCCTCTATATGCTTCAGAGGTTGGAGGAGCAGCAAAAGGCCATTCAAGCCTATACAATTGAGCACGATATAGGAGGTGGAATGCACCTGTCTCAAGCGCAGTGGAGAATGATTTCAACGTTGTGCAAGGTTCTGATGCCCTTTGAACTTGCCACACGTGAAGTCAGTTCAGACACTGCCAGCCTGAGTCAGGTCATTCCCCTCATCAGGCTTTTGCAGAAGAAGCTGGAGACATTGAAGGAGGAGCTAACACGGAGCGATTCCGCTAGGCATGTGGGACTTGTGGATGGAGCCCTTAATTCGCTTAACAAGGATTCACGGGTGGTCAATCTGTTGAAATCAGAGCACTACATTTTGGCCACCGTGCTCGATCCTAGATTTAAAACCTACCTTGGATCTCTCTTTCCGGCAGACACAAGTCTGCTGGGGTTGAAAGACCTGCTGGTGAGAAAATTGTCAAGTCAAGCGGAACGCGACCTGTCAACATCTCCTCCTTCACATTCTCCCGCAACTGGGGGTGCGAGGAAAAGGCTCAGAATTCCGAGCCCACCCGCTGGCGGTGATGCAGGGCAGTCTGGAGCGACTGCTGATGCTGACATCTGGTCCGGACTGAAGGACCTGACAACGATTACGGACATGTCGTCTACTGTCACTGCTTATGATTCTCTCACCATTGAAAGAATGGTGGAGGATTATATGAGTGACCGCATCCAAGTAGGCACGTCACACAGTCCATACTTATACTGGCAGGAAAAAGAGGCAATTTGGAGGCCATTGCACAAACTGGCTTTATTCTACCTAAGTTGCCCTCCCACAAGTGTGTACTCCGAAAGAGTGTTTAGTGCCGCCGCTCACCTTGTCAGCAATCGGCGTACGAGGTTACATCCAGAAAATGTGGAGAAGATGATGTTCATTAAAATGAATTATAATCAATTCCTCCGCGGAGACATTGACCAGCAGCAATTGCCTCCACAAAGTACACAGGGAGCTGAGATGGTGGATTCCAGTGGGGACGAATTGATAATCTGTGAGGAGGGGGATGTACACGGTGATATATTGGAGGGTGATGATGAGGTGGACATCTTGCCTCTGTAGAGCCAGTTTGTGCAAGGAGAGATTAATTGCTTCTTTTTTGGGGGGGGTCCAAACCAACCCGTCATATCAGTCACAGTCGTGTGGCAGACCCTGTCACTGAAATGATGGGTTGGTTAAAGTGTGCATGTCCTGTTTTGTTTATACAACATAAGGGTGGGTGGGAGGGCCCAAGGACAATTCCATCTTGCACCTCTTTTTTCTTTTATTTTTCTTTGCGTCATGTGCTGTTTGGGGAGGGTTTTTTGGAAGGGACATCCTGCGTGACACTGCAGTGCCACTCCTAAATGGGCCCGGTGTTTGTGTCGGCCACTAGGGTCGCTAATCTTACTCACACAGTCAGCTACCTCATTGCGCCTCTTTTTTTCTTTGCGTCATGTGCTGATTGGGGAGGGTTTTTTGGAAGGGACATCCTGCGTGACACTGCAGTGCCACTCCTAAATGGGCCCGGTGTTTGTGTCGGCCACTAGGGTCGCTAATCTTACTCACACAGTCAGCTACCTCATTGCGCCTCTTTTTTTCTTTGCGTCATGTGCTGATTGGGGAGGGTTTTTTGGAAGGGACATCCTGCGTGACACTGCAGTGCCACTCCTAAATGGGCCCGGTGTTTGTGTCGGCCACTAGGGTCGCTTATCTTACTCACACAGTCAGCTACCTCATTGCGCCTCTTTTTTTCTTTGCGTCATGTGCTGATTGGGGAGGGTTTTTTGGAAGGGACATCCTGCGTGACACTGCAGTGCCACTCCTAGATGGGCCAGGTGTTTGTGTCGGCCACTAGTGTCGCTTAGCTTAGTCATCCAGCGACCTTGGTGCAAATTTTAGGACTAAAAATAATATTGTGAGGTGTGAGGTATTCAGAATAGACTGAAAATGAGTGGAAATTATGGTTTTTGAGGTTAATAATAATATGGGATCAAAATGACCCCCAAATTCTATGATTTAAGCTGTTTTTTAGTGTTTTTTAAAAAAAACACCCGAATCCAAAATACACCCGAATCCGACAAAAAAAATTCGGTGAGGTTTTGCCAAAACGCGGTCGAACCCAAAACACGGCCGCGGAACCGAACCCAAAACCAAAACACAAAACCCGAAAAATTTCAGGCGCTCATCTATAATTTTGACGAAAAGTACTGTATTGCATTGTCGAATCCAATTCAACATGTTTTTTTGTCGAAAATGACCCGTTTTTCGACTTTCGCTGCAATTCGAACGCAATTGCATATACCCCATAAACTTGTTTATTACAAATTTCCAGGAGTGCCCTGTCTGCATTTGGACCAGTCTGTCACAACTGAGGGCCTGAGCTGACGGGAGGCAGCCTCAGTTGTAGGGGCTGAGATGTACCGGAACCTGGGAGGTTGTATCAGACCCCTGGACATGTAAGTAACATGAATAATAACTGCCCGAAGGCGTGACCACGACAACTTGGATAAAAGTCAATGATGTTTATTATGACAACTCCGCAACACAGCAGCAGTAAAAGAAAACGTAAAAGTCAGCAAATAATAAATATAGTTCCTGGGTACTACAGGATGGCAGGAGCCACAGGGCACTGGTAGTGTGAGATAGTTCTTATGATCTTCTAGATGGAAAGTCCTTACCAGGCCCGACTGTAGCAATGGAGATAACCCAGGATTGTGCCAGCTGGTGTTCCAGGAAAAGCTGGGTTGCTGAAGGTAAAACAGCTGCTGTGGATACTGGCTGGAACCAGACTGTTGTTAGCACGGAGTGGATACTGGCTGGAACCAGTTAAATAATAAATGAACTTGGGAGCGATGAAATATGAACTGAAATGTAGAACTTGAGAGCGGAGAAATAATAATACCGGTGGAGAGTGGTAAAGTGTAGAAAGGACACCGGCCCTTTAAGGGAAGCTGTACTCTGCTGGAAGCTGAGCTGGAAGCAGGTAATGTTGTAGCTGGAAACAGATGAATCCACAATGGATTGGAGAGTCAGGCTACACCGCAGGTGGAATGCTGGTGCGGGTCTCTATGGTGGAAGTCTTGAGACAGGAGCTGGAACCTGGAAGACAATCACAGGAGAGAGACAAACAGGAACTAGGTTTGACAACCAAAGCACTGACGCCTTCCTTGCTCAGGCACAGTGTATTAATACCTGCAGCAAGGAAGGGATTGGCTAGGCAATCATGCAGATTATCAACACTGAGAACAGATTGGTGGAAATGATCAGCTGACAGAATCCAAGATGGCTGCGCCCATGCAGACACTTGGAGGGAAGTTTGGTTTGTAATCCATGTGGTAATGAAAACAGTAATGGCGGCGCCGGCCACCGGAGACAGGAGGCGCCAGGCTGACAGATGCACATCCAACCACGCGGACACAGCGGAGGCCGCGGCTGACGTAATCGCCACTCAGACACTCTGCATGCAGAAGTTCAGGGACGGCGGCGGAGGCCGCGGGAGACGCCATGCCAGGTGTAATATGGCGTTTACTGTGACAGCGTCCCAGAGTGACAGGAGAGGATACAGGAATGTACACATCAGGACAACAGATGGGATCCGGTCCTGGAGCGCTGAGCCAGCCTTAGGAGGCATCTGATGGGTAAGAAATGGCGTCCAGATACCCGGATCGTGACAGCACCCCCCCTTTAGGAGTGGCCCCAGGACACTTCTTTGGCTTTTGAGGAAACTTGGAATGGAATCTCCGGACCAAGGCAGGAGCATGGACATCAGAAGCATTGGTCCATGAACGTTCCTCAGGACCATAACCCTTCCAGTCAATAAGATATTGTAGTTTACCGTAACGGTGACATGAGTCCAGGATCTTGGCCACTTCATACTCAACGCCTCGTTGAGTTTGGACTTTCGGAGTTGGAGGAAGTGAGGAATGAAACCGATTCAAGATCAGCGGTTTCAACAGGGAAACATGGAATGTCCTGGGTATTTTTAAGAAGGGAGGCAACTGGAGTCTGTAAGCAACAGGATTGATGACTTGTTCAATCTTGAAAGGACCGATATAGCGAGGTGCAAACTTCATACTGGGAACTCTTAACCTCAAATTCTTCGTGGATAACCATACCCGATCACCCACCTTGAGAGCAGGAACTGCTCGACGCTTCTTATCCGCAAACTTCTTGTACCTGAACGATGCCTTGAGCAGAGCTGATCGTACGCTCTTCCAGATATTGGCAAACTGATGCAAGGTGATATCCACTGCGGGAACAGAAGTTGCTGGAAGCGGTTGGAACTCAGGGACTTTAGGGTGGAATCCAAAGTTAGTGAAGAATGGTGTTGAAGCAGATGAAGAATGATACTGGTTGTTATGACAGAACTCGGCCCAGGGAAGTAATTGAACCCAGTCATCTTGAGAGGAGGACACATAGATGCGGAGGAAGGCCTCCAAGTCCTGATTCACCCTCTCGGTTTGACCATTGGTCTGAGGATGGTAAGCCGTGGAAAACTTTAGCTTGACTTGGAGGACTTGACATAAACTTCGCCAGAATTTGGCTGTGAATTGAACTCCTCGATCTGAGATAATTTCTTCAGGAAGACCGTGGAGTCGGAAGATCTCTTGTATGAATACTTGAGCCAACTTGGAAGCTGACGGAAGACCGGTGAGAGGAATGAAGTGTGCCATCTTGGTGAACCGGTCAACTACCACCCAGATGGTATTGAACTTGTTGCACATGGGTAAGTCTGTAATGAAATCCATCGACAAGTGGGTCCATGGTCGACGGGGAACGGATAGTGGAACCAGTTGCCCCGCAGGCGACTGGCGGGATACTTTATGTTGGGCACACTTTGGGCAAGATGCAATAAACTCCAAGACGTCCTTTTTCAGAGTTGGCCACCAATAGGACCTAGAGATAAACTCCAGGGTTTTTTGGATACCTGTATGTCCGGCAAAACGGGAAGCATGGGCCCAATGCATGAGCTTCTTCCTTAGCATCGGCTTCACAAAACTTTTCCCTGATGGGGGCGTAGAGTCCATCCCTACCGTGGAGAATGCTAACGGATTTATAATAGGATGCTTGTCTGAAGACTCTGACTCATTTTCTTGCTCCCATGAGCGGGAAAGGGCATCGGCCTTGCGATTCTGAGAGCCCGGACAGAACTGGAGTTTAAAGTCGAACCTGGAAAAGAAAAGTGCCCATCTGGCCTGACGAGGGTTGAGACATTGTGCGCCTTTCAGATATAAAAGGTTCTTGTGGTCTGTAAGTATGGTGATTGAATGAGAAGCTCCCTCCAACAGATACCTCCACTCTTCTAGAGCGAGCTTGATGGCTAGCAACTCCTGGTCGCCAATGGCATAGTTGCGCTCAGCTGGGGAGAACTTCCGGGAGAAGAAACTGCAAGGGTGTAAATGGCCATCTTTAGCCCTCTGAGATAACACCGCTCCTACTCCAACGGAGGAGGCATCCACCTCTAAGATGAAAGGAGAGTCGATGTCAGGCTGTTTCAGAACAGGCGCAGAGATGAACCTTTGTTTTAAAAGATGAAATGCTTGCATGGCTTCTTCAGACCACTTGGACGGGTTAGCACCCTTCTTAGTGAAAGCAGTAATAGGTGCCACAATGGTGGAAAAGTCTCGTATAAACTTTCGGTAATAGTTGGCGAACCCTAAGAACCTCTGGACCCCTTTGAGGGTTAAGGGTACCGGCCAATTTTGGATTGCTTGTAGTTTCTCAGGATCCATCTCTAGTCCGGAACCAGACACAATGTACCCTAGAAACGGAATGGACTTGACTTCAAAGACGCATTTTTCTAATTTGCAATAGAGATGATTGACACGGAGACGGGACAGAACCTCTTTTACCCAAAAACGATGTTCCTCTAAATCGTTGGCAAAAATGAGGATATCGTCTAGATAGACCACGACATGACGGTATAGAATGTCTCTGAAGATCTCATTGACAAAATGCTGGAAGACAGCTGGAGCATTGCTCAATCCGAAGGGCATGACGAGGTACTCATAATGTCCGTCACGGGTGTTAAAGGCGGTCTTCCACTCGTCACCCTCACGGATCCGGATGAGATTGTATGCACCTCGCAAGTCCAGCTTTGTAAAGATGGTAGCTCCGCTAACTCTGTCAAAGAGCTCAGTAATCAGGGGTAAAGGATAACGGTTCTTGATGGTAATGTCGTTCAAACCTCTGTAGTCGATGCACGGCCGCAGACCACCATCTTTCTTTTTTACAAAAAAGAAGCCTGCGCCGGCTGGGGAAGAAGAAGGTCGAATGAACCCCTTTGCTAGGTTCTCTTTAATGTATTCCTCCATAGAATGCGTCTCAGGCAGAGACAACGGATAAGTTCGGCCTCGAGGTGGAACCTTCCCTGGAACGAGATCAATCGGGCAGTCCCATTCTCTATGAGGAGGAAGGATATCAGCAGAAGCTTTACTGAACACATCCGTGAAATCTTGATATGGAGGAGGTGGAACATCAGACGACCTGGGGGAGGAAGAACAGACAGGCAATACTTTAAACAAACATGTCTCTGCACAGGAGGAACCCCATGCCAGGATTTGCGTAGTCGTCCAATCAATTGTAGGATTGTGAAGACGGAGCCATGGAAGGCCCAGGACCACAGGATGTGTGGCTCTTGGAATCACTAAAAGTGAAATAAGTTCGGAATGAAGGACTCCCACTCTCAGACGAACTGGTAGAGTCCTTAGAGCAATAACAGTATCAAAAATTTTACTGCCATCCACGGCAGTTAAGGAAAAGGAGGAAGGAAGTCTCTCGGTGGGTAGGGACCACCGTTTAACATAGGCTTCAGTAATAAAGTTCCCAGCTGCTCCGGAATCAAGGAGGGCAATGACGTTCCGATAACGTTGAGCAACTTAAAGCGAGACTGGGAGATTACAATCATGAGGAGATGGAGAGGAGATCATTACTCCTAGCCGGCCCTCTCCTGGGCGAGCTAGGGTTTGGAGTTTTCCCGGACGTTCGGGACAGGCATTGATGGTGTGAGACGGAGCTGCACAGTAAAGACAAAGAGACTCAGAGAGACGTCTTCGGCGCTCAGCAGGAGTTAAACGGGAATGGCCAATTTGCATGGGCTCATCTTTAGATGGAGACAGTTGACGAGGAGGAGGAGCAGAAGATTTTGGAGCAGATGATCTTCCACGCTCAGTTGCTCTCTCTCTGAAACGTAAATCAACTTTCGTGCAGAGTGAGATTAGCTCATCTAACTTAGAAGGTAAGTCTCTGGTAGCTAACTCATCTTTAATAAGCTCAGATAAGCCATGCCAGAATGCAGCATACAGGGCCTCGTCGTTCCATGCCAGTTCGGATGCCAGGATCTGGAACTGTATCAGATATTGTCCTACAGTACGTGACCCCTGGCGTAAACGGAGAATCTCGGATGAAGCTGAGGTTACCCGGCCTGGCTCGTCGAAGATGCGCCTGAATGTTGACACGAATGCAGTGTAAGAAGATAGCAGGGTGTCGGACCTCTCCCATAACGGTGATGCCCAGTCAAGGGCGGAGCCACTGAGAAGAGAGATGATGTAGGCAATTTTTGTACGGTCACTGGGAAAATTGCCAGGTTGTAGCTCAAACTGAATCTCACACTGGTTGAGAAATCCCCTGCAGAATCTTGGAGATCCGTCAAATTTTGCTGGCGTTGGAAGATGAAGACGTGGAGCAGAAATGGGTAAGGTGGGTGGGGTTATAGCTGGAGTCACTGTGGTTGACGCACCAGATGCGCCTGATCCACGGAGAGTTGTCTGAATCCCATCCAGCCGAGTAGAGAGATCCTGGAGACAGCGGATGATGTGGCCCTGTGCAGCCTCCTGATGTTCTAGTCGGGCTGCCAGTTCTTGCATCGGCCTGGCCGCTTGATCCTGGTCTCCGGCTGGATTCATTAGGTCAGTGCTTACTGTCACAACTGAGGGCCTGAGCTGACGGGAGGCAGCCTCAGTTGTAGGGGCTGAGATGTACCGGAACCTGGGAGGTTGTATCAGACCCCTGGACATGTAAGTAACATGAATAATAACTGCCCGAAGGCGTGACCACGACAACTTGGATAAAAGTCAATGATGTTTATTATGACAACTCCGCAACACAGCAGCAGTAAAAGAAAACGTAAAAGTCAGCAAATAATAAATATAGTTCCTGGGTACTACAGGATGGCAGGAGCCACAGGGCACTGGTAGTGTGAGATAGTTCTTATGATCTTCTAGATGGAAAGTCCTTACCAGGCCCGACTGTAGCAATGGAGATAACCCAGGATTGTGCCAGCTGGTGTTCCAGGAAAAGCTGGGTTGCTGAAGGTAAAACAGCTGCTGTGGATACTGGCTGGAACCAGACTGTTGTTAGCACGGAGTGGATATTGGCTGGAACCAGTTAAATAATAAATGAACTTGGGAGCGATGAAATATGAACTGAAATGTAGAACTTGAGAGCGGAGAAATAATAATACCGGTGGAGAGTGGTAAAGTGTAGAAAGGACACCGGCCCTTTAAGGGAAGCTGTACTCTGCTGGAAGCTGAGCTGGAAGCAGGTAATGTTGTAGCTGGAAACAGATGAATCCACAATGGATTGGAGAGTCAGGCTACACCGCAGGTGGAATGCTGGTGCGGGTCTCTATGGTGGAAGTCTTGAGACAGGAGCTGGAACCTGGAAGACAATCACAGGAGAGAGACAAACAGGAACTAGGTTTGACAACCAAAGCACTGACGCCTTCCTTGCTCAGGCACAGTGTATTAATACCTGCAGCAAGGAAGGGATTGGCTAGGCAATCATGCAGATTATCAACACTGAGAACAGATTGGTGGAAATGATCAGCTGACAGAATCCAAGATGGCTGCGCCCATGCAGACACTTGGAGGGAAGTTTGGTTTGTAATCCATGTGGTAATGAAAACAGTAATGGCGGCGCCGGCCACCGGAGACAGGAGGCGCCAGGCTGACAGATGCACATCCAACCACGCGGACACAGCGGAGGCCGCGGCTGACGTAATCGCCACTCAGACACTCTGCATGCAGAAGTTCAGGGACGGCGGCGGAGGCCGCGGGAGACGCCATGCCAGGTGTAATATGGCGTTTACTGTGACAGCGTCCCAGAGTGACAGGAGAGGATACAGGAATGTACACATCAGGACAACTTATGGGATCCGGTCCTGGAGCGCTGAGCCAGCCTTAGGAGGCATCTGATGGGTAAGAAATGGCGTCCAGATACCCGGATCGTGACACAGTCATTTCCATTTGGAGTATATTATTGCTAAAGCAGCAATAATAGAAGTTGTGTCATCTATATGGGTGTGTCAGATTTGGAACTGTATTTTAATATATATACAGTATATATACAGAGAGAGCTATTGTTCTATTTTTGCTAACACTTTTTTAATCATTTGAACAAGGCAGACTTTTTCAGCAAGCTCCAATGTGTATGATAAGCCTCCCGGCTTGCCAGTGACTGGTTATTAGAGGCTGAACGCTGTTAATGTCTTTCTGTTTTAAGTACCATTGTGTTACAAGCTGTGAGTTTTTAAGTGTTAACTTACAGTCAGCCTTGCATGTTGTGTTGCCCAAACATTTGTGTAGGACTCATGCATCTCACTTCAGTAGATTAGCCCAGCAACATGACTCAGAATTTCCAGAATATTGTTTAATTCCTAACTTTCTGGCGTCTGGTTAAACTATCTGCACAGGTGTTACCAACTAACACACCAGTAAGTAAGACATGCTCCCTAAGCACTTATAGTGAGACTTCTCCTAGCACTCGGTACTATGTGATTGGATTGTGTACCTGCTCTTACTGTAACTAACCTTGCAGTTATTATTAGTGTAAACAGCTTCTGACCTCTGTCTAATCATTGGCTATTCACCTGCTTGTTCCTTATTATGAAATTACTGTGTACTGACTAGAGATGAGCGGGTTCGGTTCCTCGGAATCCGAACTCCCCCGAACTTCAGCCTTTTTACACGGGTCCGAGGCAGACTCGGATCTTCCCGCCTTGCTCGGCTAACCCGAGCGCGCCCGAACGTCATCATCCCGCTGTCGGATTCTCGCGAGGCTCGTATTCTATCGCGAGACTCGGATTCTATATAAGGAGCCGCGCGTCGCCGCCATTTTCACACGTGCATTGAGATTGATAGGGAGAGGACGTGGCTGGTGTCCTCTCCGTTAGAATAGATAGAGACACTTGAGTTGATTACTTAGTAATTTTGGGGAGCATTAGGAGTACTCAGAGTGCAGAGTTTTGCTGATAGTTACTAGTGACTGACCACCACCAGTTTTATTTATTATTTAATATAATCCGTTCTCTGCCTGAAAAAAAATGATACAGTCACATACCATATCTGTGCTCAGCCTCAGTGTGCTGCATGATAATATCATCTATATGTATATCTGACTGTGCTGAGTGCTCACTGCTCACACAGCTGAAATGTGGGGGAGACTGGGGTGCAGTTATAGCAGGAGTACAGTGCACACTTTTGCTGCCAGTGTGACTGACCAGTGACCACCAGTATATTGTCTGCCTGAAAAAGTTAAACACTCCTGTGGTGTTTTTTTTTTTTATTCTATAAACGCATTCTGCTGACAGTGTCCAGCAGGTCCGTCATTCATTATATTATATAAATATTTACCTGCAGTAGTGTTATATTTTTTTTGTTAATCTCTATCATCTTTATCATCTCTATATTAGCAGACGCAGTACGGTAGTCCACGGCTGTGGCTACCTCTGTGTCGTCAGTGCTCGTCCATAATTGTATACATACCTGTGGTGGTTTTTTTTTTCTATCTTCTTCATACTAGTAGTTTAGGAGTCTGCTGACAGTGTCCAGCAGGTCCGTCATTATATTATATATACCTGCAGTAGTGATATATATATATATTTTATATCATTATCATCTCTATACTAGCAGACGCAGTATGGTAGTCCACGGCTGTAGCTACCTCTGTGTCGTCAGTGCTCGTCCATAATTGTATACCTACCTGTGGTGGGTTTTTTTTTTCTATCTTCTTCATACTAGTAGTTTAGGAGTCTGCTGACAGTGTCCAGCAGGTCCGTCATTATATTATATATACCTGCAGTAGTGATATATATATTTTTTATATCATTATCATCTCTATACTAGCAGACGCAGTACGGTAGTCCACGGCTGTAGCTACCTCTGTGTCGTCAGTGCTCGTCCATAATTGTATACCTACCTGTGGTGGGTTTTTTTTTTCTATCTTCTTCATACTAGTAGTTTAGGAGTCTGCTACAGTGTCCAGCAGGTCCGTCATTATATTATATAAACCTGCAGTAGTGATATATATATATTTTTTATATCATTATCATCTCTATACTAGCAGACGCAGTACGGTAGTCCACGGCTGTAGCTACCTCTGTGTCGTCAGTGCTTGTCCATAATTGTATACCTACCTGTGGTGGGGTTTTTTTTTTCTATCTTCTTCATACTAGTAGTTTAGGAGTCTGCTGACAGTGTCCAGCAGGTCCGTCATTATGTTATATATACCTGCAGTAGTGATATATATATATTTTTTATATCATTATCATCTCTATACTAGCAGACGCAGTATGGTAGTCCACGGCTGTAGCTACCTCTGTGTCGTCAGTCACTCGTCATCCATAAGTATACTAGTATCCATCCATCTCCATTGTTTACCTGAGGTGCCTTTTAGTTGTGCCTATTAAAATATGGAGAACAAAAATGTTGAGGTTCCAAAAATAGGGAAAGATCAAGATCCACTTCCACCTCGTGCTGAAGCTGCTGCCACTAGTCATGGCCGAGACGATGAAATTCCATCAACGTCGTCTGCCAAGGCCGATGCCCAATGTCATAGTACAGAGCATGTAAAATCCAAAACACAAAATATCAGTAAAAAAAGGACTCAAAAATCTAAAATAAAATCGTCGGAGGAGAAGCGTAAACTTGCCAATATGCCATTTACCACACGGAGTGGCAAGGAACGGCTGAGGCCCTGGCCTATGTTCATGGCTAGTGGTTCAGCTTCACATGAGGATGGAAGCACTCAGCCTCTCGCTAGAAAAATGAAAAGACTTAAGCTGGCAAAAGCACAGCAAAGAACTGTGCGTTCTTCGAAATCACAAATCCACAAGGAGAGTCCAATTGTGTCGGTTGCGATGCCTGACCATCCCAACACTGGACGTGAAGAGCATGCGCCTTCCACCATTTGCACGCCCCCTGCAAGTGCTGGAAGGAGCACCCGCAGTCCAGTTCCTGATAGTCAGATTGAAGATGTCAGTGTTGAAGTACACCAGGATGAGGAGGATATGGGTGTTGCTGGCGCTGGGGAGGAAATTGACAAGGAGGATTCTGATGGTGAGGTGGTTTGTTTAAGTCAGGCACCCGGGGAGACACCTGTTGTCCGTGGGAGGAATATGGCCTTTGACATGCCTGGTGAAAATACCAAAAAAATCAGCTCTTCGGTGTGGAAGTATTTCAACAGAAATGCGGACAACATTTGTCAAGCCGTGTGTTGCCTTTGTCAAGCTGTAATAAGTAGGGGTAAGGACGTTAACCACCTCGGAACATCCTCCCTTATACGTCACCTGCAGCGCATTCATCATAAGTCAGTGACAAGTTCAAAAACTTTGGGCGACAGCGGAAGCAGTCCACTGACCAGTAAATCCCTTCCTCTTGTAACCAAGCTCACGCAAACCACCCCACCAACTCCCTCAGTGTCAATTTCCTCCTTCCCCAGGAATGCCAATAGTCCTGCAGGCCATGTCACTGGCAATTCTGACGAGTCCTCTCCTGCCTGGGATTCCTCCGATGCATCCTTGCGTGTAACGCCTACTGCTGCTGGCGCTGCTGTTGTTGCTGCTGGGAGTCGATGGTCATCCCAGAGGGGAAGTCGTAAGACGACTTTTACTACTTCCACCAAGCAATTGACTGTCCAACAGTCCTTTGCGAGGAAGATGAAATATCACAGCAGTCATCCTGCTGCAAAGCGGATAACTGAGGCCTTGGCATCCTGGGCAGTGAGAAACGTGGTTCCGGTATCCATCATTACTGCAGAGCCAACTATAGACTTGATTGAGGTACTGTGTCCCCGGTACCAAATACCATCTAGGTTCCATTTCTCTAGGCAGGCGATACCGAAAATGTACACAGACCTCAGAAAAAAACTCACCAGTGTCCTAAAAAATGCAGTTGTACCCAATGTCCACTTAACCACGGACAAGTGGACAAGTGGAGCAGGGCAGACTCAGGACTATATGACTGTGACAGCCCACTGGGTAGATGTATTGACTCCCGCCGCAAGAACAGCAGCGGCGGCACCAGTAGCAGCATCTCGCAAACGCCAACTCTTTCCTAGGCAGGCTACGCTTTGTATCACCGCTTTCCAGAATACGCACACAGCTGAAAACCTCTTACGGCAACTGAGGAAGATCATCGCAGAATGGCTTACCCCAATTGGACTCTCCTGTGGATTTGTGGCATCGGACAACGCCAGCAATATTGTGTGTGCATTAAATATGGGCAAATTCCAGCACGTCCCATGTTTTGCACATACCTTGAATTTGGTGGTGCAGAATTATTTAAAAAACGAGAGGGGCGTGCAAGAGATGCTGTCGGTGGCCAGAAGAATTGCGGGACACTTTCGGCGTACAGGCACCACGTACAGAAGACTGGAGCAACACCAAAAACGCCTGAACCTGCCCTGCCATCATCTGAAGCAAGAAGTGGTAACGAGGTGGAATACAACCCTCTATATGCTTCAGAGGTTGGAGGAGCAGCAAAAGGCCATTCAAGCCTATACAACTGACCACGATATAGGAGGTGGAATGCACCTGTCTCAAGCGCAGTGGAGAATGATTTCAACGTTGTGCAAGGTTCTGCAACCTTTTGAACTTGCCACACGTGAAGTCAGTTCAGACACTGCCAGCCTGAGTCAGGTCATTCCCCTCATCAGGCTTTTGCAGAAGAAGCTGGAGACATTGAAGGAGGAGCTAACACTGAGCGATTCCGCTAGGCATGTGGGACTTGTGGATGGAGCCCTTAATTCGCTTAACAAGGATTCACGGGTGGTCAATCTGTTGAAATCAGAGCACTACATTTTGGCCACCGTGCTCGATCCTAGATTTAAAACCTACCTTGGATCTCTCTTTCCGGCAGACACAAGTCTGCAGGGGTTCAAAGAACTGCTGGTGAGAAAATTGTCAAGTCAAGCGGAACGCGACCTGTCAACATCTCCTCCTTCACATTCTCCCGAAACTGGGGGTGCGAGGAAAAGGCTCAGAATTCCGAGCCCACCCGCTGGCGGTGATGCAGGGCAGTCTGGAGCGACTGCTGATGCTGACATCTGGTCCGGACTGAAGGACCTGCCAACGATTACGGACATGTCGTCTACTGTCACTGCATATGATTCTCTCACCATTGAAAGAATGGTGGAGGATTATATGAGTGACCGCATCCAAGTAGGCACGTCAGACAGTTCGTACGTATACTGGCAGGAAAAAGAGGCAATTTGGAGGCCCTTGCACAAACTGGCTTTATTCTACCTAAGTTGCCCTCCCACAAGTGTGTACTCCGAAAGAGTGTTTAGTGCCGCCGCTCACCTTGTCAGCAATCGGCGTACGAGGTTACTTCCAGAAAATGTGGAGAAGATGATGTTCATTAAAATGAATTATAATCAATTCCTCCATGGAGACATTCACCAGCAGCAATTGCCTCCACAAAGTACACAGGGAGCTGTGATGGTGGATTCCAGTGGGGACGAATTGATAATCTGTGAGGAGGGGGATTTACACGGTGATGAATCGGAGGATGATGATGAGGTGGACATCTTGCCTCTGTAGAGCCAGTTTGTGCAAGGAGAGATTAATTGCTTCTTTTTTGGTGGGGGTCCAAACCAACCCGTCATTTCAGTCACAGTCGTGTGGCAGA